>NC_088913.1:43453181-43760568 GCF_963576675.1 Euphorbia lathyris | reverse complement strand
GGAGACCGACAAACCCTCTTCGATGACTAAATTAGTATGGGAATACAAAGCTTAGGGAGGATGTAAATGAGTTTTAGCATATAGAATTGTGTACCTTCCTTTTTGAACTTGGCTCCTATTTATAGACATTTGAGCTTAAGGCTTGGACATACATGTCATCACCATATTGGTCCGAATCTAAATTCATGTACCAAATGGCTTTAGCATGTGATTGAGATCTGAAGCCCTTTACTTGCCATTTCTTCTAAGAACCTTTGAGGACCCTCGATGGGTCGGCCCAAAAGTATGGATTAGTGGGCCTTTGAGAACCATTCGAGGTCCACTCTTCATTATACACCATATCAGAAGCCCTCCCCTAAGTATGTTTTGGAACCATTCTTTAGGACTTCCTTTGTTAATGAACCATCATCATTACAACTACTTTATCGATGACATCAACTTGCTAAAATAATCCTTCTAGCTACCCCCCGCCATTTTGAATCATTATTTTTCATTAGTGATTCAAAACTCTTCAAAAGATCATTGCTTCATCTTTCTTTAACTTTAGACTGGAAAAAAACCTTCATCTTCATCTCTACTATTTCAATCAACTCGTAAGTTCCTCCTTCTTCCTTTGAATTTGATTTTTATGGCACCTAGGGCTACGAACAAGAAGATGCACAAATCCAAAGCTTCCAATCCTACCCAAAATCCAAACCTTCATCTCTTACCTAGAAGGATTTGGTGGATCTTAGGAAATAATTTTGCTGGCTTAATTCAATGACCATCTCTCTCCTTGGACCAAATGAAAGAGCCCATCTTCCTTCATCCGAGTTGAAATTAGGAACCTTTTCCCAGTTTCTAGAATGGGAAATGACCTTTCTTTTTCTAGAAGGTGTCATTTTGGTTCTGCAAGAGTTCAACATTAGCCCTTGCCAAATTACCCCGAATGTCTGGCTAGAGTTGTTAAGTTTCAATGAAATATGCACAGATATGGGTCTTGATCTTACTGGTCCATTCTTTCAGTTTTACTAAAAACCAATGAAGAAAGAAGATGAGGATATGATATACTGGAAGTACAGCTCCAAACATAGGGGCTTTATTAAAGACAAAGTCTAGAGCCATAAGGATTTCAAGCTAGAGTGGTTCTGGATGGAACCAAATGCTGTGAATCTCAATAACCCCTATGCTTCACACGGGTATCCCTTTCCTACTAAATGGCCGATCCAAAATCTCCCAGCACCTGGAAACCAAAACATGCCTTAGCAGTTGTTGAAAATAGATCCCGGCTTCAGATTGAAGCCTACAAATATGATTGGGATTACAAAGATATGCTTAGGGTGCTTCAAAGTCGTGGTAGGACTTTCTTTTACTCCCATAACCATGTGATCATCTATCCAAAAACTCCCATGTTTATTGATGCCGAAGGTGACTTCTTAATTTAATTTTTGATTTGGTCTTCGAATTTCTTTTTGTAGGCCATTCTGACCATGTCTGTTCATGATACCATGCTAGCTTATTTGAAAAAAATGGAGAAAGAGTAGGAAGCTGCCCAAAAAAGTAAGGAGCCGAATTCCGAACATCGCCCCCTAGTGATTGAAGATATGGGCATTTCCCAAACAAAGACGAAGCCCTCTCCAACTCTAACAAAGTCGAAGCAATCTCCTTCGGTTCCCACAAAACAAAAAGCGAATGCCACTTCTTCGGTCGTAATGAAACCAAAACCGAACCTCATCACCGAACTGGTTCCTGCTATAATTTCCAAGCCAAAAACAATCCAACGTGCTTCAACAGCTCCAAAGCCCATTACTCCCAAATGTGTCATTCCTTTGGAAGATTTTACAACTCCTCCTTCTGGAAATAGAATCCATGTGAACACTTCCCCTTCACTTGGACCCTTTAGAGAGACCCCAATAATCCCATAAGTTGAAGCGACCTCTTCAATTCCTCGTGCTGAAATGAGCTCCTCTTCCGATTTTCTATCATCCGAAGAGAATCGGCAACAGCCGAAACCTTCCCTGGCACCTTCAAAGAAAGACATAGCTTCTTCCTCCAAAAACTCCAAAGCAGCCGTTGAAGGAAGCAATCCTCCAGCTTCAGATACAGACTCTAATATATCTAATACTGAAAGATTGCTTCGTCTCGAATGTTTTACTGAGAGAGAAATGGAACATAGCTTAACCTTAGAAAAAATGGTAGTTTCTCTTCCCCCGGACTGCGCCTTTTCTACCAAACGATCGAAGAGAGAAATTATCATTTCTTCCGAAGAGCCGAAGGCTAAAAGAAAGAAGACCGGGGAAGGCAATTGGAAGGGAGTAAACCATCAAACAGTGCACCAAGTAACAGAGACCGCCGACTTGGATGAACTGTACCGTTTCCATCAATACGATCATCGTGAGATAAGAAAGTTTCCTTTGTTGTTTTGTGTTTTCTGACTTGTTTAATTCCCATTCTTCTCATTTTCTTTAAATTTTGCAGCTTTGGAACAAGCTATTTGAGGAAGATGTTTCCTTTGAAATTCTTGGGATTGTGGAGGATATTTCCCGGCTTTTGGTAATGCTGAAAGATGCAGAATACTTCGAACATCTTAGTGTCCTTTCTGCTTTCCAGGAAGTTCTCAAACGGAAAGCTGCAGTAAGCTGTTGAAACACCTTTCCACATGATTTTGATTTGACAAAATTATTTAAGTATAGTTAATTCACCATGATAAAAATATTCAAACACATTAAATTTAAATGCTTTGATTTATTAATACTAATGTGTTTGTTCAATGTTGAGTTAATTGTATTTATAAGAATCAAAACATTAAATGAACAAGGCCCAAAGGCCCATATGAGAAAGTCAAGCCCAAGTCAATAAGTTGAAAGCCACACGACCCAAGCAGATCAAAACGTGGCTCAAGATGAATGAAACACAAGCCCAGCGAAGAGAAGGATCGAGAAGCCTTCCCAAAAGCTTCAAGACGAAGCTGCTGAGTTGTGCGACAAGGAAGTCAGGTCAGCAGCTGACCTGAACAACTTAGAGTCAAAGTATTTCTACTTTAGGTAAAGTTCAGAAGACGTAGAAAGTTGTCTGGAAGACTTTGCCAAAAATGTAGAGACATCATGACCAGCCTGACAAAAAGACGCTGAGCACTGACTGAGTGAAAGCGACAAGAAGCCGTTGCCCTCCAACGGTTATTTCGAAATTCGAAATGACCGGTGCCTCAAGTGTCACTATAAATAGGCCTCTCAAATGCTTCATTCGATGCAGATCTTCATCAAGTCAAAACGCAGACCAAATCATTACTCGAAGTTCTGTATTAGAAAAGCAAAGCAAAAATCTTACACCAATTCATATTCTTGTGTAAAAGTCTAGAGTGATTCAATTTCATCTAAAGTGTTCTTAGCTTATAGTTTAGAACAAACACTTATCATTTCTAGAAGAATAGAAAGGAGAAGCTGAGTTGCTCGGTTATAGCACTCAGCGGTAGATATAGTATTGAGTAGAGGAATGGAGGAAGGTACTCTTGTATACTCAGTGACTATCTTGTAAAAGGTTTGTGCTCTACCTTTAAAGAGCTCAGTAGAGGATTCACAAAGCTCGGAAGGAATTCCGGGGACTGGACGTGACCTTTCTGTATTAGTTACAGTATAATTCGATCCTTTATAAACTACATCATTGAACAGAATCTTATGACTATGGATTATGTCAAATCACATATAGCGAGACGTTTATTTTACTTGTACAGGCCGAGTTAACTCCGAATAGATAGGTTAAGTGAAATCTCTATTTTAAGTCTTAAGCTATCACCTTGCAAGGATTTAGAGTCAAGTCTTCCACAAGCGATCCTTGGACATATCTCCTATTTATCAGGAGTGACAAATGCTCAATTCAATGTTAATTATCCTGCAATTACTTCCTGTGATACCCAACGCCTTCCCGCACACACCCCAGAGTCATCTCTGTTATGTATCGTGTTTGAACAGAGTCAAAGTATCACATTCCATAATCCAGAATCACTAATTAACATTCATTTGAGTCTGAGGATTACTTATACCTATTAATACCAATGTGATGAACATGTGACATAGGATAAATCCATCCATCCTGTTATCTCAAGTCGGGTCCCCAATCCTAATGAACTCCTTCACTGGATCCATATAACTGTCCAGATATCTGCATGTCTAAAGCTTATGAGATCATCTCTCTGTCTCGACAGAAAACATTGTTACATGCAAGTCTCTACAGTATTATGTCAATCCCTATTCAAAACATATTACTTGACTTGGGGTGGTTTTATGTTTATTAGTTTATTATAATGTTTTGTCTCACTTCATGCTTGTATGAACACTTTATAATCACTTTAAATAAACTTAGGGATTTCCTTTTATTAGACTTGTTTAGTTCTTAAAAGTAATTGCCTTTATATAGTTTGAAAATCATATCTTATTAAAACAAATGATATAAAGAACAATTCATTTACAACTGGTTTATATCCTAGAACAATTGACTATAGGACACTAAACCCCAACATTATCCACTTCAAATCCAGCCTCGGACCCCCGGTGGAGGCAAGTGGCGTATCATCTTCCCCCAAATCCACAAAAACAGGAGGGTTTGGGGGAGCAGCAACCACCTCAATAGGACCACCACAGGAAATGGGAACAGTTGCTAAAGGCACAATGTTAATCCCAGCAGCACTAGAAGATGAAGTTGAATCTGAAAGTACACCAAGGGTAAAAACGATTACACTAAAACTACCAAAAATATAACATATTGAGCGAGAAGTAAGATGCACACCTTCAACAACCATTGGTGCGCCTACATGGGGGTAAGCCATCTGGCAATGAAGAAGTCGTGACTAAGGAACTATCAGTTTCCTCCTCAGCCCGAAGCCTGACAACTTCAGCACGCCTTGCCACTGCCTTAGCCTCTTTGCGGGCCCACCTTTGAGCCTCCACTAAATGAGCTGGTGATTAAAATAAGCATTACCCATTATCAAAATCAACCCAATCAAAACAAAGTATAAATAAGAAGATGTTCACTTACCCACGACAATACAAACATAAGCAAAAGACCCTTCCAAGTGAACTCGGTGTCTCCCATCCAACACCAAAAAGGGTTGAGTTCGCTCCAAGTGACTCAGCATATGATCCTTGGAGAAGTGAAGGTTTAGCCTGAGCAGAATGTTCAAAATATCTCTTTCATTGGCAGAAAAAGGAGGAAGAGCCAAGTCTCGAAAGGCATCCCTGCCGTTAGATTCCAGGAGCATTGGAAGGGAAAGTCAAGAGGGTAAATGGAATCTCCCAAAATCTTCCCATCTTCATCCCCAGGCAGACAAATCCAAAACCAGCGAGGCTTGAAGTTTTTATTGTTTGATGGTTTATCATTCACAAAGGAAGACATCCTAGAAGGAACCTTCAAAATGTAAAGAGCATCATTAATTTAACGACAATGAGGAGTCCAAATATGACGGAAGAGGCGCCCTATCAAAGTACACTTTAGATCTTCACAAACCTTGGCCAAACCCAAAAGGTCGAGCTAGACATTATGAGATAGTTGAGTGGGGCATATCCCAAGTTCTCCCAAAACATCCAGGACGTTGTCAGAAAAGAGGAGACGTACCCCATTCTCGAGGAAAATCTCGTAGAAACCCCGATGGCCTTCTAGAGCTTCAGTTATTACTTGGTCTAGAGAAGGAACCCTAACTTCAAGATGGGCAAATTCAGGGAAATTAGACACCATAGTGGCTAGGGTGAACTCATCAAAAGTAGTAGGCTGCTCGAATTTTTTTAGGCGAGAAGCCTTGGGTTTGGAGGACTCATCATCTTCCTCGTCTCTAAGGTTACTCTTCTTGTTGAAGCCCTTACCTTTACTCCGAGAAGTCCCAGCTCGAAGCATGGTAGAAGAAAGGGAAGATGAGCTTATAACGAAGGAAGTGAAACAGAGAAAAAACGAGAAGCTTGGAAAACTTAAGAGAAAGGGAAATGGAAGGATAAAATGAAATGACGAAGAATAAGGAAGATAAAGAGAAGAAAAGGAAAACCAAAAAACTCTAAAGACAATTGAAGCGTCTCCAGCGTAGGAATAAGAACTAATCATTAAAAAGCCGCCAAAACACAAGATCCCAGAACCATCCCCTAGCTGACACATCATCACAAATAGAAAAAGGCCCTATGGGGATTCTGAAAGAATAAAGACTTGGAGCCAACTAACAAAATACACCTTCCATAAAAGGATTTATTACAGAATCCTGAAGAATGTCTTAATGACTAGGTGGTGGAGGACATATGATATCGGGCTAAATGATATCACGTGCATGATGTCATCACTATCCTCATTACGGCCCAAGCCCAAATCATGATAAAGGCCCAAACACGTCCAAGATGACCCCAACCTCATTTCAACAGATCGAAAACGGTCGATGCGGCCCAAGCCCAACAACCGGTGACCCATCACAAACGCCCAAACCTCTAAACCTCAATGCATCAAAGGACCTTCTAGAATTCTATTAGATAAAAGATTCCTTCAAGGATTCAGAATCCTTGAAGGATACGAAATCCTAAGCTTGTAAGGATTCCTAAGGAGGTGACAACCTTAACTTAATCATGCACTATAAATACACAGGTATAAGCATAAGGTTCGGTACGTTAACTACTATCTCTAAACTAGTCCATACCCTTCCATAATCACAAACTAACTTAGACATCAGAGCAGGTTTGCCGGACTCCGGCCCCGTCTGACATGCATATTGTCTTGTAGGAACCAACACGACGTCAAATCATTAACATAGTATTGGCACGTGACCGAGTTGAGGTAACAAGTTATCACAAACAAAGCATAAGTGACCGCCTCCACCAAAATTATTGTGCAAACTATCATCCATATTATAAATTTTCATGTCACAAACTTGTTCTTTCATGAAAAAGAGAAACATTGTTCTTGTCAATTAGATATTATATACAAATGCAACTAATTTGGTTAGTTAGAGACAACTTCCACGATTGTTTTATGTTTAAATTGAAAACAAAAGTACCATAAACATGTTTAAATCACTATATATGTACATACCCTCCGGTAATAACATTGCCAGAAGTAGCAACCCACCTGAAAGATACAAACATGAAAAACATGAGCGAGATGCAATGCAAGGTTAGATAGTTAAATAAGAAAAGTAGAACTTTTACCCTTTTTTATTTTTTGTATTTACATACTGATTCGTGTAATTAATTTTCACTTTCACTCCAACTAAATCTATTGGAAAGATAAGAGACATGTTAAAAGTAGGGTTTCTTTCTTCTCATTTCACAATTTTTCACATGTTTCCATTCTATTCCAGTTTTCAAAATTCAATTTTTTTTCATATGTTATTAGAGATTTGCAGTTTTTTTTTTCATTTTTTAGTAGAGAATAGATAGAAAAAAAAATAGGGATGAAGAAATCAAGTTGTGAAAGAAAGAAGAAAGAAGGGATGGGCAAAATAAAGAGGGAAAGAGAAGTTAAAACCGTTGAAAAGTGATTCAAAGATAAAAAAAAAAATAGTCATAGATGTAATTTAATGTCAGGTTAAGTGACATTTATATTGCTTTTTGAAATCCAGTGACTATATCGTAAACTAAACAAAGTTAACTGGCCATGAGTGTAATTTACCCGTCTATAACTTAAAAGTCTTTTATTTCACATAGACCACTCTAACAGCAGCTAATT
This sequence comes from Euphorbia lathyris, assembly GCF_963576675.1. Taxonomy (NCBI): domain Eukaryota; kingdom Viridiplantae; phylum Streptophyta; class Magnoliopsida; order Malpighiales; family Euphorbiaceae; genus Euphorbia; species Euphorbia lathyris. The sequence continues at coordinate 43,752,900 of NC_088913.1, read as the reverse complement.
TTTTTTTGAGGTAATTTGTAAGAGAGCGTAGTAAGAGCGTGGAGAAGAGTGCGAGTAGTGTTTGGTTTGAAAGTAGTGGCGCCATTCATCTTACTTCTCTTCCACCGAACCCAACAGCCCCACCCCCTCACTGATCCCATCTTCCTCTCCTCCAATGGTGATCGCCACCTTCTGCAACCTCTCCACTCGTTCCCTTTCTTTCCACTCCCATAACTACACCCAAAACCATAAGACTTTCTCCATTCCCACTCCCCGCCGTTTAACCGTCACCTCTTCTAAACTTTCTACTCTCTTTCTCTCCTCCTCCACTTCTCCTAACCGATCTCGCACCACGCTCGTATTTTTCTCCGGCGATGGAGGTGGAACTGGCGGCTCAGATGGTGGCCCTGGAGGTGGTCGTGGTGGCGGAGGAGGAGATGGCCGAAAAGGTGATGACGATGGTGCTGCAGACCGCAATCGTGCTGATGCCTTTCTCGCAATAGCAGAGGTAGATGTCTACATTTCTTTGTTTTTGAGTTCGTAGTCTATAGTTACGAGTGCGAGCTGTGTGGAATTAGGCAAGGAGGACTTTGGATACCTTGCCCAAGGACTTGGCCGAGGCGATTCAAGCGGGGAGGGTGCCGGGTTCCATTGTTAATAGGTATTTTGAGCTTGAGAAGTCGCCGCTGTTCCGGTGGTTGCTTCAGTTCGGTGGATTTAAGGAACGATTGCTTGCTGATGATCTGTTCTTGGCTAAAGTTGCTATGGAGTGTGGTGTTGGGATCTTCACCAAGGTTTGTGCCTCAATCTTCTCTGTTCGTGTATACGCTTATTTAAGAACCTTTAATTGGCTATTCTATCCGCAGTTATCCAATCACTAGGCTACCAATGCCCGGTTAAGCATTCTGCAATTCACATGCTTTCAGACTTGAGAGTCTAGAGTCTTTGTCATTTGAACTTAAAATTCGAGCTTTACATAGTTTCTCATGGGTGGACTTGCTATTTGTCCGTCATTTAGTTCAAAAAATTTAAGTACATCCTATACTGATATGATATGAGAGTTATATGTATACGTAGATAATCTTTCTGGGCTGTTCTTGCTTTTCAGACTGCTGCAGAATTGGAAAAACGCAGAGAAAATTTTACCAAGGAGCTGGACTTTGTTTTTGCTGATGTGGTATGGCTGTTATATATTGGTATTTGATGCATCGTAACTTTTGCTTTCTTTTGAGACTTTGAGGCTGATGGATTGAGCGGTCTCCATTATAGCTCTTACATACACTGATTGATTGGGATAATTCTTTTGAAGAAACAATTAAAAAAAAAAAGAGGTGCACACTGCTTAAAACTAATTTGATTGAGATATATACTTGAAATTTAAGCTGCAAGTGACGAAGAGCTCTAAGTATTTGCTATTTTGCTTAATTAATATTTAGCATTCAACTGATCAAGAAGTACTCGACTATTTAAATGTGGTTGAACTTCATGGTGATTCATGTCTTTGACTTCAGCTTATCACAACATAAATTCTACAGTTTGTTCAGATAGAGTAAATATGGCTTGCAAAAATCTTTGCTTGGATAGGATGTGTAGAAAATCCAAAGAAGATCAATCAACCTATGTTTTTGTAACCCCCCCCCCCCCCCCCCCCCCCCCCCCCCCCCCACACACACACACACACACACACACACACATCCTTTTTCTTATGTCCTGAATAGTGTTTGATGTAGGTGATGGCTATAATAGCGGACTTTATGCTTGTGTGGCTTCCTGCTCCTACTGTTTCCCTACGCTCACCTCTTGCAGTCAGTGGTGGTCCAATTGCTAAATTCTTCTACAGTTGTCCTGATAATGCATTTCAGGTTATTGATTGTTTTAGCAACCAATTCTCACTACTTATATTTTTGAAATCATAGGTCTATTAATTTCTGAAATCCTGCATGCAGGTAGCTTTGGCTGGAACATCTTATTCATTGTTACAGAGAATTGGTGCTATAGTGGTATGTACCATATCATATGAATGAAAACAACTAAGCATACTACGGAATTTTCGTGACCTTTTCTACTGATGTTTTCTCCAGCGCAATGGATCAAAGCTATTTGCAGTTGGGACCAGTGCATCTCTGGTACGTTAATGCGGTACTTGATATCAACTATCTTGGCTTTTAGCCTTCTGTATTTTTAAGTTGCTAAAAAATTTTGGTGATTTTTCTGCAAATACTGGACCTTACTGTGTTCATTGTCATCATAATGAATAACCCACTCCCACTCCCTCTCATACTCTCCTGACCCCGTATATATTTACTCATAATTCTCTGGTGGCTAATTACTTTCTCATCACAATTGATCCTTCTAATTCCAGGCGTTCCACCCCCAACTTCTTTCTCTTTCTTCCCCGTTCATGTTCTAGATTATCTTTGTAATTAACTTAGTTTGTCTAGCCAGTGAAAGTATCCTGTAACTGCTACTTGATTTCACACTTTCATATTTAAATATAGGAAATAATGACAGAATGCACTGAAAGGAACTTATCGGCCTACTTGTCTCCGTGATTGGTATCCTTGGCCTATAGGTACTAGATGCAATTACATTTGGCTTTATGTTCTACTGTGGGTATCAGAGCATTGAGAGGACCTTTCCTCAGTAGTAGAGGAGCTTTAGGTGCATCTCATGCTACTGTGGCCAATAATGCTGGTTTCCATGTGCTTGATAGGATGCTGCTGAAAGTATTTAATCTAACTATTTAGCGCACTCTATGTTCTAAATTGCATCCAGAAGATTTAAGGGACTGTAAAGGGTAGTGTTTTAATTGTTGTTCAAGTCAATCTGGCTGGCTTGTGAATGTTGCTGCCAAAGACACAGTTGTTGGTAATTTCGTAGTTTGTTTTATACATGTTCATTAACATAGATTGTGTCACGTGTTCATCTCTATCTATACATCACTGGAAACTGAATGTTTGATGGTCTGAAATAAGGATTGATCATTAGCAGCAAAAGTAATGACCAATCTGCTGAGGTTCGTGTGCGTGTGTGCATATCTACAAATTAAACACCAAATCCCAAGAAAACCCTAATTTATCCTTTTGAGGATAGGACAATATCACCATGAGTAAAATTTCTTTATATAATGTTTTGCACAGAGAACAATGTGTGTTGGGGTTTGTGAAGATCCTCTGCATTTTTTTTTGGTTATACATGTTGATTGAGGAGGGCGAGCCTTGGCGCAACGGTAAACGTTGTTGTCGTTTGACTGAGAGGTCACGGGTTCGAGTCTTAGGAGCAGCCTCTTGCCAAATAAATTGGCATGGGAAGGCTTGCCCCCATTACACCCTTGTGGTGGGACCCCTCCCCAGACCCTCGCTTAGCGGGGACACGTAGTGCACCGGGCCGCAGCATAGGTATATTTATTGATCAAAGTGTAATTTTACATTTCGAGTTTACGTCCTGATGCTTCTGAATATCAGCTGCCAGTTAAATACATAGTTCATTTTTTTTTGGGATCTTCAGCATGCATTCCATAGTTAGTTAGCTATGATTTAGATTTTTTTTTTTTTTTTTTTGTCTGAATCTATTTTCAATCATGTGAGATACTGAAACATATTCATGCATGCTTTTGGTAGCATCGTTTTTCAACTTGATGTCATTTAACTAAAATAAAACCTTTGCAGATTGGTGTAGGCTTGACAAATGTATTGATCAATGCAAGAAAGGTTTTGGATAAATCTTTTGCTGGTGAAGCCGAGGATGTGCCCATATTGTCCACCAGTGCTGCATATGGAGTCTATATGGCAGTTTCTAGCAATCTAAGGTAATCTTCATCCAATTTATTATTCATAATGGTAATATTAGGATTAGAATCTTTATAAGTTTTTGATTAATATCAAACAAATCAAGGAAATATTAAGAGTAAAATTACTGATATGCAAAACTTATCCTTCATCAATGTCATTGACATCTTTGTTTCCCAAAATATATCGAGCAAGATCAATGAGAAATATGCAGTAGTTGATTATAATATACTTCTATTGCAAAAAGAAACTGAAACATACCATTGTTTCAGGATACACTAGTGATAAAGAGACCACTTTTGGAATTATAAAAAAAATATATTGATATATCACCAGCTAGGATTGCATTATGTTGGTACATCTACTGGTAATCGTTGCAGATACGAATCATGGTTCTAAGCAGCAGTTTTTTTCAAAATAAAGAAAAAATAAAAAGAAACAAAATGTAGGATATTTGAATGAGTGAGAATATCTAACAAGGATTGTTGAACAGGTACCAAATACTTGCTGGAGTTATTGAACAAAGAATTTTGGAGCCATTGTTGCACCAGCATAAGTTGTTTCTAAGTGCAATTTGCTTTGCTGTTCGAACGGGCAATACCTTCTTGGGATCATTGATGTAAGATAGAATAGAACTGTTTCTTTTGTGTGTGTTGCATTTGCTGTTATTCTGAAACAGTTTTAGATTGAAACTCTGGATGTGATTTGTTGTAGGTGGGTGGATTATGCACGTTGGATTGGAATTCAGAAGGAAAGAGAGTGAATTTATAGGCTCTGTTGCTTATTATTGTCAATTAATTGTATCTATAATAATTTTAGATGACCTACTGGAATTATGTAATTGATTCATTGTGTTATAGTCAATTGTTGAATATTTCAATTGGTTCGTTTTTGGTATTGTTATAATTTGATTTTTGCAAGTGGACGATGGTTGAATTTGTCATAACTGATAATCAAGTACAAGGCCACTAAGGATTTCGTATCCTAGATATTATCCATTTCAATTTGGCTGGGGATTCAACAAATGTAATCATATTCATTTTTCTATAGAAAGAGGTGTAACTGCACATTCTGACAATAATATTGAGCATGTATTACATTAAGTAAACAATGGTGAAAATATGTATGAACAAAAAACAATGGCGAGAATATCTGGTCATTAACTCAATTTTCCTTGACAAATTTAACCATTCTCGCACAGCTTTAAAACCTACCTTGATGAGCCTTGTCTATGTCATTAGGTTACATTGACTCGTATCAGTTCGAGGTTACTTTGAATCAAAATTTATTATTGTTGTGAAAAAAGGTGTTACATAATATATCTTAAATTAAAGCAACGGCAAACTTTCAATAGTTTCTCAATAGACAGTTTGGTTGAATAGGTTTCCAAACCATATAAAGGTTACTACCTATAATATTCCGGTCGTAGTTAATTGTGATGGTCAATCTATTATTATTTTCATTAAGTATCAGAGATATCATAACAAGACAATTGTACGCAAGGAAGTTAGTATGAAGTATGTATCAACTCATGATATGGTTGTGGATTCGCTTGCCATACATGTCAACAAAGATGTTTATACAAAGCATATTAGATCCCAAAGATTGTGTATGATCTAAGCATATTTCTGTTCTTCATGTATTTTGTGAACATGATTTATGAATAAAGGTTTCATGAATTTTTTCCAATACACGAGTGTGGATATTTTTTTTGTTAATGTTCGTTGTTCTATAATACAATGCATTTCTGATAGAAAATGAGCATTTACTATTGTTTTGTCATATGGTTAAAATATAGAAGGATGAGGCTGTTTTTGAACAATTCGAGAGTGTGTTCAATAACAGAAGTCACCTTGAAGAAGGTATAAAAGCAATTTCATCATGGTGCAAGATGATAACATTAGACCTCGGCATGGGCCGGGCCGGGCCTGTCGGGCTTTTAATAAAATCTGACAAGCTCAAGTCCAGTCCAAGCCCACACTGATTAGAGTCGGGCTCGGGTCTAAAAAAGGAATCCCAAGCCCGCCCGCCCAAGTCCATAACTATATTAAAAAAAATTCAATTAAAATGAAATACTAACTTTTTTTAATAAAAAATAATAAACACAATAGTTAATAAGTCTTAAAAAATTATAATAAACTAATAGTTAATCTCCCCTCAACTCAAAACAGCATTTCTTAGAACCTCATTCAGAATATGATCGACAAAATAATTCCAGCTCCTTTAATACAAATTGATTCTTGTTACTTTTCTTACCAAAAAAACTAATAGGCCGGTCGGTTGAGGGGCGGTTGAGGGGCGGCGATCGGTTGTTGAGGGGCGGCAGTCGGTTGTTGAGGGGAGGGAGTTGTGTGAGATGAGATGAGGAAGTTCAGGGGCGGCGGTCGTTTGGTGAGGGGCGGAGTTGTGTGAGATGAGGGAGTTGATGTGTCTGTGTGTCAAAGATGAAGGAGGGAGGCGTGCATTTAGGGTTAGGAGGAGATGGATTGGAGAGTATATATATGAGGGTAAATAAATATTATATATAATTTATAAATATATATAGAGAGAACGGGCCGGGCGGGGCCAGGCCAGGCGGGTATTTATATAGCCCAAGCCCGCCCATTTTCTAGACGGGTTTATTCGGGCTTGGGTCGGGTCGGGCCTCGCTAATTTTATGTGTCCAGGCCCGGCTAAATGGGCCTGGGCTCAGGCCGAGCAGGCGGGCTCATCGGCTATACCGAGGTCTAGATAACATATACTACATGTGTATGAAATAGATTAAGTGTAATCTAAATGACAAGTTTGAGACAACTTAATACCTTTTGTTTAAACAGTCTGAAGTAATCACTATATGTAGTGAACTAAAGTTAAATGTTTTGATACATTTGAACCTATGCTTCTATATGGTGTTAAGATGAGACATGCTCCTCTTTCCAAGAAAGAATTGAACATTATAACACAAGTTTTATACCATGTGTGCTTTAACGACCACAAGATGGAAGAGAGACGATCTTGCCATTTTCCTAGTGTAAGACTTACATCATGAAATTAGGATTTCTCAATATTTCTTGTCTTTAAGACCCTTAACTTATTCTAGAAATATAGTTTGATGTGGCTACCTTGGAAGGTTCATCTTTAGGTTGATGTGATAATGCCAACCAAAAAGAATCCTACTGGAAACTATGATGGAAGGAATAAAGTAGGAGGGAAAGATGTCCATTAAGTTCACATCTTTAGAGTTTCTATATTTCACTATTCGGACACTTATGCACATGTGCATATTTGTGAAAAACAGAAGAACTATAGAGATCAATGTTATTACAGTGGATATGATGTGGAATCTAGGATAAAGCATACTTGGTAAACACAGAGTAAGTAGAACTTGATTAGCTAGTCTCCTTTGGATGACCTTTTCTGTAACATCCCCAAAACCCTAACATATGAGTCTTACCACATTCATATATGTTTTCATGATTGAATACATACATTTTAGATTCATCCCATTGTCATTAGAAGTTTCATATGCATAATGCGATTATCGTGCGATTAGGAGGTGATTAGTGTGTCGTTAAGATGTAACGATTGGTTAATTGAGTTAGGACTTAAATGAATGAATGAATGCATATGTCCTAAATTGATTAACTTACACTTTAGGAGGGCTGAATTTGATGTTTATGAGCAAGCACCTCAATAAAGCACGAGGTGTCACCCAAGGTAAGACAAACTACACCTCTTCATCTTTAAAAGGATGTACAAGGCTCCATCCTTATTATTTTCAGCCATATTTTCGAAAAGAGCTGCAACAAACCTTCCTTTTTCATATCCTAACACCCTCCAAAGAAAAATTTACCAATTTCTTCCATTTTCAAGCCAAACAAGTCAAGTTAGGAAGCATACTGGGTGATAGACACAAGTTGAAGGAGGGTAAGGTGCAATTGAACGCACACCCGATCGTGTTGAATAGATCGAACCAAGTGCGACGGTAAGCATATTGCTTATACATGTGTATGAATGTATTGTGGCTTGTGACTTGTTGAGTGTGAGATGTGGTTGAATCTGATGTGAATAATGTTTGAGTGTTTGCGATACGTTGTGATAGATATGAAAGTGGTATGATTGAGTATGTTGCAGTGTTATGAGTAAATACGACATGTTGAGCCTTGTGCACATATTGGAACTGGATAATGGTTGGATTATAAATGAATATGAGCTTGCTTAGATGGATATGTGAAATGGTCCAAGTTGAGAGTGCTATCCGAATATTGTGAGCCGGAAGCACATGTGTTGAGATATATGAGTACGTGAGTTGAGTTTAACTCCTCCGTAGCACAGATGATTGTATTCTGAATTTAGTGAGCCGAAATACAGATTGGGCCCAAGGACCATTTTATATATATTGTCTAAGTATAGCAAGGCCTTTCTAAAATAAGTATTACTATACTAAGTGAAACAAGTGAATATCTTTCTATTGAAAATTCTAACTTGGTACTGATGATATATTTTGATTTGTGCTCTTTACATTACTTTTGTATATACATATATGCATAATATGTTTATTGAGTAGGCAACTCACCCCTTGCTAACAGATTTTACAGGTTAAGTGGAGTTCTTCTTGCTTAATGTCGCACCGGCAGTGTCAGTCCATTCTCATCTAGGCATTTTGTAGTCTTGTGATGTACTTTTGTTTTGTAAATCCTCTATGTAGGATAATGACTTAAACGTGTATTGTAAATTGTAAATGCTTTCTCTTATGTATAATACATAAAGTTTATATGAGATTGAAGTTTATATGATTGAGAATTGAAAGCATGTCTATAACTGATATTGTGTGAGATATCATGTGATCCTAGTGAGGGGGTTACATTTAGTGGTATCAGAGCGGGTCTACTTTCCTAGGGATTAGGCTGTGTATGACTTGTTTTGGATTCCTAGGTTAAGACCACATAATCATATTTTCTTATTCTAAAGCATGTTGACATGGTCATGTTTCATGTAGGGTTATGGTTCAGTTGGTCATGTTCATATGTCTGGGGGCACAGAACATATAGGAGCTTCAGGACATGCAGATTATCCTCAGGGTTACAACCAGTTTGAACAGATGATGGGAATCTATTTGGCTCAAGGTCAGCCTCAGCCACGTGTTCAAGCTCGTTGAGATGCGCCAGTCTTTGATAAAAAATTTGAAAGGCTTAAAAAGATGGGTGCAACAGAGTTTGAGGGTAGCACAAATCCTGATATAGCTGATAAATGGTGGGCCGAGATTGAAGATGTACTTGAGAACACAGAATGTCGACTAGACTCAATGGTCAAATATGTTTCTAATCTTTTCACTAGTGAAGCTTTAGAATGGTGGAGATCTATAAAAAGGACAAGAATTAGAACTGAAATAACATGGGATATTTTCAAGAAGTTGTTCACTAATAAATACATGCCAATGATATATAAAGATAGGAAACAAACAGAGTTTTTAACCCTTATGCAGGAGGATATATCTGTGGCTGAATACGAGCTTAAGTTTAACACTTTAGCCAAATATGCACCTGCAAATGTGGCTACAGAAGAAGCAAAATGTCGTAAGTTTGAACATGGTCTACACCCAGATGTTAGAATGGGGATTCATGCATATGAAATGAGCTTTAGATTGTTAGTAGAATCTGCACTCAGAGCTGAGGAAATTGTGAAAGATAGAAAACAACTTTTTGTAACCAAAAGGGCTAGATTTGATACAGAGGGCCAGTCTAGCAGGCCATCAAAGAGAGGTGGATTCTCAATTTCTTCTAGAGGCTATTCTCAACAATTTAGAGGTAGTAGTAGTATCCATCGTGGTGGGACTAGATCGCGGGGCGGATTTGGAGATGTTTTGAGTAGTGCTCCATCTGTTGGTAGTAACAGATTTTCAGGTGGTCAGTTTAATAGTAAAAATTCCAAGAGGACATTCGGAGAAGTCCATTCTTGATGCCGCTGACAACAAGCTGATGATAAGAGATCAGCTTAGAAAGTATCTCGGGAATGTTGCATTCGTCTCAGTAAATAAGCCAAAGAACTTCGCAGATGCTGAGCACGATGAATATTGGATCAATGTTATGCAAGAAGAGCTTGATCAATTCACAAGAAATGAGGTATGGGATTTAGTACCAAAACCTAGGAATCAAAAGACCATAGGAACTAAGCGGGTCTTTAGAAATAAACTAGATGAGCAAGGCAACGTAGTCAGAAACAAAGCCCGACTTGTAGCCCAAGGCTATAGTCAGCAAGAGGGCATCGACTATGGTGAGACCTTTGCTCCTGTTGCTAGGTTAGAGGGTATACGTATATTGTGTGCATATGCTAGCTATATGAACTTTAAACTATATCAAATGGATGTTAAAAGTGCTTTTCTTAATGGCTTTATAAACGAAGAGGTATATGTTAGTCAGCCTCCAGGGTTTGAAGATCCAAAATTTCCAAACCACGTTTATAAACTCAAGAAGGCCCTGTATGGCCTAAAGCAAGCACCATATGCTTGGTATGAGAGGTTGACCAATTTCCTGCTGACCAGGAATTATGTGAGAGGCAAAGCTGACACAACCTTGTTCATTAAGAAAAAGGGTAAAAATACCTTACTAGCACAAATTTACGTAGATGATATAATCTTTGGTGCTACTGACGAATCTATGTGCAAAGAATTTAGTAAACAGATGCAAACTGAGTTCGAGATGTCTATGATGGGCGAACTCAACTTCTTGTTGGGGTTTTAGTGTCCTATAGACAATTGTTCTAGGATACAGACTTAATGTAAATGAAGTGTTCTTTATATCATTTGTTTTAATGAGATATATGTTTTATAACTATATAAAGGCAAACCCTTTTAAGCACTAAATAAAGTCTAATAAAAGGAAATCCGTAAGTTTGTTTAAAGTGATTATAAAGTGTTCATACAAGCATGAAGTGAGACAAAACTTTATAATAAACTAATAAACTTAAAACCACCCCAAGTCAAGCAATATGTTTAGGATTGACATATCGCGGTTGAGACTTGCATGTAACAATGTCTTCTGTCCGACAGAAAGCTGATCTCACAAGCTTCATATATATAGATATCTGGACAGTTACATGGATCCGATGAAAGGTAGTTCATTAGGATTGGGGACCCGACTTGAGATAACAGGATGGGTAGATTCTTCCTTGTCACCTGTTCATCTCATTGGTATTAATAGGTATAAATAATCCTCAGACTCAAAGGAATGTTAATTGGTATTCTGGATTACGGAATGTGACGCTTTGACTCTGGTGTAACACGATCCTTAACAGAGATGACTCTGGGGTGTGAACAGCAGACGTTGGGTATCACAGGAAGTGATTGCGGGATCGTTATACATTGGATTTAACCCTGAAAAAGTAAAGGTGGTGTTAGAAATGAAGCCACCAAAGAACCTTCGAGAGGTGCAGCGCCTGAACGGGCGGATCATTGCTCTGGGAAGATTCATATCTTGCTCCGTTAGACGATGCCTCCCCTTCTATGAAGTGATTAAGAAGCAAAAATCTTTTGATTGGAATGATGATTGCCAACAAGCCTTTGAAGTAATAAAGGAGTTCCTGTCTAAACCACCGCTGATGAGTAGGCCAACTAAAGGTGAGGACTGTTGGTCCCGTGTGATTAGTTCCAAAGGGGGGGGGGGTTAGGAACTAATATAACTTTTTCTCTAATTTAAGCTGAGTTAATATATTTTCTTGAGTTTGTTAACTCGGCTTTGGTCAGCACGGCCAATTGTAGCGTAAGATAGCTTTAGTCAGATGTTGACTAGAACTATTTTACATATGAGTTGGGAGTTGACACTTTTGTGGTCAGCTTCCAACTCAACACTCTTATTTACTCAGTGTCAATTTAAACAATTTATATGCCGAGTAAATATAACAAGCAACATATACATACATATATATATATATATATATATATATATATATATATATATATTGAGAGAGTTAGAGATTACTCAGCACGACTTATCCTGGTTCGGCCTCTCCGCCTACGTCCAGTCCCCAAAATCCCTCCGGGCTTTTTAAATCCAATACTGAGCTCTTTAAAGGTAGAGCACAAACCGTTTACAAGGCAGTTGAATATGCAAGAGTATCGTCCTCTATTCGTCTACTCAACTCCTACTAAGTGCTATAACCAAACACCTAGATTTCTCTACCACTAAGCACTCAACACCGAGTACTCAGCATAACACTCTCTATTTTACAATTGATACAAATTGTTCTTTTTGGATGAAGAACACTTTAGATGATTACAGAAAATCAATCTAGCTTTTACACAAGAATAGAAATTTGGTGTAAGATCTCTTTTGGTTTTTTTGTGTGCTTTGTATGTATGCTATTTTTCTCTTGTTGTATTCGACTAATGATCCAAGAATGATCATGTCCTTTTATAGTTGAGGTCTGAAGCAGAAATGGTTTGAATCTTGGATTTGTCTGTTGATCCAAACGACTCCTTTTTGAGACAAAGCCCTAGTCAGCTTCAGGTTTGCAGGCCAATCCTATCGTCTGAATTTCCACAGTCGTCAGGTTTGTCTTCTTCTTGCAGGTTTCATCTTCTTGTCCCAGTTTGTCTTTTTGCTAACGAACAGTTGACCCATGCATCTCGAAATTGGTTTTTGCGTAATTCCAAGGTTCTGGATTGGTGCAGATAGTTGTCGGATCTTATCTTTTAGCGAACGGATCATTCATGCTGTCCTGAAGATCACTCAGCTTGATTTTAATAGTCGTTGTCTTTGATTGTTGTCAATTCATATACTGAGTTCTCTTTTACTCAGCTTCCATGGTCAGCTTCGTTCTGCAAGACATAGTTCTTAAGAAGACTTTTCTACTTTTGATACTGAGTTTTGTTCCACTCAGCTTCGTTGATTAGCTTGATCTTTAAGCTTCTGTTCTGAAGACAACTTATCTTCTTTCATGCTGAGTTGCACTCTACTTAGCTTGTGCTGCGATCTTATGTTGACTTCGTCATGTCTTACTTTTTATTTCTATTTGTATTTATATTTATACTCAACATTGAACAAACATGTTAGTACAATTAAATCAAAGCACTTAAATTTAATTGTCCCTTAATCATGGATTAATTTAAATAATTTTGTCAAATCAAAATCATGTGAAAAGGTGTTTCAACAAACTCCCCCATTTTGATGTTGGCAAAATATTCAATTGATGGAACTCAGCATTGAGATTCCCCATGATTGAAATTCTTTTTAAGCTTCTGAATTCACTCCCCCATAAGGGTTGCATCTCCTTGGCGATTAATGATATAGCCTAGAAATTTTCCAGATGTGGCACCAAACGTGCATTTTTCCGGGTTAAGCTTAATATTATGAATTTTTAATACATCGAGTACCTCTTTGATGTCCGCCGCATGTTCCTTCATGGTTTTGCTTTTGATGATCATGTCATCAACGTATATGGAGAAGTTATCACCCTTCTTATCCTCCAAGATCTTGTTCATCATGCGTTGATACGTGGCCCCTGCATTTTTTAAGCCAAAAGGCATCACTTTAAAACAATATGTCGCCTGATGTGTGATAAATGATGTCTTGATTCTGTCCTCAGGATGCATAGGTATCTGGTGATAGCTGGATTTCACATCTGTGAAAGAGTAAACCTCGTGCCCTGCCGTTCCATCCACCAAAATATCAATACATGGTAGAGGATAATTGTCCTTCAGGCATGCTTTGTTTAAGTCCGTGAAGTCGACACACATTCTGTATGCTCCGCCAGCTTTCTTAACTAGAACCACATTCGCTAGCCATTCAGTATAAATGACTTCTTCTATCGCATCTGCCTTTTTAAGTTTTGCGATTTCTTCCTCTATCGCCTTCTGTCTCTCTGGCCCATGATTTCTTCTTTTTTGTGTGACCGGTGTAACTTCATCCATTGTATTGAGTTTGTGAGTAATGAGATCCGGGCTTACTCCTCTTAGTATTTCACCATCACCTGCAAAAACCTCTTCGCATTCAACAAGTGTTTGCATAATTGCCTCCTTGATCTCTGGGTGAAGCCCCTTTGCAATTTTTACTCTTTTCCTTCAGGGATGAGGCATGTCTCGGTCTCTCCTAGAGCGGCTGTGTTCATATTCTCCTCCTCTTCTTGTTCATCATTATCTTCTTATGGGCGTATGGTTAGAGATGCCGTATAAGTTTCTTAAGCCGTTTTTTGGCTCCCCTTGACCATTATTCCGCCTCTTTCAGTTGGAACGTACATATTTAAATAGCGTGCCGATATTAGGGCGGCAGCTTCTGAGAGGAAAGTTCTTCCCAAGATAACATTATACGCCAGCCGGCCATCTAGGATGGTAAATTCTTGATCTCCCCTCCAAGTCTAGTTTCCGTCCGTGATCTCACATTCCAGCATTACTTGTCCCTTGGTTTGGACAGTATGCCCCGTCACCCCTAGGATGTCCACAATGGTAGCTTCCACCTGCATTAGATCTATTTTTAATTTGGCTAATGCACTTCTTGTGATTACATTGCACGAACTTCCGGTGTCAATCATGACACGCTTCATATCCCATACTTCAATGTTCATCATGATTACTAGCGCATCGGCGTGAGGCCCATTAGGGATCCAATTTCGGCAAAAGGTTTATTGAGAGCCACCTTATCAGAATCCTGCATCCTTGCCCTTTTAACAAGCGATTGATATCCAGGTCCCCCTGCAATAACGTTGATCACTCCCTTGCCTTTGCTTTTGCCTCCTTCTTTTTCTTTTCCCTCACTTTGTTCATTTTGAACGAACTTGTCGAGCACTCCTCATTCAAATAATTTTTCAATCTCTTTATCCAGCACAAGGCACCTATTAGTATCATGGCCCTGCCTTCTATGGAACTTGCAATATGCCTTTACATTTTTTCCCACCGAGATGTGATGTTTGCCTTTAAAATCAGGGTACGTGACGTCTGTTGAAACACCTTTCCACATGATTTTGATTTGACAAAATTATTTAACAAGAATTAAATCTCCATGATAAAAATATTCCAACATATTAAGTTTAAATGCTTTGATTTATTCATACTAATGTGTTTGTTCAATGTTGAGTTACATAATCTATAAGACATTAAGTTGTAAGGCCCAAAGGCCCACAAGAGAAAGTCAAGCCCAAGTCAACGGATGAAAGCCTCACAGCCCAAGATCAAAACGCAGCCTGTACTGAGTAAAACGCAAGCCCAGCAATGAGAAGGATCGAGAAGCCTTCGACTAAAAGCTCCAAGACGAAGCTGCTGAGTTAAGCGACAAGAAAGTCAGGCCAGCGGCTGACCTGAATAAACTTGAAGACAAAGTATTTCTAGTTTGGGTAAAGTTTAGAAGACGCAGAAAGCTGTCTGTAAGACTTTACCATAAATGTGGAGACATTATGTCTTGTCTGATGGAAAGCTGATGAGCACTGCCGAAGACAGAAGATACAAGAATTTGATTGGCCGAGGACGCTGAGCATGTACTGAGTGAAAGCGAAAGGAAGCCGTTTCCCTCCAACGGTTATTTCAAAATTCGAAATTACCGGTGCATCAAGTGTCACTATAAATAGGCCACTCAAACGCTTCATTCGATGCAGATCTTCAATCAAGTCGAAACGCTGACCAAATTGATATTCGAAGTTCTGTGAGAAAAGCAAAGCAAATCTTACACCAATTCCAATCCTGTGTAAAAGTCTAGAGTGATCTAAATCATCTAAAGTGTCTTATCAATTGTTGTTTAGGACAAACAAACACTTATCATTTCTAGAAGTATAGAAAGGAGAAGCTGAGTACTCGGTCATAGTACTCAGCGGTAGAAATAGGAGTGAGTAGAGGAATAGAGGAAGGTATTCTTGTATACTCAGCTTTCTATTGTAAAAGGTTTGTGCTCTACCTTTAAAGAGCTCAGTAGAGGATTCTGAAAAGCTCGGAAGGAATTCCGGGGACTGGACGTAGGCGGAGAGGCTGAACCAGGATACGTCTGCTGAGTAATATCTTTCTAACCCTTATCTCCTTAAATTATTGCTTGCTATAACATTGCCTAGTTAAACGCTAAAAAGAACATAAGCTGAGTTGAGTGAACTGAGAAGCTGAGTTCAGGAATAGACTCAAGTGCTATCTCCTGACTCAAGGACAGATTCAGACTTAGTCACCTGTTGACTAAGCTTGTATCTAAAACTTACTCAGTTTCACCGTGCTAAAAGACTTCGAGAAAGTCTGAGGTAAAAATTAAGAGTCAGCCATACATGAAATTTTTTAAATAGTTCCTAACCCCCCCCCTTTGGAACTAATATTGTCACGTTACACGGGACCAACAACGTCTCTTTTGAATCTACTCTTCTCTAGCCATAATAGGACCTCACTCTTAGGAGTGTTAGAGGTGTGAAATGAGATCCGCCTTTGGAGGGGCGCTTGGTTCTTTGATCCGTCCATTTGCTATCAGTCCATCTGTTCTCACGTCTACTGGGCCTGGCATCCGCCCATTTATTCTCGCGCCTGCTAGATCCGCCAAAGTCTCTTCTTTCTGGTGAATTATGGCCTGACGATTCATTATTTCTGTTGATGTCATCAATTTCCATAAATCTTTTGCAACGTTCAACTAATTCCACCATCATGTTTGGTTTATGGATAACCAATTTTTCCTGCAGTCTTTTACAACTCATGTTTTTTATTATGGCCTCTACAGCCGTATTTACATCAACGTCTGTTATATCTGTACACAAGTCATTGAATTGATTGATGTAGGTTCTTAGTGGCTCGCCCTCCTTATGCTTTAGATCATATAGTGTTCTGCTAGACACATTGCAGGGGATGCTACCTGCAAACTTCACACAGAATTCTCGGCTTAATTCTTCCCAACTATTTATGGATCCGGCCGCTAGGGATTCGAACCATCCATAGGCTGATCCGCTCAATATTGTAGAAAACATTCTACAAAGGATCCTTTCATTTGCTCCTCCTAGGTCCATCAGTTCCCTGTATTTTCTTACGTGTGCTTCAGGGTTTTCTGCTTTTTTGTACTGTGGCAAGTTGGAGGTTTTGTAGCGTCCATCCGTTTTGAATCCCATAATATAGACGGTGAAAGGTGAATGCCTATTCACTTGATGAGCATATCGTTCCTCATTCTGTTTTTGCTTTCGGGATTCCTCTTGGAATCGCGCCTCTACCGCCGCTGTAAACCTTTCCGGGGAGAGGGATCCGCCATGTCAACACTTATTATTGTTTTCTTGTGGTCTGGGTGAACGTCCGTAACGTGATCTTGATCTATCCCTTGGTTCAAAATTATTCATTGCTGGACCTGCACTAGCGGCGCCTCCTTGGGGTTGTTGTTGCGTAAGCACCCTTCTAGCCCGCTCTGTTACATCGTTTCTATTGAGGATATCACACGCTTTATTAGCCGATTCGTTGCCCAGTTCCCGTCGAACAGATTCCACCATCTGGTCAAGAAATGACTCGGGAGACCATTCATGTGAAGGTTGCACCGTGCCATCAGGATGTGGCACAATTTGTTCAAGGGGGCTATCATTGAGGTCCTCATCAGTAGGGACATTCCTCGTGGGATTATTTGAAGACATGTTTGAATGTTCGTCGTGTAACCCTATTAATATTAGGATTCCACGCTCATCGCACCAATTGATATTGTGTAGATTCTGCAGCACCGTAAAGCATCCCTGGGAGGCGTCGTTGGGATCGGCCGGGGGCACTCCGATGCCTAAGTCAGTAAACTTCTTGAGGGAATAGACTGTAATGACAAAGCAAAGCTTTAAGAAGAGTGTGTAAGCGTACCTCTACTGTCATGTTACAAGGGTATTTATACAAGTTTGAGTGATAACTGTAATAACCTTCTCTTTAATGTCCCTTTAATGAAGAGTAATGCTCTTTCAATGTAGTTTCACTCCATCCTCTAACCTCCAAGCTTTGGCAGGTTCTGAGCTATCATTAATGCTAGTTAAATGATAGTGAGTTACGTCATATAATCCTCTACTTCTTCTGGAGGCGGATTGCCATATGAGGCGAATCCCCTTTTTGCCCCTCTTAGGCAGATCTTTGTAAGAATCCCTGGCACGACACCGTATTTCCAACTAAGGGGTATCATAAGTGGAGCTCTATGAGATGACATCGTATTCCTGTCATGTGCTATGTGGCGGATCGTGAGAAGGAATGCTCAAGACGACACCGTATCTTTGTCTGTACGCCATATATATCTTGGAGGCGGGCCTTTTCTCTCTTTAAGCCCTCTTTGCTAGGGAATATCTCCAGCTTAGTCCTTCATGTTTCATGGCGGATGTTATCACTCTTCATACTAGCCACAATATCAACACTCTTTCTACTCAAAGCATCTGCAACCACATTAGCCTTTCATGGATGGTAATCTATTGTACAATCATAATCTTTTAATAGCTCAATCCATCTCCTTTGTCTTAGGTTCAGCTCCTTTTGTCTAAAGATGTACTTCAAACTCTTGTGATCAGTGAGAATCTGAAATGTCTCCCCATATAGGTAATGTCTCCATACCTTCAATGCATGGATGACTGCTGCCAACTCTAAGTCGTGTGTGGGGTAATTCATCTCATGAGGTCTCAGTTGCCTAGAAGCATATGCAATGACTTTCCCATTTTGCATTAGAACACATCCCAAACCTTGTCTCGAGGTATCTGTATAAACAACAAAGCCACCACCTTTAGAAGGTAACACTAACACTGGTGCAGAAGTCAATCTCTTCTTTAGTTCCTCAAAGCTTTGGTGACATTTATCATTCCATTGGAATACAACTCCTTTTCTTAGCAATTTAGTTAATGGACCTGTAATCAGAGAAAACCCCTCTACAAATCTCCTGTAATAACCAGCTAACCTAAGAAAAATCCTAAGCTCTGTAACGTTCTTTGTCGGTTCCCACTCATCAATAGCTTTAATTTTGGAAGGGTCAAGCTGAACCCCTTCACCTGACACCACATGACCAAGGAATACAACTTCATCCATCCAAAATTCACATTTGCTCAGCTTTGCATACATCTGATTATCTCTTAAAATTTTTAAAACAATTCTCAAATGTTGTTCATGTTCACCCACAGTCCTTGAGTACACTAGGATATCATCAATGAACACCACAACAAACTTATCTAGATATGGCTGAAAAATCTTGTTCATTAATGCCATGAAAGCTGCAATAGCATTAGTCAAGCCAAAAGGCATCACAAGAAACTCAAAATGACCATTTATTATACACTCTATATGCTTTACTGTTAGTTGAGTACCCTAAAAAGATCGCTTCGTCAGCTTTAACATCAAATTTTGCAAGGTTATCTTTTGTATTGAGTATAAAACATTTACACCCAAAGGCATGAAAGTAGCCAATGTTGGGCTTTCGTCCTTTCCAAAGTTCGTATGGGGTTTTCTTAAGAATAGGTCTAACTAAAGGCCTATTGAGCATGTAGCATGCTGTGTGGACAGCTTCACCCCAGAAATACTTTGGAAGCCTATTTTCGCTCAGCATTGTCCTAGCAATTTCGACAATTGTTCTGTTCTTCCTTTCAACCACCCCATTTTGTTGAGGCGTTCTAGGAGCAGAGAAATTGTGGTCAATACCACCAGCTTCACAGAATTCGTCAAACTGTTGGTTTTTGAATTCTCCGCCATTGTCACTTCTAATATGAGCTACTTTTAGGTTTTTGTCATTTTCAAGCTTTTTAATCAATGTTGTGAACATCTCAAAAGTTTCATCCTTGCTACTCAGCAAGATGATCCAAGTATACCGAGAGAAATCGTCTACAATGACTAAGGAGAATTTCTTACCGCCCAAGCTGAGTGGCTGGACAGGTCCAAAAAGGTCCAAATGTAGTAATTCCAATGGTCTCTTGGTTGAGACAATGTTCTTACTTTGAAAAGACTTTTTCGTTTGTTTACCTTGCTGACAAGCATTGCATAATTGATCTTTTTCAAATTTTAATTTGGGCAATCCCTCAACTAGTTGCTTTCTAGCTAATTTGGCTAGGAGGTCCATGCTTACATGACCAAGTCTCCTATGCCATAGCCAAGAGTTATCCTCTTTAGACACTAAGCATATATTTTTGGAAAACTGTTTTTCTAAACTCAACATATATACATTGTCAACACGAGGGGCAGTTAAAATCAATTTGTTTGTTTTTCCCTCGACTATTTGACACTGAGTAGCATTAAATACAACCTGTCTGTCGTTGTCACATAGCTGAGCTACGCTCAATAGATTGTATTTGAGACCCTTAACTAAGGAGACTGACTCAATAGTGGGATTACCTCCGATAGTACCTGATCCTACTATCTTTCCCTTTTTATTGTCTCCAAAGCTTACATTTCCACCTCGTTTAAGCTCAAGTGTGATGAACTGAGTTTCATCACCAGTCATATGCCTCGAGCATGCGCTGTCAATATACCAAAGCTTTGACTTCTCCACACACCTCAGGCTCACCTGTATTTTGAATCATTCATCTTTAGGTACCCAATTCTTTTTGGGTCCTCGTTTGTTAGCATAAACAGGTGCAAAGTCATGTTTTAATTTGTGATGGCATACTTTTATTGTGTGGCCAGCTTTACCACAGAAGTCATAAAATGCTACCCTTTTGGGGTGACTTTGTTTTTGGTCAGCACCATTGTGCTGAGCATGCCAACATACCTTAGTGGTATGTCCTTTCTTTCTGCAGAAGTCACATTGGACAATCCGCTTGTTGTACCAATACACATCTGTTGTGTGTCCCCTTTTTCCACAACAGTCACACTAAGTGACCTGTCTGTGCTGACCAGTACCTGAGTACTCAGCCTGGGATTTGGTTGAACCTTTTATTTGGTTATGTAGGTTTGTGACATCCTTTCTCAGTTTCTTTGAATCTGATTGGACATCCGAGACAAACTTGTTCATAATTTCCATGTTACTATGCAAAGTTGAGTTGTCTTAGAGAAGATATCGAAGGTCACTGAGTTTGACCTCTTCGATCTCGTCATATCGCCTGCTGAGTGCCTTTATTTTCTTGTTACACTTTTTAGTCAGTATATATAAATCACTCAGGGCGTTAATCATTTTATTTCTAAGCAAGTGTAAGGATGTTACCTCATTTGAGTACTCCTCCTATTCAGATTCTTCAGAGAGGTCAGCTTGCTCAGATCGAATGTGGTCAGCAGCGTCATCGGCCATGAAGCATATGTTTGCTGACTCGGTGGCATCAGCTTCAGATGATGTTGACTCATCGCTGTCACTCCATGTGGCCACCATTGCCTTTTTGCTTCCCTTCTTATCTTTCTTTAGATTAGGGCAGCTTGACTTAATGTGCCTAGTTTGATGGCACTCAAAGCACGTGACAGATTTGGAGCTGTCCTTTTTGTATTTGTCACTAGACTCAGCTTTGTACCTATCACCTCTTCTGAATGTCCTCTTGCTGTTCTTTTCATTCTTTCTGAACAGCTTCTTCATCTTCCTCGTGAACATGACCATTTCCTCATCATCTTATGAGTCGGCTTCATTTGAGTCAGCTTTCATGACAAGTAATTTTTGTTTCTTGTCTTCTGACTTTTCTTTTGCTTTAAAATTTTTCATAGAGATCTCATGAGTCAGCAGAGATCTGATCATCTCGTCGTATTTATATGTGGTCAAGTCTTGAGCTTCCTCCACGGCAGTTTTCTTAGCTTGCCAGCTCTTGGGTAAGCTTCTCAGGATTTTCTTCACCTGCTCTTCTTCAGTGAAGTTCTTGCCGAGCCTCTTTAGCTCATTTATGATGTTGGTGAATCTAGCGTTCATTCTAGAGATGTCCTCATTGTCGTTCATCTCGAACAGCTCGTACAATCTCATATGTTGGTTCACCTTTGATTCCTTGACCTTGCTTGTACCTTCATAGGTGACTTCAAGCTTTTTCCAAATCTCCTGTGCTGACTCGCAACCTGAAATCTTATTATATTCTGCAGCATCTAACGCACAGTGAAGCATATTGATAGCTGAAGCATTGTTTTGTAATTTTTTAAGGCCATCTTCTGACCACTCAGTTTCACTCTTAACAATTTTCTCATTGTCAATAGTTTTATAAGGCACATATGGGCCTTGAACTATTGCAAGCCATGCACTCATATTTGTGGCTTGAATAAAGTCCTTCATCCTATTCTTCCAAAATGTATAATTGGATCCAAAGAATAGGGGAGGCCGACTAATTGATAATCCCTCTGGAAGTATCTGTGTTGTTTGGTTCCCTGGAAGGAAACGAGTGCTGTTCTCAGCCATTTATCGGGATCAGCTCAAGATTGTTAAATCTTTGAATAGTGAGATATTAAGCTCTGATACCACTTTTTGGTCCCGTGTGATTAGTTCCAAAGAGGGGGGGGGGGGGGGTTAGGAACTAATATAACTTTTTCTCTAATTTAAACTGACTTAATATATTTTCTTGAGTTTGTTAACTCAGCTTTGGTCAGCACGGCCAATTGTAGCGTAAGATAGATTTAGTCAGATGTTGACTAGAACTATTTTACATATGAGTTGGGAATTGACACTTTTGTGGTCAGTTTCCAACTCAGTACTCTTATTTACTCAGTGTCAATTTAAATTTAAACAATTTATATGCCGAGTAAATATAACAAGCAACACACACACACACACACACACACACACACACACACACACACACACACACATATATATATATATATATATATATATATATATATATATTGAGAGAGTTAGAGATTACTCATCACGACTTATCCTGGTTCGGCCTCTCCGCCTACGTCCAGTCCCCAAAATCCCTCCGGGCTTTTTAAATCCAATACTGAGCTCTTTAAAGGTAGAGCACAAACCGTTTACAAGGCAGTTGAATATGCAAGAGTACCGTCCTCTATTCATCTACTCAACTCCTACTAAGTGCTATAACCAAACACCTAGATTTCTCTACCACTAAGCACTCAACACCGAGTACTCAGCACAACACTCTCTATTTTATAATTGATACAAATTGTTCTTTTTGGATGAAGAACACTTTAGATGATTACAGAAAATCAATCTAGCTTTTACACAAGAATAGAAATTTGGTGTAAGATCTCTTTTGGTTTTTTTTGTGTGCTTTGTATGTATGCTATTTTTCTCTTGTTGTATTCGACTAATGATCCAAGAATGATCATGTCCTTTTATAGTTGAGGTCTGAAGCAGAAATGGTTTGAATCTTGGATTTGTCCGTTGATCCAAACGGCTCCTTTTTGAGACAAAGCCCTAGTCAGCTTCAGGTTTGCAGGCCAATCCTGTCGTCTGAATTTCCACAGTCGTCAGACTTGTCTTCTTCTTGCAGGTTTCGTCTTCTTGTCCCAGTTTGTCTTTTTGCTAACGAACAGTTGACCCATGCATCTCGAAATTGGTTTTTGCGTAATTCCAAGGTTCTGGATTGGTGCATATAGTTGTCGGATCTTGTCTTTTAGCGAACGGATCATTCATGCTGTCCTGAAGATCACTCAGCTTCAATAGTTTTATAAGGCACATATGGGCCTTGAACTATTGCAAGCCATGCACTCATATTTGTGGCTTGAATAAAGTCCTTCATCCTATTCTTCCAAAATGTATAATTGGATCCAAAGAATAGGGGAGGCCGACTAATTGATAATCCCTCTGGAAGTATCTGTGTTGTTTGGTTCCCTGGAAGGAAACGAGTGCTGTTCTCAGCCATTTATCGGGATCAGCTCAAGATTGTTAAATCTTTGAATAGTGAGATATTAAGCTCTGATACCACTTTTTGGTCTCGTGTGATTAGTTCCAAAGAGGGGGGGGGGGTTAGGAACTAATATAACTTTTTCTCTAATTTAAACTGACTTAATATATTTTCTTGAGTTTGTTAACTCAGCTTTGGTCAGCACGGCCAATTGTAGCGTAAGATAGATTTAGTCAGATGTTGACTAGAACTATTTTACATATGAGTTGGGAATTGACACTTTTGTGGTCAGTTTCCAACTCAGTACTCTTATTTACTCAGTGTCAATTTAAATTTAAACAATTTATATGCCGAGTAAATATAACAAGCAACACACACACACACACACACACACACACACACACACACATATATATATATATATATATATATATATATATATAGAGAGTTAGAGATTACTCATCACGACTTATCCTGGTTCGGCCTCTCCGCCTACGTCCAGTCCCCAAAATCCCTCCGGGCTTTTTAAATCCAATACTGAGCTCTTTAAAGGTAGAGCACAAACCGTTTACAAGGCAGTTGAATATGCAAGAGTACCGTCCTCTATTCATCTACTCAACTCCTACTAAGTGCTATAACCAAACACCTAGATTTCTCTACCACTAAGCACTCAACACCGAGTACTCAGCACAACACTCTCTATTTTATAATTGATACAAATTGTTCTTTTTGGATGAAGAACACTTTAGATGATTACAGAAAATCAATCTAGCTTTTACACAAGAATAGAAATTTGGTGTAAGATCTCTTTTGGTTTTTTTTGTGTGCTTTGTATGTATGCTATTTTTCTCTTGTTGTATTCGACTAATGATCCAAGAATGATAATGTCCTTTTATAGTTGAGGTCTGAAGCAGAAATGGTTTGAATCTTGGATTTGTCCGTTGATCCAAACGGCTCCTTTTTGAGACAAAGCCCTGGTCAGCTTCAGGTTTGCAGGCCAATCCTGTCGTCTGAATTTCCACAGTCGTCAGACTTGTCTTCTTCTTGCAGGTTTCGTCTTCTTGTCCCAGTTTGTCTTTTTGCTAACGAACAGTTGACCCATGCATCTCGAAATTGGTTTTTGCGTAATTCCAAGGTTCTGGATTGGTGCATATAGTTGTCGGATCTTGTCTTTTAGCGAACGGATCATTCATGCTGTCCTGAAGATCACTCAGCTTGATTTTAATAGTCGTTGTCTTTGATTGTTGTCAATTCATATACTGAGTTCTCTTTTACTCAGCTTCCATGGTCAGCTTCGTTCTGCAAGACATAGTTCTTAAGAAGACTTTTCTACTTTTGATACTGAGTTTCGTTCCACTCAGCTTCGTTGATTAGCTTGATCTTTAAGCTTCTGTTCTGAAGACAACTTATCTTCTTTCATGCTGAGTTGCACTCTACTCAGCTTGTGTTGTGATCTTATGCTGACTTCGTCCAATCTTACTTTTTATTTCTATTTGTATTTATATTTATACTCAACATTGAACAAACATGTTAGTACAATTAAATCAAAGCACTTAAATTTAATTATCCCTTAATCATGGATTAACTTAAATAATTTTGTCAAATCAAAATCATGTGGAAAGGTGTTTCAACATTGAAAACATCACAGTAACGGACCCAAATTCCTGAACCTTAGAGCTAGTTAATCACCTTAAGTTTGTGCAACTCAGATTAAGTCATCTTCAATATGGTAGCGCCACTGACAAATCAGGATGATTCCATTATTTGGCATTTCACTTCTAACGGCATATATACTGCAAAATCGGGCTACTACCGGCTCGATTTGATTCATTTAGTGAAAGCACATCATATGAGATGGAAGCGGATTTGGGCATTGGAAATTCCCCAAAAACGGTGTATATTTTTATGGAGTCTTTGCACAAAGTTCCTTCCCTTGCGTATTCGACTCGCACAACGACGTATCCTTGTACCACTTGAGTGCATGGTTTACTATAGGGACGTTGAGCATGGGCGGCACCTTTTTGCTAGGTGCGAGTTCGCGACTTCATGATGGCAGAATGCAGGGTTGGATGCTCTGGGAATTGTGTGGGAGTGGATCGAAGAATGGCCCCTTAATATGCTGGCAATGGTTTCAACTGATATTGTAGGAAAGTATGCTACTGTACTTTGGTCTATATGGAATTACATGAATAAAAAATTGTGGAATGGCCAGGGAGGGGATGTAGGAGTTGCAGTCGAGCAAGTCGGGAAGTTGGTAAATGAATGGAAGGAAGAGACTTGCGGTCCGAAGAGATGCAGCGAGGTGCCAAGAACTCAGGCTAGGGTGAAATGGAAAAAGCCAGCTGACGGAAAACTCAAATGTAATGTCGACGCCTCCCTGTTTTCTGAAACGGACCAATTCGGAGCAGAGGCAGTAGTGAGGAATCATTCCGGGAATTTATTGGCGTGTTATAGTAAGTTTGGGTTAAGAAGTGTTTCGGTTCCGCTGGCTGAGGCACTATCAATCAGGCAGGCTATGGAGTGGTGTATTTCTATGTCGTATACCAATGTGATTTTTGAGTCTGATGCAAAGCTCATTACGGACAGGATACTTTTACCACATATTGATTGTTCGGAGATTAGGGGTGTTATTGAAGATATCTGTAGGGTATTACTTGAACATCTAGATTTTATAGTGACTTTTGTCCCGCGATTAGCGAACGGTGCGGCTCACGCTATGGTTAGGCATGCTCGTTCCAATGCTAATTGTTATAGTGATTTTTTTGCACTAAGCTATTTGGCTCCAATTCTTTGTAATGATTTAATTTCGAGTTAATAAGATTCTTGCTTTTGTTTCAACAAAAAAAAAAAAAAATTAAATGTTTTAATTTTTAATTTTTTTTGGTAATCGGAGGAGGGTGAAAACCCAAACAAAATAAAGAAAAGAAAACTAATTAACGATATGAAAATAATTATTTTATTTATGTTTGGTTAAATTGGCAACTTATTTAATTTGTGTTGATTTTTTACAAATAAGATCATAAATATCCACGAATTAAATGAAAGGGGACCAAAATTCAAAATATATGCCGATAATATAATAGAATGAATAATTCTAAAAATAAAAGCCCATGTGGAATTATGACTCATGTGGATACCAACACATTCGCAATTTCTAGTTTTAATTTAAAATTAAGAAATAAATGTATATTTAGTTCTGTGGTATTTAAGATCTTACTTCTCTAGTACTATTTGATAATATTTATTTCTTGTGACATTTAATCCATTTTGAATGAAAATATAATTGATTTGTTAGTTATTTTCATATAACATAATTTTTGAAATGTGATATGTATACGTAACAATTGTTTAATTTTTTTCCTATAGACTTTGTATATGGATAAATAAGAAAACAATTAATTTCTTACTTATCTACGTATTAAGTCTATATGGAAAGAAAATTAAAACAATTGCTATATTTAGATGTCATATGGAAAGAAAATATAGACTTCATATGTCAAAAATTAATAAATCAGTTAATTTTTCATCCAAAATGAGTTAATGTCATAAATTCAAATATGCAAGAGAGCAAACGCTACCAAATGATACCACCATAAATAAATTTTGGAAATCATATAGGCCAAATGAAGGTTTAATTCTAAAATTAAGGGTGAATATAAGAGTTTGGAAAGAACAATAAAGACTTAGTATCTCTTCAACCTTTTCAATTTGTCTTTTCTTGTCACTTAGTCCTATATTTAAGGGTGTTGTTAAACCCAGCCCCATTTTCCCACCCCTAGCCCCGTGAAAGGACGAAAATGCCCTTTCATGGGTTTTGGGAGGAAAAAAGCTATTTTTTTTTTGCCAATTCGACACGCGGACGTGTGGCCATCACGCCTCACCTCGCGGTCGGACGTGATAGCCTCACGCCTCACCGCGCGGTCGACCGTGACAGCCACATGAATAATATAAGTTAATTAATAAATATTATTAATCACAACATATAAAACTAATATAATCTAGTCCAAGCCTCTCTCCTTTCAGCGTATAGATTCTCCAAGTGACGAACACTCTGATGACAAAATAATCGCCATTGGGTGGCAATGGGAGGCACTGGAAACGAAGGATGTAAATAAAGACGTATCTAGTGACGATAACTCCCCAAATGACAAATCACAATCTCTCGCTCAGGTGGTCTTCCATCGTCCGAACGCATCGGCAGTATAGTGCAACATCCTAATTGTTCTGTAGTAAAGAGGAAAATTACTGCGGTCAATACAGATGCAGTAGCAAATAAGTCATCCGGACTCACCATCCAGTGGGACTCACCACAACCCGCTCCTGCCCATTTAATACGTGCGAGGGCAGCATCAAATCCGTTCTCGTACACTGGCGCATACAGATCACGGTTTGCCCGCATCTCAATCTCTATAAGCACTCTCATCAGCTTCCACTCCTCTTGGTTATAGGTGATTGCATCGGCTAAAACACGAAATCCACAGTTACCATCTGCTACAACATCATGAAATCCAGTAATAAATGGTACGATGAGACCTTGAACCCGATGTAAATGGTGATAACTGGCGATATCCTCATCAAATCTGACTGAAAATATTAATATATGAAATTTATCAATAAAAATATATTTACTTTAACTTCAACATATATATAAATGAAATAAAATATACCCGGCATCTAGCTGTTATGCACAGATGAGGATGAAGAACGGCCTCGACTACGACTACTCCTCGAACCTGAGGACCGTGCTCGACCTCGTGGTGACTGATTGTACTCCCATGCACTCGGATTTCGTTTTGTTGATGAATTTCCCTTTGGTCTACCCCTAACAGTGTCTTTGACCTCAGGTTCTTTAAAGCCACTTTGTTCCGGGTTTATCTGATCATGAATGTACATCGATATGCTACGCACCATTGAAGGATCTAATTTTTCAACATTTTCCACAAGAGATTGAAAAAATCGGTGATCCTCAGACCCGTCAGCATATACTGGAGCAGTAATTGGTATGTCACTCAACCCTTCAAACGCAAGAGATCTCCAAAAAGGATGGATACGGTCAACACGGACCGATTCATTTGTGTCAATATATGTTTTAAGCTCACATGCACACGGAATGCCATGAGTCATGGGCAACACGCATCCGCATTCAGTTACCACATCCATACTCAATCCGTGCATACGCTTGAGCTCATCATTTAGTACAGCCAAGCAGTAATGTGAAACGTGTGAGTCGAGATACGTGAAAGGTTCTCCATAGTGATTCACCGCAGATCTTCTTCTCGAGTCCTCGAGTGAGTATCTGATTATATACAATGACGGATTACAAAACTAATGTATTAAATTTTAAAAGATTAAAGCAAATAACAGAATAAATGTCTTACTTGATCGCCTCGATCTGAGCCTCAATGTCCTTGTGCACCTTCGCCCACACTGTATCAAGTGCACCAGTAGATGAATTCAACCACTGTTTCAACTGTGCATGTGAACTCTCCACTCGACAAGTTGTGGTGTTTCCTAAGAGCAACACCTTGTTCGTCCATGCTCGACAAAACTTCTCTTTATGCACTAGCCACGTGGTCTCCACGTACTGAATCACACCAGGCCAGTTGCCAGTAGTATTCTTCATGGCTACCATTGCCGCCTCATATTCAGCTTCTGTCGGGGCTTCAATTATACGTTTCCATTTGGAATTTTTAAAAATTTCACCAAACTTCTTCATTCCACTCAACTTGCCAACTCTATCCTCCACATCTTTATTAATATGCCATGTGTACAATAAATGATGAGAATGAGGAAATACCTCACGAACCGGCTGCATCAGTCCTAACTCCCGGTCTGTAGCAATGACTGTCGGATGCACATCAGGTTGGAGCAAAAGCTTCAATTTTTGTAACACCCACATGTAACTACCCTCGGTTTCATCCTTCATGATTGCATAGGCGATCAAGAAGTTTTTGTTAGAAGGCGTCATTCCAATGATTTCAAAGAATGACATCTTATACTTGTTTGTTTTATATGTTGAATCCATACCAACAAACAAGTAATAAGATCGAAATAGTGTGATCGATGTTGGATGTGCCATAAATAAGTGAGTCACGACATTGCTGCCCGGCACCGCTTGCGTCCAATGTATATAGTCCTTATCTATAGCAAGCCGATAAAACTGACCGATTACATCCCGACCCTCAAAGCTCTCAGTCCTGATTTTCTCCCTGTAGTTATAGATATGTCTTTGTGTCGGGCAATCCTCCGGATGTTTTTCTTTGATTGCAGCAAAAATAGCACAAGGCTTAGCTTGAGCTGAACTCATTTCACGAACAAGTTTTTTGGAAGCCGGGCTTAGTCCGCTCATCTGTCTGTAGCCCTGACGATATACAACCAACTGATGACAGTGCTGTCCTCTATCTCCAGGAATCCCATTCACCACCCAACCGCCCAATTCGCCGATTTCCATAACCTTTATCTGGAATTTGCAACCACAGTACTTTGTTTTTTTATTCTTCCGCAGTATAACATCCATATCCACATCCTTTGTCCTTTTATAATTCTTAACACCACGAGCACATTTAACCAATATCCACTTTGACTTGCGCCCCGTCTTGTGCGACGATGTGGTTAACTCAAACCCGATCCCAATTGCCGTATGTTTTGCCCAGTTAACAGCTTCATGATATGTTTGAAATGTTTGTTTGGGAAAAAACTGCGAGCTGTAATCTATGCCGTTTCCGTCAAATTCTTCCCACGAAACCTCCTGTAAATGATTAATAACGAACATTACATTCCAAAACGTGATATTTCTATAGCGTTTCGGTGTCTAAACCCGAAAAACAGCCACAAATATGCTCGGGCGTGTGAGCATCACGCCCCACCACATGGTGGGGCGTATGAACATCACGCCCCACCTCATGGTGGGGCGTATGAGCATCACGTCCCACCTCATGGTGAGACGTGTGGCTATCACGCCCCACCACATGGTGGGACGTGATTCTCATACGCCCCACCATGTGGTGGGGCGTGATGCTCACACGCCCGAGTGCCAAACCAGATTTTTTTTTCCAATTCAAATTACAAAAATGCAAGGAAGTTAAATCGGAAAAATACCTCGAATTCGGACGTAGCATCACTCCCGTCTACTCTCGGTGATAACGGATTGTCTTCCATCAAACGTGTTGTCTTTGATTCGGATGAAAATGACTTTGAGAGAGTTTGGGAGGGATTCAAATTTTCAGTTTTTGTTCAAAGAGCGGTTAGGTCTTTTTTCGGACCTGGAAGTGTGAATATGGGGCTGGGTTTAGTAACCCACATATTTAATGGTCAACCTTTTAACCTCCTAAACTCAATAATTGTGATACATTTTAACTTTTTTTCCTTACATAGCAGTGACATCGCATATATGTTAAACTCAATCATTGTAATACATTTTAGTTTTTTTCCCTCCATGATAATGTCGTGGTACATGTTAGGGGCTGAAATATTAGGTATACTTAGGGGCTGAAAGATAGGGTACTAAGTATACGAAAATTAAGTGATAAAAATGGTATGGGAGATATTAAGCC
This sequence comes from Euphorbia lathyris, assembly GCF_963576675.1. Lineage (NCBI taxonomy): Eukaryota > Viridiplantae > Streptophyta > Magnoliopsida > Malpighiales > Euphorbiaceae > Euphorbia > Euphorbia lathyris. Next base: position 43,721,972 of record NC_088913.1, on the reverse strand, counting down.
AACAATAAACTATTATTCTCTAGGCTTAATACACAAATAACCTCCTAAAATACAAAAACTGCAATATTCGTGGAGTGTGATAATCAGATCTTTGGTGTGATACGAATTTGGAGAAACGTTTTTACGGTTGCTTCAAGTACAGGGTAAAAAAATTTCCAATTTGGGGTTATGTTTTATAATTGGACAAGTTTAAGGGATAAGTTGTTACAATTGAAAGTTGGAAGGGGCAGTTGCAATATTTAGACAAGTTTAGGGGTTATTTGTGTATTAGGTCTATTCTCTATAGTATGAGCCGCTTGAGAAAAACCACAACGTTTTGGAGCTTTTGTTTTGTGAAGAAACAAATTAGTTCAGCAAATACAAAACCCTAAAACTAGAACTGGGGTAGCAGCGAAGGTGAAAAGGCAGTAACAATGACGCAGAAGGGAAATCTATTCAAAGGAAAACAAAAAAACAAAACAATTCCTCTTAATCGGCATGGCAAAGCCCCTGTTACCCGGAAAGGTATATTATTTTCTCCCTCCTAATTTTGAATTTGTTTGTTCTTTTGTTTAATTATTTCTGTTTATTGTCTTTTTAGGGAAGCGATTTGTGAAGCCATTGAAGGTTTCAAAAGAGATGGATGCTGATAGAGTAACTTCTCTTTCTCTGATAATTAGCATTCATAACCATATTTTAGTTTTTCTATTGACATAAATTTGCTCAAATATGGTTATGTTAAAATACCCAATTTGTTAATTGCTCAAAAGCATAGGTCAACTATGTGGTAGAAACCATTGAATATGAGTTCTGTTGAGCTGGGAATTATGTGATTTTGCAACCCAACCCAACCCAACCCAACCATCTTTCTTCTTTTTATCTTTCTGTTATTGAGCATGCTTAGTTAGGAAAGAGGCCTCTCTTGTATCCTTACGCCAAAGCTTTTCCATTTGTTTTTACTGTTTTAGAATCATAAACTTGGGATGGGATGGGATGGGATGATGATTGTGTCTGCAAATTTTCCTTTTTCAAATCCAAAATGATGTTCTGTTCCTAGTTCATCTTTTGTGTATCTCATTTGTCATTTCTAGTTCTTGGCATTGTTGATTTGTTCATCTCCTTTCCTTTGAGTATGTATTGATTGCTAAATGATGTGGGTGTAGGAGTTGAGCAAGTTTATAAACCAGTGCAACGAGGTGAAAACAGCAAATATTGCTAACAAAGAAGGAGGGCAGCTAAGTATTGTGAAAACACCAAAAGAATCTGCTGCGGATTCAAAGAAATAAGAATATTGGGTGAGGTATTGTCTTACCCAGTTCTTTTAATTGTGACTTTGAGCAAGCTTTTCAATTTGTTAACTTGTGTTTTGAAACAAGACTTGTGTTATGTAGTTTTATGCTGAATGAATGCACATAATAATTTGTCCCTTAACTTGCCTTCCAAATTTTAAATTTTATGTCACATGTTAACTGTTAATGTTGACATGTATTGTACTTAAAGTTCATACAACTGCTGAGATGTTGGAGTGTTTCAGGGACTACAATAAGATTTATTTTATTTAGGTTCAATGAGTCTATCAACTTTAAGGATGTCTCATTAGCCCTTTGAACTTGTTTAAAGTAAAGTAAGAGGCAATTTGGACAAGTTGAAACATGTATCACTTTAACCATGTTAAGAGGAGGGATAGTAGTTCAGTTTAAATAGGTTATGAGACTAATAGATCATAAAATTTTATGTAAGTTCAGAAGTTTAATAAGTCATTTTAAGAAAGTTCAGAAAGCCAATTAGCAAGCCTTTCATTTCTTATGTATTTGTTTGTTTGTTTGTTGAGAAAAGGTTATACTTAAATGTTGTATGAGCAGATAGAAGATAGGTTTTGGTTTACATTCAGTTTATAAATTTAATTTCAAGTTTGTAATAGGGAGGGATAAACAATCCTAACATCGAATGAGGTGATTTGAAAATTAAGATTAAGTAATGGTATATACACCTTAGGCCTGATAGCCATGTAATCGAGCTTTGGCATGTTCATGCTCGAAATGTGACGAGCTCCAACTCAATATTTTATTCGCAAATAGCTTTGCGAGTTTGTTAGCGAGCTTGTTCACGAACTTTGCTCACGAGCAACTCGTTAATTCAGTTCATGAACTTAGCTCGCAAACAACTCATTAATTATATTGATTTTTTTTTTTAACATACTACGTTGTTTTACATTTCTTCTTTATAGAAATATTATTATTAAAAAAATAATTGAACTGAGCTTGGTTCATGAACATTATAATCGAATTTCGTGTGAGTTTGTTCATGAACTCATAATAGAGCTTGTACTTTCGACTTGAGTTTCGATCGATGTAGCAATTTATTAGTAGGGAACTTATGTTTGGCTGCATTAAATTAGTAGGGGATTAACGTAAGAAATAGTCTTTGTAATGATATCCATTTCCTAGCTAGGGTCGGATGCTTACTATCACTCTTCAGTCTTCATTATATAAAACATTTGTCACTAATTTCCTATTAAGAGGTCAAATACTCCTAACCATCTATTCAAACAAATGGTTTACTCAATTTGTTATAAGTTAGCATATCCAAGATGCCCTCTTATACGACGTTTGTTAGTATAACCAATTTTATCGATATATTTTTTTTTTATGTATTATCGATTTATTACCTTATCTTAAAAGATATTTATGAACTTATCTTAAAAGATATTTATGAATAGAATCTCATTAACATCGATTTCTATTCATCACCAATTTGTAATAAGTTACAAATTAGTTATATATGATAACAAAGATTGTTTACGCATAAATATCTAGTTAATATTAGGTCCAACGTTAGAGTATAAAGAGCAGCTCATTTTGGTCTCAAGTTTGAACCGAAATCTAGTGTAAAAATTTCATTAGGTAGATACGGGTTGCTAGAAATCTATTACAAGTTCGAATCGTGCAATTCCATTGTAGATCAAGTTTGAACAATATCATCAACTAGGAAATCTATAATAACTGAACTTAGCAAAGACATGAGACCACTGTTCAAAACTAAGGCCGCCTAGACCTTCGAAATTGAGAATCCACACCATTTTCTCCGATTAGTCTCTTTTGGCCCCTATACGATTTTTTAACCGCTTGGTCACACGACAACAACGTTTACCGTTGCGCCAAGGCTCGCCCTCAACAACAACAAAAATTGAAATACTTTTAAAATATATCTATATTAGGTTATTATCTCAGCAATAATAAAAAAATTTGAACTTGTAAAATCAAATATATATATATATATTTATTTATTTATATATATATATAAAACAATGTAGAATATGCGTAATTTGGTGCGGTTCGGATTTTTTACATTTTTTTATCAAACTGAACCGAACCGAATACCGAAATAGACTTAAAATTAAAACCGATGTCGAACCGAATTGTTAAAAAACCAAACCGAAAAACTGAATTCAATCGGTTCGGTTTGGTATGCGGTTTAAACCGCACCGATGCACACCCCTAGTTTACACACCTTTAAAGATTTATGTTACAAATATACATATATTTAGATAGTATATTACATATTTTAATTGAATTTATATAACAATTTTTTTATTTACAAATAAAAAAATATAAACTTGATCCCGATTAATCCTCAAGGGCCCTGTCCTCCCAACTAGCGCCTAGTGTTTTTTTACAACCTTACCTGAAACTGAATGAGGATAACTATGAAGTATTAAAATTAAGTATGGGTTGGAAGAACAAGATGTTCTTGATGCTTTGGAGAGAGTTATGGCTGAACCTGAAGAAGATACTACTTCACAAGATAAGAGGGATAAATGGTTATTTTACGTGGGAGAATAAGGATTCCGCATCCTACATCCTCCTCCTTATTGTTTGCACAAATATGCAGGAGCTAAAACAGACTAGGGAGTTGAAGAAAGAGATATAAACTTGCGGGTTGGAAACGGAGCAAAGGTTGTTGCACTTGCAATTGGAGATTATGTCTTGACATTGCCATCTAGACTTGTAATAGAATTAAAGAACTGTTTATATGTTCCTGAGATGTCTAGAAACATTATTTCTATTAGCTGTCTTGTGGATGATGGTTTTAAAGTTTCTATAAAGGATTCAAATTTTGATTTCTATAGAGATGAGATTTTCTATTTTTAGGAATATCATTAAATGGCATTTATATATTGAATGATAAAGTTTATGTTTGCACAATCCATACAAAAGACAAATGATAGATAATTCTACTTACTTCTGGCATTATCGTCTAGGCCATATAAATAAGAGTCGCATGCTTAAGCTACATCAAGATGGGCTTATAGATCCAATTGATTGTGAATCAATGGGAACATATGAATCATGTTAAGAAGGAAAGATGACAAAGACACCCTTTAGCAATAAATGAGTGTGTGTATCATACGCTGTAGGATTAATACATTCATATGTATGCGGTCCTATGTCAGTCCAAGTAAGAGGAGGATATAGATACTTCATTAGCTTCATAGATGATCATACTAGATATGGTTATATCTATTTGATGAAGCATAAATTAGAAGCTTTTGAGAAATTCAAATGTTTCAAGAATGAAGTAGAAAATCAAACAAGAAATACTATTAAAGTATTTCGATCAGATCGAGGTGGAGAATATCTTTTAGATGATTTCCTGAATTATCTAGACAAATGTAGAATTGGATCACAATGGACTCCTCCATATACACCACAACACAATGGTGTATCCAAAAGGAGAAATCATACTCTAGTAGATATGGTATGATCTATGATGAGCATGCAATCTTCCAAATGCATTCTAGGGCTATGCCTTAGAAACTGCTCTATTTACCCTAAATTGAGTTCTCACCAAAACCGCCAGTTCTACTCCATTCGAACCGTTCATGGAAAAGAAACCCAAATTTTCATTTCGATTGCTATTGTCGCTCATTTCGATTATGAGATTTGGCAAATGGATGTGAAAACAGCTTTCCTAAATGGAAACCTACTTGATGATATATATATGATGCAATCTGAAGGTTTCACGTCGAAGGATGCAACTAAAGTTTGCAAACTTCAGAGGTCCATTTATGGACTCAAGTAAACATCTAGGAGTTGGAACAAATGTTTTGATGAAACCATAAAACAATTTGGTTTCGAGCAAAACTCCGAAGAGGCTTGTGTTTACAAGAAGTTTAGTGGGAGCTCAATTGTTTTCATTGTATTATATGTCGATGAGATATTACTAATGGAAAACGATTTAGCTATGCTGCAATTGGTGAAAGTCTAGTTATCTGGTAATTTCTCCATGAAAGACTTTGGGAGAAGAAGCTTACATCTTAGAGATTAAGATCTATAGAGATAGATCAAGAAGAGTGCTTGGACTCTCCCAATCTACATATATTGATAAGGAGTTAAAGTGCTTTAACATGCATGAATCGAAAATGGGTAACTTACCCATGCTACATGGGATTAAGTTAACTAATCATCAATGTTCAAAAACGAAAGATGATAAGAAATGCATGGCTATAATTCCTTACTCAGTGTGATTAGTTCGATCATGTATGCCATGCTCTACACAAGGCCTGATGTAGCGTTTGCATTGAGCATGACAAGTTGCTATCAAGGAAATCCAGGAAACGATCACTAGATTGCTGTCAAGAACATTCTTAAGTACTTGAGAAGGACTAAAGATATGTTCCTCGTGTATGGAGGTGGACAACTGAAAATTGAAGGGTTTCAGATGCTAGTTATCTAACAGATGAGAATGATTATAGCTCCCAAACATGATACATGTTTATCCTAAATGGGGGTTCGGTCAGTTGGAAGAGTTCCAAACAAGGAAGCGTTGCTTTCTCCTCGACCGAATTAGAGTACATCGTAGCTGTAGAAGTAGCAAACGAGACTGTTTGGATTAAGAAGTTCATGACAGAACTAGGAGTGATGCCTATCATTGTGAATCCCATTACTTTGTATTGTGATAACAATGGAGCCATTACACAAGCAGAGGACAACACTGTAAATCCGTTAACGAAGGCCTTAACCCAACGAGTTCATGATTGTCATTTGAATTCTTTAGGGATTAGTTTCAGAAACAATTGGTTTTAGTCCAAGTGGGAGATGTTGGGGTTTAGTGTCCTATAGACAATTGCTATAAGATATAAACTATTTGTAAATGAATCGTGTTGAAACACAATTTTCAAGAGTTTTTTATTCTTACAAAAATAAATTAATTAAGGAAATTAGATACCCAAAATATTAAAGTCAAAGAAATTAAATTAAAATTGATTTGAGCTGACTATGTTTGTTCATTGTATTTATTCACAAAGCTTTAAAATCAATTGATAAAGCAATGAAAGAAATGCCCATTAGTTGATCCAATAGAAGATAAAAGCCCAAAAGCAATAGAAATGGACAATTGGCATTGACTATATCACGTCCATGCTTATTCCCCAGAACTGGCATAAAGAACAAGCTACAACAACATTGTTCCCTCAACATCTTTATGGACACGCCCAAGTTAGAAAGGCGGCAGATCGTACGTCTGTTTAGTTAGAAGCGCGGCTCAAGACAAAAGAGCTCACCCTTCTACAACGGATAACTTTTCATCAAAAGAACAGAAGTTAGAGGCTGATAGTGACAGATACATTTTCCCTCCAAATGGCTAATTTCGAAATTCAAACGAAAGCTCTATTAAGCCACTACTATAAATACCCACGTAGTGAGGCGTGATGTTCACATGCCCACGTGTGAATTTTTTTCCCAATTTTACATTTTAATTATCATTATTTTAAACAATTATAATTATTATAATTATTCTAAAAAATTGTAAATATTATAATTATTAACATTATAATTTGAATTATAATTAAATAATATACATGAAGTATCAAATATGTATTAAAATGTGTTAAAACAATAAGTTTTAAAGAATTCTAAACATTAAAAAATTACAACAAGTCAATTCGTCCGGTTCCATTCTTCCATGGATCGGTGTGTGATAGATTTAAGAAAGACTGTTTACATGCCCACGTGTGAATTTGTTTTCCAATTTTACATTTTAATTATTATTATTCTAAACAATTATAAATATTATAATTAAGAAAGATTGTTCACATGTCCACGTGTGAATTTTTTTTCCCAATTTTACATTTTACTTATTATTATTCTAAACAATTATAAATATTATAATTATTCTAAAAAATTCTAAATATTTTAATTATTAACATTATAATTTGAATTATAATTATTAATAATATAATTAAATAATATATATGAAGTATCAAATATATATTAAAATATGTTAAAAAAAATAAGTTCTAAAGAATTCTAAATATTAAAAAATTACAACAAGTCAATTCGTCCGGTTCCATTCCTCTATGGATCGGTGTGTGATAGATTTAAGAAAGACTATTCACATGCCCACGTGTGAATTTTTTTTTAATTTTATATTTTAATTATTATTATTCTAAACAATTATAAATATTATAATTATTCTAAAAAATTCTAAATATTTTAATTATTAACATTATAATTTGAGTTATAATTATTAATATTATAATTAAATAATATACATAAGTATCAAATATGAAGTATCTAATCCGGACTAATTTGGTAAAGAAAAAACATAGGAAATGACTAATGATACGTAATTTTGTTCGAAAATATGTTTTATTTACGGTTGTTTATAATAAAATAGAATGATTTTAAAAAAACTGATTTTTCGGTGTCGGAGCATATGAACAATATGTCTCCACCACAGGTGGGAAGTATGAACATCACACCCCACCACAAGTGGAGGCATGTGAACAATATGCCTCCACCACATGTGGGGCGTATGAACATCACGCCCTACCACAGGTGGAGGCATGTGAATAATATGCCTCCACCACAGGTGGGGCGTATGAAATTTTCATTAACTCTTCGAATTTTTTATTTTGAGCCAGTGAACGGTAGTTTTGAGGTGTTGAGTGACCACCGGTGTTAAAAAGTGTAAAGTTTGGTGGCTATATTGTTAATAATTGAAGTTCAGTGACCACAATGTTAAAATGGTAAAGTTCAGTGGCCATGGCTGTAATTTACCCACCCTTTAACCCTAAATAAAATATAGACATTAAATATAATTATCCTTTCGTGTAATTTTATACAAACAGTTATCAACAAACAACAACAACAACATCAAAGCCTTAGTCCCGAAATGATTCGGGGTCGGCTAACATGAACCATCATATAAAACCGTGAAATCAAGTCGGATTAGCGACATAAATTCTCCCCCTCCACTCTGTCCTATCCACTACCATATTTTCCTTAATCCCCAATAAACTCATATCACTATCGATCACCCTCCTCCAAGTTTGCTTAGGTCTTCCCCTACCCCTCACCACTACATCCCTTTGCCACTCTTCAGTCCTTCTAACCGGCGCATCAAGCGCTCTTCGTCTTACATGGCCAAACCACCTTAGTCGGGTTTCCCTCATTTTATTTTCAATAGGTGTAACCCCTACTTTTGTCCTAATTATTTCATTACTCATCCGATCCTTTCTCGTATGACTACACATCCATCTCAACATACGCATCTCCGCCACCGACATCTTATGAGTGTGATAGTGTTTCACTGCCCAACACTCCGTGCCATATAACGGTGCGGGTCTGATTGCCGTGCGGTAGAATTTTCCCTTCAATCTATTTGGCATGCCAGGGTCACAAAGAAAACCCGTAGCACTCTTCCAATTTTGCCCAACCAGATTTAATCCTATGAGCAACATCTCCATCTACTTCTCCATCCGTTTGGATAATAGATCCTAAATACTGAAAGCACTCCGTTGCCTGAGCAACTCTCCCATCTAGGGTGATTGTCCCTGCCTCCCTACTCCTATCACCGCTAAACTTGCACTCTAGACATTCTGTCTTACTTCGGCTCAACTTAAAGCCTCTAGATTCTAAAGTTTGTCTGCATGGTTCCAACTTCCTCTCCACGCCTTCTTTCGCCTCATCAACTAACACAATATCATCTGCAAACAACATGCACCATGGTATACCATCTTGAAGTGAACTCGTTAGTTCATCTATAACGATGCCAAAAAGAAATGGGCTTAATGCAGAACCTTGATGCACTCCAATCGTAATAGGGAACTCTTCAGTCTTCCCAACACCGGTGCGTACACTCGTGCATGCTCCCTCATACATGTCCTTTATGATGTCAACATATTTTCGCGAAATGTCTTTCCTTATTAAGGCCCACCAAAGTACTTCCCTTGGTACCTTATCATATGCCTTCTCCAAGTCAATGAAAACCATATGCAAGTCTTTTTTCTTATTTCGACAGTGCTCCATTAATTGTCTCATTAGATGGATGACTTCCATAGTTGATCTTCCTGGCATAAAGCCAAACTGGTTTTCCGAGATCTTCACCGTCCTCTTTAGCCTTTGTTCGATCACTCGCTCCCACAGTTTCATAGTGTGACTCATTAATTTGATTCCTCAATAGTTGGCACAATCTTGGAAATCGCCTTTGTTCTTATACAATGGGATTAAGATACTTTTCCTCCATTCGGATGGCATCTTATTGTTTCTCCAAATTTTGTTGAAGAACGTCGTCAACCATTCGATTCCTCTCTCTCCCAAACATCTCCAAATCTCAATAGGGATGCCATCAGGTCCTACTGCTTTCTTCAATCTCATGAGGGATACTTATATCTCCTACCTCTTGTCCGCGATCTCCATTAAATAAGTTATCAAAATAGGACCTCCATCGTTCCTTGATATCCTTATTTCCAACTAGGACTTTTTGGTTCACATCCTTCACACATTTAACTTTTCCGAGATCTCGCGTCTTCCTATCTCTCATCCGAGCAATTCTATATATGTCTCTTTCCCCTTCTTTCGTATCCAATCTTGTGTACAGATCCCGATTCACCTTTGCTCTAGCATCTCATATGACCTTCTTTACTTCCCTTTTAGCCTCTTTGTACTTTTCGTAGTTCTCATCACTCCTGCACTTCCCTAATATTTTATAGGATTCTCTCTTACTCTTTACTGCTTGTCGTACTTCTTCTGTCCACCAAGATGTGTCCTTACCTGGTGGCATGCTACCTTTAGATTCTCCTAAAACTTCCTTCGCTACTTCCCTTATACTATGCTTTATCTTAGTCCATATCGAATCTATATCTAAATCCATATTACAAGTCCAAATATCTTTTTTGGCCATCTCATCCATAAATTTTTGTTGATTCTCCGCTTGCAGTTTCCACCACTTAATCTTAGTCTCCACTTGTGGTGTTCGTTTTCTCATACATCTCCTACTTCGAAAGTCAAGCACCACTACTCTATGTTGGGTTATCGTACTCTCACCAGGGATCACCTTACAATCAATATAACTCTTTCTCCAAGAACTCCTTACTAGGAAGAAGTCAATTTGGCTCGCATTACCGCCACTCCGATAGGTCACTAAGTGGGATGTTCTTTTCATAAACCATGTGTTCATGATACTCAAGTCATAGGCTGATGTGAATTCCAAGATATAATTTCCTGCTTCATTTTTATCTCCAAAACCATACCCTCCATGAACACTCTCAAACCCATCTCGCCTAAACCCTACGTGTCCATTGAGATCACCACCTAGTACCATCTTTTCATCGCTAGGAACCTGTTGCACCACTTCCACCAAGTCCTCCCAAAAAGCTTGTCTTATAGAGACATCTAATCCTATTTGTGGCGCATATGCACTTATGACATTCACAACCTCATCTCCTATCACAAGCTTAACACTCATAATTCTATCACTCTTCCTAGACACCGCTACTACATCATCAATATACTCCATATCAATAAGAATACCTACTCCATTTCTACCCTTATCCTTTCCTGAGTATCACAATTTATAACCCCAAGGAGCTATCTCTCTAGCCTTGGCTCCAACGCACTTGGTTTCTTGTAGGCACATTATACTTATTCTCCTCCTCTTCATAACATCTACAATTTCAACTAATTTTCTTGTCAAAGAGCTTATGTTCCATGTCCCAAAGCGTAACCTATTACCCCTACCCCTACCATTACCGTTACCATGGACTAGCTTATTTACCCGCAACCCTTACATATTTGACACCGCCCCCGGGTCCTAGGGTGGCGCGCCGCTTTGGGGCGACGACCTAGCAACCCTTGCATATTTTTCACTACACCCGGGTCTAAGAAGTGCAACGCGTCGCTGAGTAGGGAACGCCCCCACGATATTTATATTCTGGTTCATGTCAAAAGATGTGGCTAAGTTTTACGCTGGCCGCCACAAACCTACCACAACCCTCCTCCTTTGTCCGGGCTTGGGACCGACTGTAAATGCCACCAAGTGACCCTCACAGGCGGAGTTACAAATAGTTATCAACAATCAACTAAATTTTACCAAATAAATTTATCCTGCGAGTCAAATCAGCTAGTAAAAAAATAAGGGTAAATTTCAAATAAAAGCCATGTGGTTTCACTAATTTTCAGATAAAGGACTGTGGTTTACTTTTTGTCAAAACGAGGATTGGGGTAAATTTTATCAATGGTGTATAACCTTTGTCCAATTTCACACTTTGGTGTACAACCTTTAATTTGTCTCACTAATATGTACGAACTTATAGGTGACCTCCCACTATGGTGTACAGCAGGTAAAAATGACCGGTCAATACTCAGTCAACGCGCCACCTCAACTTTGACCGGTCAAAAAGTCAAAAAAATTCAACCATTTAATATAAAATTACTTCTATGTCCCTATCTCTATATCTATTCATCTTCTTCCTTTCCTTTCTTCTATATCTTCAAATTTCTCTAAGTAACAGAGCCTTAGTTGGAAAACTGGTAAATCTTTAAACTTGTGATGGTGTTTATGCTGGAGAATTAGGGATTGCTAAAGAATTGGGGAAATTAACCCAATTGCAAAAACTTGTTGTAAAACGAGTTACTGAAGATCATGCTTCTGAGCTTTCTGCAGCTATTATGAAAATGGAGAATCTTGTTTCCCTTTCATTAGAAGCAGAGGAAGCAGATCAAGTTCGAGTCTTTTGCCGGAATTTGAAGCCTTTTCTCCTTCGCCTCTTATTGAAGAGGTGATTTTATCAGGTGGGTTAATTGAAATCCTAATTGGGTTTTCGCCATTAGAGAACTGAAAATACTGAGTTTATCGGATTCTAATTTGTTGAATTCGATTTCAATGCTTCAATTTCTTGGGAAGCATCTTGCTCTCTACAATGCCTGCAAGATGAAGATTATTGGTAGAGAATTTTGCGAGAATGGTGGTTTTCCGAAACTGGAAAGTCTGAATGTTTTAACACTTGAAGAATTGAGCTTGATGCCATCGTATAATAATTTAGGAAGAAGATTGAAAGGTGAAGAGAATTACCGGGGCGTTTGATATTCTATTGGGATAGGGATAAGGATAAAAATATGATAGGGACAAGGATAAATTGTTGGGATAAGGATAAAAATATGATAGTCGAGAATTATTATTCAATGTTTGGTACGTGGGATTGGGATAGGGATAAAATAATACATTTTACTATTTTAACCTTATTTAAACTACATAACATTAATTTGAGGGATAAGATGGACTTTTCCATCCTATTAAAATCGCAGGAGCTTATCCCACCTCCTTATACCACCCCCCTCCTAGGTATAGGATTTGAGGGATAAGAGACTTATCCCTCCTCTGTCTCACTCTTCTATCTCCCAAACAAACACGGGATAACTTATCTCGTATTTTTTATCCCTATCTCACCTCCTATATCCCTTCTAATAAACACCCCGTACAAGATCAAGCACATTCCCAATGTTATAATTCGTGATCTATATTGAACACTTTCACCATTTTCTTTTCTTTTTTCTTTTGAGTTTTTGATTTTTTTTAAGAAATAAAATTGATATTAAGTGTTTTGATTTTAATTTTTTTTTTTTACTTTTTGACCGGTCAAAGCTGAGGTGGCGCGTTGACCGAGCATTTTTACCTGTTGTACACCGTAGTGGGAGGTCACCTATAAGTTCGTACATATTAGTGAGACAAATTGAAGGTTATATACCAAAGTGTGAAATGAGGCAAATGTTGTACATCATTGATGAAATTTACCCCAAGGATTGAGGTTTTCAACTTTAGCAAAATAAGGACTTTTTCGATTGATACTATTAAAATCACCATTGACGACTTCAAAAATGACATATTTTAAGAACTACTAATATTTTAAGCAACTTTAATTTTTCAACTTTTTTATTTTAAGATTATTTAGATGATGTTTGGTAAAGAGAGAGAAAGTTAATGTTTAGAAAGAGAAAGTTCCAAAAAAGATGATTTTTGAAAATCGAAAATGTAGTTCCATAAAAAATATGACATTGAACAACTTTAATTCTTGAAAATTTTCATTTTCAGGATGTTAAAGATGGTTTTAATAGCATTAATCCAAGTGTGAAACCTCAATCATCGTTTTGATAAAAAGTAAACCACAGTTCTTTATCTGAAAATTAATGAAACCACATGGGTTTTATTTGAAATTTACAAAAAAAAAAAAAAAAAAAAAAAGAAAAAATCACCTATGAGCTAATGAAATTAGTTGACAAACAAAACATTAATTATTATTTTAAAATAATAATACAAGATTAAAGTATGGGTTTTGGCAAGTGGATGGCAATAAAAGAGGTGAGGGAAACCCTAATGGCAATGGCATGAAAGGAAAAGAAAGGCTTCAAAACAAAAGACACATGTGTCCCTTTTTCATTTTATATTGTTTGTAGTTTCCTACACGACCTGTATTCCTTTACAAAGTCAAATCAAGTCTCCCCATATCTCATCCGTTCATCATATCCTTTTCCATTTTCTTACCCTGCATGTCACATACACGGAACTTACAATCTTCCACGTGCTTTGTCCTTCCCTGACACACTTTCACTCCCATTGGTGCGTCCAATTCACACGAATACGAAGCGCGTTGATATTACATCCTACAAAATGTATTTTAAAAGAAAAAGTCCGTTAGCCACCACCTAATTAATTCAGAATTACAAAATCCAACAACAGTTTTATCACTTTTCATTACATCACTTTTATCTCAGCCATCACCGTCGCCGCCGCCACCGTCTCCGTCTCCGTCTCCACCATGGGGGCTACAGAACCTGTAAGAGAACCATATAATTTGTGTTTCTCAAATTTTTGTTCCTTGTACAGCTGATAATTTAATTAACAGTTTCAATAATGTGCTGTTTAGGAGGTGCAGAGGGAGCATGAGAGAGAAGAAGAAGAAGAAAAAGTAAATGTTGATGATGAAAATCAAAGAAATTTGAATATTTCGATGATGCAAAGATTAAACCCATCAAACCCATTGAGACTTGTAATTAATAGTTCTACTAGAGTTGCTACTCCTTCTCCTTCACAAACATCTCTTCCTCGCTCTACACCTACTCCACAAGTAAGTTTTTCCCAAAAACAAATCTCAATTTAGGCAATTAGTACTAATGTTAATTTTGTTGAGCAGACCACAACCACAACAATGAATTCAAGGAAGTACACCAACAAAATATCTCTGTTTGTATTTGTGATCCACATGATATTAGCAATTGGGCTAGTAAGTTTTCTTATATACAAGGCAATTCAAGGACTTGTGGAAGCATCAGATTCAATTAAAAGAAAAGAAAAAAGGGTATTGAAGTATTTCCTCCCTCAAGTTGAAGCAGCATCTCTATTGAGTGTTACTCTTGCTATAGTATGGCAAAAGGCAGTTAGAGTATGGCCAACGTTCATGATTCATTTCATATTGTGGAGTTGTTTCTTCATGTCTTTATCTTCTGGAATTCTCTTGATTTGCTTCCAAAAAGCTCCCACTGATGCTCTTGGTGTTTGCCTTATTGCCTTTGCTATTGGTAATGGTTTATATGCTTGTTGGGTTAATCAGAGAATCAAATTTTCAACTAAAATCTTGATTAAATCGATTGAACCTGTTCCCAAATTCGGTGACTTAAACGATCCTACTTACTGGATGCTTGGGGTTGGATTCTTGTGGATGTCTCTATGGATTTTCGCTGTCCTTGGAGCTTTGAATTTTTACTTTCCACCATTGATCATTGTTTTATTAGGATTCAGCTTGGCTTGGACAACAGAGGTTATGAGGAATGTAGTTAATTTGACAGTTAGTAGAGTGATTTCTCTGTATTATCTGAGAGGAATGCAAGCTAGTACTCAATTTTGTTTCCAAAGAGCTCTGACTAGGAACCTTGGAAGTGCTTGTCTAGGATCTGTATTTGTTCCAACCATTGAGGCATTGAGAATTGTTGCAAGAGGGTTGAATTTGCTCGAGGGAGAGGATGAATTCATGTTTTCATGTGCTCATTGTTGTCTTGGAGTAATGAACTCTATCTTCAAATATGGCAATGGCTGGGCCTTTGTACAGGTAAACATTGTTGTTGCGTTTGCCTTGAATGCTACTTTTCAGTATGTTAAAAGAGAATGAGTTTTATTGCAGATAGGTGCATATGGAAAGGGGTTTGTGCAGGCATCACAAGACATTTGGGCACTCTTTGAAAGACAAGAAATGGAAGAGATTGTTGATTCAGACATTACAAGTTCAATTTGTTTTCTAGCTGGAGTATGCAGTGGATCCATTTGTGTAATTGTTGTGGCTGCTTGGACTGCTAAAGTTCATCAATCCTTTACAGCTACCCTCTCCCTTCTAGCATTCTTCATTGGATACCTTATGGTTAGTTGACCAAACATTAACAATTGGCTATTTTTATAATCTTAGCAGTTTATTACTTTGAATGTGATTTGGCAGACAAGGATAGCAATGGCATTGCCTCATGCCTGTGTAAGCTGCTACTATGTTTGCTATGCAGAAAATCCTGACAGCAGATTGTTTGATAAAACCATCAGAGAACGTCAGGATTTGATCAAATCGGGCCGTGATGTGGTGGTTCCGACGCCACGAGTACCCCGTCGCTTTACAACATAGCTATAGCTAATGGAAAAGGGCTCACAATTTGTCTAGTAGTGCTCCAAGGACTGCTCTGCTTCTTATGATGAATTATTGCTGCTGAACCCAACTGGACACTTGTGTATATTATTGCATATACTTTTAGGATATTCCATCACTCACTCTTTTTTTTTTGGTAATTAATTTATTAGTCCCTATATTTTGACAAAACACACTGTTTAGTCCCTGTATTTTCAAAAACACACACTAAAGTCCCTAACGTTTTTCTCGGTGAACTGTTTAGTCCCTAATGTTTTTCTTGGTGAACTGTTTAGTCCCTGCCGTTAGACTCTCATGAAGATTCTGTTAGTCAATTTGGATTTGTGTTCTTCTTTTCCTTTATTTTGCTTTCCTTTAAACTCTAATGCATCTGAAATCAACTTTGAGTGTTCTTGTTCTTAATTTTCTTCTTAATCGTTCAAATTCGTAAGCGTTGAGTCTGTTCTTTTTATTGTTCTCCATGCAAATAGCTTCTTCTTCTAAATTGGATTACTCTTCTGAAGTTTGAAGGTAAATAGTAAAGGGTAATTTAGTCATTTCCGAAGTCATAAACGGTAAAAAATGTAACAAACAGACGGAAGGACTAAACAGTTCACTGAGAAAAAGGTTAGGGATCTTATCATGTGTTTTTGAAAATACAGGGACTAAACAGTGTGTTTTGTCAAAATATAGGGACTAATAAATTAATTACTTTTTTTTTTAAAATATAATCCATTATTTAATTTAATTGTCTTCCTGGGTTGTAATGGACACTTTCTTTCTTATCTTAATAAAGAATTGAATTTCAATAGGCAATGTACACACTTTGAGCACCTTCAACAACCTTATATCATTAGAAGCCTTTCTATCATCTTTGTTATTAATAGTTAGTGTCTTTTTATTTCATTTTTTTTATTAATAATTTATCATTGAAGAGTCTCCTTTCCTATTGTTCTAACTGTCGGTAAATATAACAATAATCAATAATGTTAATGATAAAATAATAAATAAGGAGTGAATATAAAAAGTATTGTTGAAAAATAATTTGTATTAGTTAGTCTTAAGTCACTAAAAACCAACCAATTGAGGAGCCCTATCATGAGGAGATTTTACCCTGCGGCGGCACCAAACTGCAGTTAGGGTTTCTTGCCGAATTTCTGGTTATCTTTTCCGGCGTCAGTCCGGCTCACTAGACACATTGAAATACAGCTACGTAAAATGGAGGGGATTGAGAAACAATGGAGCAGAATGAAGCTGACGGATATAGAGGAAGAGACAATTTCGTTAGAAAGCGAAATTGGGAATAGAAGAGTAGACAACTCCAAAAAGGTGATCGGGAGATTAATATCAGCAAAGCCTCCGAACATCAGAGCTATGGCTAACGCGTTCAACGCAGTGTGGAGAACTCAGAAGGGGTTTAAGATTAATGAGAGTGGCGATGGGCTATTCATTATCGAATTCCAATCAACTAAGGATAAAGAGAAGGTCCTAGTCGAATCACATTGGCACTATGATAGGCACCTGGTCGTCCTAGCGGACATTGAGGGAATCTCTCAAATCTCGAAGCTGAACCTGAACAGGTGTGAGTTCTGGATTCGGATGATTGATATCCCGTTGGAGTGGAGAAACTCTGGATTAATTGCTAAGCTAGCAAGTAGGGTTGGAGAGGTGGTCGATATAGACGAAACCAACATGGAGATGACAGCGAAGTATGTCAGGGTAAGGGTCAGTCTCGACATAACCAAATCACTTATCCGGGGAATTAAAGTTCAACATACTAAAAACGAAATAATTTGGATCTCTCTGAAGTACGAGAAGCTTCCTAATTTCTGCTATCGTTGTGGAATCATCGGGCATGTGTTTGATGATTGTGAGTCGGAGGATGTATCAGAGGAGCTAGATGAATGGCCGTATGACCCGAGTATGCGGGCTACACCGTCCAGGATTCGGGTTTATAACTGTGGATTTAACGAGCGAAGGCAGACTGAGCCGCCAAAAAGCCGCAGCACTGCTCGGAAACTATTTGAAGATGAATCTGACGAAAGTACGACTAGAAGTGCAGAAGTGGGCGAGCAGCTAGTTAAGAAAGTGAGGGAGGAAGAATCACAACACCAAAATCTCAGCAGTTCGAAGTGTAAAAACGCGACCAGGAAGGGGGTCCAGAATGAGGGGTCGGCATTACCGGAGGAGGACCTTGGGGACGAACTGCTAGCCCAGGAGCCCATAGAAACAGACATTATGCAGCAACACAATGCTGTGATTCTGCAGCAGGCAAAAGTTAGCAGCGAGGTGCTTGCAAAAGGCAAAGGTATTGGATCCCCCAAACTTCAGAAAAAATTCAAATATAAACAGGCTGCCAGACAGATCAACAGAGAACACGTGCAGAGGGTAAATGTCAACCTGGAGAATGAATTACAAAAAAGGAAACGGGACTGCAACCAGGACAGTACGGACAATGAAACAGTAACAAGGATGAAAAAAGCTAAAAGCGATGCTAGAGACCAGAGGGTGGGTGCCGTTGATCGGGCCCATCCTATACTATGAAAATCCTCAGTTGGAATGTCCAAGGGATGGGCAATCCTTGGACTTTCCGTACACTACAACGCTTGATTAACAACAATTGCCCAGACGTGTTCTTCCTAATGGAAACTAGACTGAGGAAGAATGATCACAGTAAGCTTTATCATTGTTTTAGCAATTTCAATTTTTTCTTCATTGATCCTGTGGGCCTGAGTGGTGGGCTGATTCTGGGATGGAACAAGGATCTAGATTTACGCATCTTGAACTATTCAAACCACTGTCTTTATTTCACGCTGCACCTAAATGAATTGAGTTGGAGGAATCTAGCGGTTTATGGGTGGCCTGAAAAGCATAATAAAAAGTTGACATGGGAATTGATTAACCATTTTGGGTCGCTGGATACCCTACCGTTGGTCTGCTTTGGGGACTTTAATGAAATATTATGGATGTCGGAGAAAAAAGGGGGACTAATTAGGGACAATTCTGACATGCAATGCTTTCATGATTGCCTTGAACAGTGTAACCTGGTGGATGTTAACAGTGCATGATCTCTATATACATGGCATAACAAACGGGCCGGAACTGACGCTGTTTGGGAAAGACTTGATAGAGTTGTAGCAACGCCTGAATGGCTTACACTATTCCCCAATCTCGAAGTCAAAGTGCTTCCGCGATTATCCTCAGATCACAACCCGCTCCTGCTCGACACAAACGGACTAAACGGAAGATGGCGGAGACAGAGACAATTCCGGTTCGAGGCCTACTGGGCAGCGGACAGTAGCTGCAAATCACTAATTGCCGCAAAATGGAATGAATTGACGGGCAGCCAACAGGTTCAGAGTAAAATCCAATCGGTTGCCGAGGCGCTAACAGAATGGAACCGGGAGAAATTCGAAAACGTCAGGAAAAGACTGGCTTCTGAAATACAGCAGCTAGAAGGGATTCAGCGTCGGGCTGACCCGCAGCTCTTTGAAACCGAGCAGGACCTGTCCAATTCGATTAAAGAGCTGCAAAGGATTGAGGAATGTAAATGGAAACAGCGGGCTAGAAATGAGTGGCTTAAGTTGGGCGATCAAAACACCTCATTTTTTCACGCAAAGGCCTCAGCCAGGCGCCGGAATAACTCAATCAGACAGATTAAAAACACAGACGGAGACTGGATAGAGGGGGATGAGGCGATAGAAGGCGTGGTAATCCAGCACTTCAGGGATTTGTTTACCAGCTCGAATCCTGATAACTTTGAACCATTTGTGGGGGAGATCTCCAACCACCTAACACAGGCACGGCAGCATGCTCTGGTTCAGCAGTACTCGAGAGAAGAAATATTCACGGCAATTAAACAAATCAGCCCGTCAAAAGCACCAGGACCCGATGGTATGTCAGCTCTTTTCTTCCAAACTTACTGGGACATTATTGGGGATGATGTTGTTAATATGGTGCTTAACATTCTTGAAACGGGAATTATGCCCGACAAATTAAACCATACCCTAGTAGCCTTAATTCCCAAGGTGAAGAATCCCTCCGCAATGAAGGACCTCCGCCCAATTGCTCTATGCAATGTCTTGTATAAGCTCATCTCCAAAGTCTTAGCCAACAGACTTAAAAGTGTGCTTCCTAATGTGATCTATGATACCCAATCTGCATTTGTCCCTGGTCGGGTCATTACTGACAACGCCATCATTGGCTTTGAAGCCTTTCATAGCATGCAAACGCGTATTAAAGGCAAAAGAGGGAATTTTGCCTTGAAACTTGACATGAGTAAAGCATATGACCGAATTGAATGGGCATTCCTCCAGAAAGTCCTTGAACACATGCTATTCCCTCCTCAGTTTATTGCTTTAATTATGATGTGTATTTCTTCTGTTTCATTGTCGTATCTGATAAATGGCCAACCAAGAGGGTTTCTAAAGCCGGAAAGAGGCTTGCGCCAAGGGGATCCTATCTCCCCTTACTTGTTCATTATTTGTGCAGAAGCGTTCTCAGCAAATATCAGAAAAGCGGAAAATGAAAGAAGATTACACGGTGTTAAGGCTAGCTGTGACGGTCCTAGTATATCCCACTTGTTTTTTGCAGATGATTCCTTGATTTTTGGGAGAGCAAATGTAGCTGAGATTGGTGTTGTACAGAATATACTCAGTGAATACGAGCGTGTGTCAGGGCAGGTGATCAATCTGGACAAATCTGAAGTGTTCTACAGCTGCGGGGTTGATTCTGAAAGGAAACGGCTGCTTACTAGCACTCTCAAGGTTAGAGAGACTGGGGCTTTCCCTCGGTACCTTGGGCTGCCAACAATCATTGGTCGATCACGACGGGAGGTATTCTCTGTAATAAAGGAAAGAATTAATCGTCGACTGAGAGGGTGGGAGGAACGAAAACTATCAGCTGGCGGCAAAGAGGTACTAGTCAAATCTGTCATTCAGTCCATTCCTACATACATAATGTCTTGCTTCTTGCTTCCAGATTACTTCTGTAAGGACATTCAGAGCGCAATTAGCCGATTCTGGTGGGGTGGTACGGCTAATAGAAGGCCAATCTACTGGCTGTCCTGGGACAGTGCATGTAAATCAAAATACGACGGTGGGCTGGGCTTTCGGAATATGCGTTCCTTCAATTTGGCTTTACTATCAAAACAGTGCTGGCGCATATTAAGCAACCCGGACTCGCTATGTGCCAAAGTTCTCAAGGCGAAATACTTCCCCATGCACAACTTTCTTGACGCCCCATGGTGCTCTGGACCGAGCTATTTCTGGCGAGGTGTTCTTTCTGCAAGGGAAACTATGCGTAAAGGCTTATTTTGGAGGATAGGGAATGGGCTGAGTACAAATATATGGTCTGATAACTAGGTTCCGTCGCTGAATGCGCGCCATCCCCTTATTGCACTTGACGCTCCGAGACCAGTAATGGTGCACGAGCTGATTGATCATGAGAATAGATGTTGGAATCGGGCAGTGCTACACCGGTTCTTCCAATTTGATGACATTGCTGCAATAAGCAAGATCAACATTAGTTTTCGCTTTCCACCAGATAGGCTGTATTGGAGCCTTACGAATTCTGGTGTATTTTCAGTTAAAAGCTGTTATCACCTCGCGGAGAATGCACGGATCTCGGGCAACAGCTCGTCGTCGGGCAATTCTCTGGATTGGCCAACCTATAAGAAGCTCTGGAATCTGAATCTTCCCCTTAAACTCAAGCACTTCCTGTGGCGGTTAGCGCGGGATAAACTGCCTACCGGAGTAAATCTGTCTCACCGTGGCATGACAGCAGAACCAATGTGCCCCTGCTGCAATTTTGGTTATGAAGACCTGCAGCACTGCTTCATCACATGCCGATTCTCCAAAGACGTCTGGCGCAAAGTACCTGGACTGCACCGCATCGTCAAAACAGGTATGATAAACCCACTAACTTGGTTGCATTTCTGTTTCAGCAATCTCCAACGCATGGAAGTTGAACTTGTGGTAGTAGTTGCTTGGTGGCTCTGGTATAGGCGTAATATTTGGAAGCATGATCATGTTTGGATACCGGACGACACGCTCATAACAAAAGCTAATAATTTTCTTACAGAGTGGCATCATTCCAGCACACAGGGAGGGAATAACTTATCCGCATGTAGTGGCGCTCCTGAACAGTCCCTTATCCCTAAGAAATCTTGGTGTCGCCCCCCTCCTGGTGTCATAAAAATCAACTGTGATGCCTCAATGGGGGATAATGACTGGGATTGCAGGGTGGGATTGGTCGCGAGAGACACAAATGGGTTAGTTATGGCCTCCGCTGGGATCCCTGGCGGGCATGTAGCCTCAGTAACGGCTGCTGAAGCAAGGGCGATTCTGGAGGCGCTGATTTGGGCACAGGAATTAGGGCTTGCAGCAATTATAATTGAATCCGATGCGAAGACTGTCGTTGACACGATTAACTCGGGGTCACCACCGAACACGGCTCTTCAGGACCTCTACATTGATATATCTACTGTTGCTCTTAGGTTCACTAGCTGCTTATTCGAATTTGTTCCCAGAACCTGTAATTTAGTTGCTGATGCTATTGCAAAATGGGTTAGGGACTTAATTCCCCGGTTTTCTTGATTGAGGAAGCCCCCAACGTTGTCTGGCAATTGTTATGTAAGGATGCTTTTCTTTCTGATATCAATTAGAAGCTATTTTTCTCAAAAAAAAAAAAAAAGTCACTAAAAATCAATTATTTATATTAGAGAGTGGATTAAAAATTTATTGGAAACTTTATTCTAAAATAAAGTAGAGGAACCACCAATAACTAGCACATGAATGTTGCATTATTAATAAATCAACCATAAAATATTAAAATATAAATGAACCAAGTGTTAATTGTATATTCAGCAAGTGCTAATCTCTTCATTCTCACATTTTGGCGCATTTTAACGTATTATAAAAAACTAGTCGAAAACCCGTGCGATGCATGGGTATGAAACTTTTATATAATTTAGATAAATAAATAAATTGACATATTTACTTTTAAATAATTTTATATCATGCTATGAAAAAAAATTTATATTATGTATATTTGAAATTAATATATATTTTTTAATGATAATTCAAATTAAATTAATTTTAAAAATAATTGACTACTTTTTTTATAGAATTTTAACTAAAGATGAATGATTTATTTATTTTTACAAAATTCAATGATTTGTACTTTTTAGGAATTTTAATACATTTTCATATTCCAAATATTCTATGAAACAATAATAATAAAATAGCAGATTAATTAAGAAATATATTAGAATATAATAAAAAACCAAAAATTGAATTAAACTATAATTAAAATTAAATATTATATTTACGATACAAAATAATTACAATATAGGTTAAACAAAAATTGAATTAAACTACAATTAAAATTAAATATTATATCTACGATAAAAAAGAATTACAATCTATGTTAAAATGGAAGCATCATCAATATATTATTCTATAAACTATTACAATCAATACTTTTCTAATGTTGCATATGAAGAAACTTTATCAATTCAATATGTTACATATGAAAAAATAAAATTCGTAAGAATTAGTCACAAATTCAGCTTGATGATAATTATTTTGGTTGATGGAATTTCATGATCACCAAGTATTCGAATTCAATTATTCATTCTGCTACAATAACCCAATATATCTAATTGAATCAGTTTAATATGATGATTTCTCCTATTTTCATCTCGTAATATCTCATCAAGACATTCGATCAATTTGTTCTTCATTCTTTCACTATATAGAATATCAGCCATACTCGCAGATATCACTTATTTGACTTCATTAATATTTTCTAATAATTATATATTCTTGAATTTTGTCAGTAAGAAAAACAAACAAAAGAATTGAAAAAAAATGAAGGGACGAAAAAGATAATTAGGAGAGAACCATCTTCCTATCGGGTTTTTTTTTTTTGAAAATAAGAGAGAATGTCGAGACATAAGCGTATAAAGAGGAGAGTGAATGTCACGTCCGTGTCTAAATTTTTAAAATTTATTAGTATATATGATAATTATTGGGTGTATGATTTTTATTTGGTGTTATAGGAAAAGTTTGGGGTTAATTCGATGGTTTTAAGTGTAAATTAAAAGTTTAGGATAATGTTTAAAAGATTATATAAAGATGGAGGACCAAACTGGATATTCGCCAGATTTGGTATATATAAATGGAAATCTACGATTCGTCTCTAAATTCTGTCTAAGACGTTTCCCTCCAAACACTGTCGAAACTCAAAAACTCTTCGGTTAGGACTTATAATGATAGTTTCTTACTGAGATTTTTTACTGCCGAAATTCGTCTCTTTGGTTTTTATAGCTGATAGTTTCTTACTGAGATTTTTGTCTCACGTTTTTAAATGTTTTAATGTTATAGAGAAGGTTACCGACCGAGTAGGCGAGGATTGAAAGTTGTTGCTTATTGTTAGAATTATGGTTAGAACTTTAGTATTTAATTGTAATATAATGATATTTGGTTAAATTGGAGACTCCTAAGTATTGATTATGATCTTTCTATTTCACGCCGGATGCCGATTAAGGTCGTTTAGGGTCGGGTGTGACAGTGAAAATATTTTTTGCCCATTAATTAAACATTTTATTTTTTCTTAATGAAGTATTAAGTCCATAAATTAATTTTAGTTAAATAGAATTAAATCGCAATTGTAACAACTCAGTACAAAAAAAAACGTTTTATAATTAATATGTGAAATTAATTATATTAATTAGAATCATTATGCTCAACATTTGAGAATTTGAAGAGATTCAAATAATAATATTTTCTTAATTAATATTTTTCAATCATTTGTCCTATTCATATATTTCATTTTCATCTGTTAAAAACTCTTGAAATACTAACAATTTTGTACGAACCATAATATAATAGTTAAAAATTATATAAGCCAATGTTGTAAAAGCAATTATCTCAATATCCATAATTAATGTACATTTTTAGGATTTTGAGCATCAAAATTTATTTTTATTTACCTTGATTTTGAATTCGTATCTAGCATAATCCACATTCTTCAACAATAAACATCTTATCAAGCGTATTAGACGCTTACAATCTCATTGTCTAGAAAATTGAGAAAAAATAACTTCTTGATAATAATAATAATAATAATATAACATAATTTATATTGAAATAAACTTCATTGCAAGTATAATATTCCAATATCTCTTTAATATTTTATTTAATATGTCTCAAACTTCAATGAACAACTATCGTGTGAAACTTTATATCTATTTGTACCAAAATGCATAAAAATAAAAAATACAATCCATATCAATTAGCTAAACTCAAACTAAAAAAATGAGTGGATTTCAACATGTTCCGAATTAGAAAAATTAATCTAACTTCAATTAAAACTAAAAATTGAGTTCATAAAAAGCCGAAAATCTAAATTTTAGTTAGAGTTAACAATCAAAATAATAACACCTAGAAACATATACTAAAAAAGAATTCAAATATACAAAATCTTTATTTTAGTCATTTTGAAAAATAAATAAATAAAAAAGAAAACATGGATAAGGTAGCGAGAGGTATGGAATCTGGATAACGATAGAAATGAAATTTCATCTCTGAAAGATGAAACTATAGCAACAATTGTTTAATAAAAATAAAACAATAGCACAATTGAGAAAGCCAAAAATTGAGTTCATATAAAGCCGAAAATCTAAATTTTAGTTAAGAGTTAGCAATCGAAACGATAACACCTAGCAACATATACTAAAAAAGAATACAAATTTACAAAATCTTTATTTTAGTCATTTTGAAAAAAAAAGACAAATAAAAAAAACATGGATAAGGTAGCGAGAGGTATGGAACCTGGGTAACGACTTCATCTCTGAAAAATGAAACTATAACAACTATTGTTTAATAAAAAGAAAATAACAACACAATTGAGAACAAAAATAACTACAACATATAAAAAAAATCGAATAATTACCTTGAGAAACATAAGAATTTCTTGTAATTTTTGACACTTTTGTGTTTTCCGATTTTAGTTGTTCATATATCTTCTATTTCTATCGGATTTCTTCAATTGAAGCTATCAGTTTGGAAAAAAAAAACAAATAAAAAAGAAAACACGGATAAGATAGCGAGAGGTATAGAACCTGGGTAACAACAGAAATGAATCTGAAAGATGAAACTATAACAACTATTGTTTAATAAAAATAAAACAACAACATAATTGAGAACAAAATAACTACAACATATGAAAAAAATCGAATATTTACCTTCAGAAATATAATACTATCTATCGTGACCAATGAATATAATGGTGAAATATTATCTATCATGCTTTATATAGAAGTTTCTTTGTGACTTTTGAATTTCCTTTGCTTTGTGTTTTTTTCATCTTCCCGTAACTCTTGCTTTCTTTTATTATTTTAATTAATAGGCTAGTAATTATTTAATATATTATAAATATAAATTTGTTATTTTTAATTAATTAAATATATTATTCAAAAAGACCTCTAAAACACTTCTTCTCATTTCTCTCTGCTTCCGTAATTATATATAGTATAGACACGGGCCGATATCTGGGACTGCCTTCACTAATTGGACGGTCTAAACGTCGGATATTCGCTTTCCTGGTTGATAGGCTGAGGAAGAAGTTTGGTGCTTGGGGACTGAAATTCTTATCCCAGGCTGGGAAGGAGGTGTTGCTTAAGTCAGTGGCTCAGGCTCTACCTACCTTTTGTATGAGTACGTTTCTTTTACCCTTATCTATCTGTGATGAGCTGCAAAAGCTAATGAATTCTTTTTGGTGGGGTATGAAACCTGGGGGGAAAAGAAATATCCATTGGTTTGATTGGGGAAAACTATGTATGCCAAAAGACCTAGGAGGGATGGGTTTCAAAGACTTACACATGTTTAATTTGGCAATGCTAGGAAAGCAGGGGTGGAAACTTATAAGATACCCAAATACTATAGTAAGCAGAATGTTCAAAGCGAAATATTTTCCTAAGGAAGACTTACTTTTCTCTAAATTAGGCAATAATCCTAGTATGGTTTGGAGAAGTATCTGGGGAGGCATTAGCATACTTAGAAAAGGGCTAAGATGGAAGGTAGGGAATGGAAGATCTATTAGAGTTTGGGAGGATGCATGGGTACCCAATCTAGATGATTTTTGTATAAACTCTTTTATGGTTCCTGGAATGGAGGATTTAAAGGTTGCTGATTTGTTGCTTGAGAATGGTAGAGGGTGGGACTTGGATAGACTAAAGGGGTGCTTTAGTGAAGCTGAAGTGCATGCCATTAGTGATATTATCCTACCATTCAATGTTGGGGAGGATATGAGAATCTGGCACTGGTCAAAAGATGGGTTCTATAATGTGCGTTCGGGTTACCTGACGGGAATGGGGATTGAAGAGGGAAGCAGAGTGCATGAGGGTTGGAAAAGTCTATGGAAATTGATGATTCCCCCGAAGCTTAAACAGTTTATATGGCGGATCTGTTCGGGGTGTTTACCAACTCGAGCTAGGTTGGCCCAAAGAAGAGTCCCTATCACAGTTGAATGCCCGGTGTGTGTCGAGCAGGATGAAACGGATAACCATTTATTTGCTGAATGTTGTTTTGCAGGTGATATTTGGCAAATAGCTGGAATTTCAGCTCCACAAGTGGGCGATCTGAACTTTGCTGATTGGCTACTAACAGAGATTTGTGGTTCGAATCAGGATACCATTGTCCGGATTTGCTGCGCGCTAAAGACAATCTGGGACCACAGAAATAGAGTGCTGTGGCATATGATTTGGTGGCCGGCGGACACTAGTTGGCGGATAGAATTGGACGAGGTTCGTGTTTGGAGGGCCTATCACCAAGGTATACAGCCAAGAGACAACAGACAACCGGATCAGCGAACCCGTGACACCATTACTGGGATGCAACTTGACGATGGATCCCAGCAACCGGCTCAGGACGGCCTTGTTGAACCCGCAGCATCCTTACCATGCAGCACTGTCGAGCGACGGCAGCAGCAGCTTCACAACGGCGGAACGACAGCGCTTGATCCTAGAACATCGTCGGCAGGTGCAACGAACGGTGTGGAACAGCTGCGCCAGATCCCGGAACACCGTCGACCCCGGCCGAACAGCAACGACACACTCCACACAGTAGCACCCCCCTACAACAGACTCCCGGTGCGTACAGTGGCTAATCAGAAATGGAAGCCACCTGATTCCGGTTCACTCAAGTGTAATATTGACGGAGCCATCTTCAAGGAATTGGGGAGTAGCGGTATGGGAGCAGTAATTAGAGATGAAGTGGGAACATTCCTATTTTGTAGTAGCAGCTTTATCCCAAGTACAAAAGAGCCACAAGTAATCGAGGCACTGGCTATTCGCACTAGCATGATTTGGCTCGCTACTATGAGGTACACGAATGTTGAATTCGAATCTGATGCTAAGATGGTTGTTGATGCAATTCAGTCTGAAAAACAGGATATCTCAGAGTTTGGATCGCTTATTCATGATTGTCGAGCTATTTTACGATCCAACTCTTCTTTTAAATTGTCTTTTATTTCTCGTTTAGCGAACAGGGCGGCACATTTGGTAGCTAGGCAATCCTGTTCCAATGCTAGCGATTTTTTGTCAACAATGGTACCGGATTGGTTATCAAACGTTATGTTTGAAGATGCCAATCCAAATTATATATGAGATTCTTTTTCAGGTTCAAAAAAAAAAAATAAAATAAAAAAACAATTTCACCTTTAAACATAACATTCAAGGCCTATTTGGTTCAGCTGTTAGCTAATAGCTGTTGCGGTTGCTGTTTGCAGTTGCAGTAAGCTGTTAGCTGTTTGTTATTAACTGTTTAATTATTAGTGTTTGGTAAAATTATATTGAACTGTTGCTGTTCGGATTTAAAATGTCTAAAATGGACATGTTTTAAATTAATCAACGATGAAATTATAAAAGGGAAAATGTGAAAAAAATGCACATAACGTTTACAACTAGGAATAATTTTACTCGTAACGTCTAAAATAGTGTAATTTTACCCATAATATTGACAGCTAAAAGCAATTTTACCCCTAACATCGGCGATTTCAGATATTATTAGAAAACATAGATATTTTGTTTCTTATTCTACATTAGTTGCTCCTAGCTATAAATGTTAGGGGTATTTTTGCACCTTATCCTATTATAAAATAAAAAATGTGTTACACAAATTAATAAAAATAATCTATATAAAAAATAAAAAATTATTGAATGCAACAAAACCTTGTTCTTCCGGTAATCATGTTGTAGAGATATAAATAATATTAAAGAATAAACATATTTTGTGGAAATAAGAAGGATAATTTTGTCAATAACATATAACCACAAACAACTGTTTATGAAAAGCTCCAAATAAGAGCTTTTCGTGAAACGCTCCAGAACGATGCAGTTTCCAGAGAAAACGCTAAACGCTGCGGTTATATAAACATAACCAAATGCTACATTTCCTGCGGTTTGGAGTGAAACGCTAAACTCTCATCTGAAAAGCTAAAACAAACACCCTCTCAATTAATATAATGTTATTTGTTTCAGTAATGTTCAAATTTTACATTTTTAACAGATCTTAATGCCCAAGATATAAGCTGCTTCTCTCAAGTCTTTCATGGATAAATTATTAGATAACTAGATTTTCACCGAGTGTAGCATAGCTACATCGTTTCCCATTAGTAATATATCATCGACATATAATACAAGAAAAACGACCAAGCTCTCTCTTACCTTCTTGTAAACAAAAGCTCTTCGCAGTTTTGCTCGAAATCAAATAGTTTTATGGTCTCATCAAAACGTTTATTCCAGCTCCTAGATGCTTGCTTGAGTCCATAAATGGATCTCTGAAGTTTGCAAACTTTAGTTGCATTATTCGATGTGAAACCTTCAGGTTGTATCATGTATACATCCTCAAGTAGGTTTCCATTCAAGAAAACTATTTTCACATCCATTTGCCAAATCTTATAATCGAATATGAGCGGCAATAACGAGCAAACTTCTGATGGACTTGAACATGGATACTGGTGAGAAAGTCTCGTCATAGTCAACTCATTGCCTTTGACGATAACCTTTTGCTACAAACCTAGCTTTGTAGGTACTAACCTTTCCATCTATGTTTGTCTTCTTCTTGAAGATCCACTTGCATCCAATGGGTTTTATCCCTTCAGGTGGATCAATCAAAGTCCACACTTAGTTAGTGTACATAGAGTCCATTTCAGAATTCATGGCTTTAAGCCATGCTTTGGAATCTGGACTGACAAGAGCCTCTTCGTAGGTTTCGAGTTCATCATCTAATACGGGAACCTCTTCATCGTCTCCCACTAGAAATCCAAATCTCTTTGGGAGTTGACAAACTCTTTCAAACCTACAAGATAGTAATGTTATAAGAGTCTCACCTAATGGGACTGGTTCGGGTTCCACTATTGCTTCCGCAGTTTCAGCCGAAGCTTCTTCTTGAACTTCTTCAAGTTCAATCATGCTTCTTGTTCGTGTTTTTTCTAGAAACTCTTTCTCCAGAAACACATCATGCTTGGATAATATTACCTTCTGTTTCACCCTTAATTTAATTTGGGATAATTATGTATTTAATGTACTTAATTTGGTCCAAATTAGTAAAGTTAATGGAATTAGGGACCATTGTTCAACCCATATTTTAATCTGGGCCGATTCCATAATTAATTACTTCATCTAGCCAAAATTGGT
Source organism: Euphorbia lathyris (assembly GCF_963576675.1). Lineage (NCBI taxonomy): Eukaryota > Viridiplantae > Streptophyta > Magnoliopsida > Malpighiales > Euphorbiaceae > Euphorbia > Euphorbia lathyris. The sequence continues at coordinate 43,691,352 of NC_088913.1, read as the reverse complement.
TAAACTAAAGGAAATGGGGTCCAATTGGATGATTTCAATGTTTATGCCGGTTGGAATGTGATATTAGCCCTTCAAATACACTTTTTCTGTCAAAATATGGGGAAGATGGAAGATTCGGGGACCGGGTTGGTAATTGTCCATGTTTGTTGGCTATATTGGAGTTATTGTCCAGCCACATTTGCAATAAATTCGGATAAGGAAAGTGGGAGGAGACGTGGGATGGTGGAGCAGTTGGGAACTTCCTTGTCGGGCGTTTGGAGCAGCCTCACTAGTCAAGGATCTTTCTTGTTTAGATTAGAACTTCCTTGCTGAATGAAGCTCACATAAGATATTAGTAATGGGGAAGCGGTTACAGGATAAGAGTAGTGGGGAAGATAGTTATTTCTGCCAATAGGTGGAAATTTACACTTTAAAAAGGATATTTCATGACAGGGGAGGACACATAAACAATCACACAAAAACCAGACAGAATTTCAGAAATTCTTTAATGGAGATTTAGATTATTTACTTCCTGCAAACGTAGCTTTTATTAGTCTGTTCATCCATTATTATAAGTTCTGAGTTTTCTGTCATTTTTTTTTATTCAAATTCAATTTAAGTAATTCGATTTTCCATTTCTTGGCGCTATTTCAACACAGTTAATACAAATTCTATAGGTTTAGTTGCGAACTCTCAGCTTTTTAATGAAGTATCTGAATCCTCCTATTGCTTGGACTGACATAGGACCACATACATCTGAATGTATTAATCCTAGAGTGTCTGATACACGCTCACCTTTATTGCTAAAGGGTGTCTTTGTCATTTTTCCTTTTAAACACGCTTCACATGTTTCCATTGATTCACAATCAATTGAATCTATAAGCCATCTTGATGTAACTTCAACATGCATCTTTTGTTTATATGGCCTAAACGACAATGCCACAAGTAAGTTGAATTATCTAGCCTATGTCTTTTGGTATCAATTGTGAATACATAAATCTTATCATCTAAAACATAAATCCCATTTAATGATATTCCTGAAAAATAGAAAATCCCATTTCTATAAAACTTACAAATTTTATTCTTTATTGAAATATTAAAGCCATCGTCAACAAGACATCTAATAGAAATAATGTTTCTAGACATCTCTGGAACATACAAACAGTTCCTTCTTGCTATTACAAGCCGAGAAGGCAAACTTAAAACATAATCTTCAATTGCGAGCACTGCAACTCTTGCTCCATTCCCAACTCGCACGTTTATGCTTCCTTTCTTTAATTCCTTAGTCCGTCTTAGTTCTTGCATTTTTGTACAAATAAGAGATCCACATCTGGTATCCAATACCCAAGATCCAGACTGTGAAATTGTATTTATTTCAATATAAAACATACCAGATATAGAAGCACCATCTTTTCCCTTCTTGAGGGAGGCTAGGTACTCCTTGCAGTTCCTTCTCCAAAGCCCGTCTTTACCACAGAAGTGGCACTCTCCTTTGGGCTTCTTCATTTGCTTCCCCTTAGCTTTAGTGGGCATGGCCCTCTTGCCATTCTTGGGATGTTTAGGATTGGGAGGGTTCCCTTTTCTCTTCCTTAATCCCTCAATGACAAGAGCCGGTATTGCCTTGTCTTTCTTCATATTGGGCTCAACCGTTTTGAGCATGTTTGTAAGCTCTTCAAGCGAGGTTTGCAAGTCATTCATTTGGTAGTTCATGATGAACTATGAATAACTCTCTAGGAGGGATTGAAAAAGTAAGTCTACACTTAGTTCATGATCCATCGCGAATCCAATATTAGAAAGCTTTGTAATATAGCCAATCATCTTGACACAATGTGTCATCATAGATGTGCCCTCTTGCATCCTGCATTGATACAACAACTTTGATATCTCGTAGCGTTCGCACCGAGTCTGTTTCCCAAACAACTCTTTCAGGTGCACGGCAGTGGAATAGGCATCCATCTCCTCATGTTGCCTTTGCAATTCTGGTGTCATTGATGCAAGTATGATGCATCCTGCGTGATCGTCATCGGACTTATGCTTCTGATAAGCATCGATCTCTTCGATGGGAGCATCATCAGCTGGGGTAGGGGGTATCGATGTATCAAGTACATACCCTATTTTATCGAACTTCAAAACGATTTTAAGATTGCGATACGAGTCTGGTAAAGTTTGAACCATTCAACTTGTTATCGGTAAGTATATTTTGGAGATTGGTTTTAGTCATAATTTTAGGAGTGTGTTTTAATTTAACCTGAGAGTGAGAAAGAGTAAACGTATGTTATTCATTTGCTTTAAAGTATATCAATTTAAAATTATAGGTCTTTTAATTTTATTCTAAATTGCTCCCACTATTTTGCCAAATTAATAGCCCTCCATATTAATTCGAAGAATTTCACAAATCCTTTAGTGAGCTAGGATCCTAACCCCTGAAATTTCACATTGAGTTTGCTTAACAAGCTAGTCCCATTTGTTAGGTAGATTCATGTAATCGATCACATCAATAATGTGATTCCTAGGTTATTGGGTTACTAACCACATTAGTAACTAATATGCATTCATATTAATCCCAACCATATTGCCCATTAGTTTATAACAACATGAGTTTGCTCATCCAATTATCATAATCTAATTTAAGTATTACCCCATATTCGTGAAAACAATTTTCAATAATCCAGGTGTTACCCATAAGACCCGAGCTTGAGTTTGCTCAACAACCCAAAGTCCCAGATACTACCGGCTGAATTATAATATTAGGGAAGGGCAACCGATTTTAATAACTTGCTTATTTACTTAACTTTTAATTAGTGAGGGATTTTTATTTTAAGTCTCATAATCTAACCTAGTCTTGATTTGCTTTAGCATACATCAGACACATACAATTTACATTGGTAGTTATGGACATATTATCTAAATTATTCTGTTGAGCCAGAAACGGAATAAAAGGTCAAACCTAGGGAAATACTAATTATTACATATTTCTCTTTAGGTCCTCCGTCTTCTCCATGACGCCTTGAAAATTACATCAATATCAATTTATATACTACTAAAGAAAACTTCAACTAATTTGAAGGGAATTAGATGGGAGGAGAAATTACAATAGATAGTAGATAGACAAGACACACATGCCCCATTTTCCAAAAATACCAAAAGATTTAAATAGAGGGTCCAAATATGCACATAACTCCAAACATGCATAGACTCAATTAAATAAATTTAATTGGTTGAGTACATAAATTATTTATGTAATATTTAGGTTAATCACATTAACTTGTGAAATTAACTTTCATCCAATTTTAATTCTATTAATTTTGTATCTCCTATATCTAATCTAATCAAACTTGTAACAGTTACATATTAGATCAATATAACTATACAAAAAATCATATTATGCATATCCCAATTAATTTGTATAATTCATTTAACACTTTGATTTACATATATCAAATATTAAGTAAAACAAACCTTTAAATAAATTCATTTTATTTGATAATAAAAAACAGAAAACTTTTTTATTTCTGAAACGTATATATATATATTTAAAAACATTTTATTTTAAAAACAATTTTTAAAACATATATACCGTCGGGCCAGGCCCGTAAAGGGCCCGACCCTAATTGGCTGCTGCCGTTCGGCAGCAGCACTGTGGCTGGCCCGCTGCTGCCTTGGGGCAGCGTCGGCCAGTCGCGCCTGGTTGCTGCCGCGAGGCAGCAACCGCCGAACAACAGTTCGGGTTGTTGCCTCGCGGCGCAACCCGAGCTGTTGTTCCATTTTTATTTAAATATATATATTTGATTTAAAACGATTTTAAAACAATTTTCAGAATATCAGAAAACTTTTAAAAAATTTCTGTTTTGTATTTTAGAATTAAGAAAACTAACTTTTATTAATCTAACCATCAAACAATTAGTTTTTGTTACAATGATTATCAACCAAATTAATCAGGAACTTATGCATAATCAGTTTTAATTATCAGGTAATCAAAAACTCTTTTATCTTTAGACTAATTAACCAAAACAATTTTATTAATTAACCTAACAATAAATATTTATTCAATCTAATTGAAAACCCCTTTTATTTTCATATATGAAATAACGGATTTAACGCAGTCTCTGATACCACTGAAGGAAAATAGGCAAACGTTTGGCAGCGGAAATATAAAAATTTTAAGCTATTTCCTTTTCCCAAGATCCGTTAATCGTTATTTCATACAAAGAAGGATAGAATGAAATACCTTTTAGAAGAACTATCTACTATTGCTAGCGAAGTGCCTTCAACTCTAGTTCCGAGTTCACGAGCACAAACTAAAAGACAAGATCAAACAAGTTAGAATATCAACCGATGAATAGCAACTAAAATAGATTGCCTCTAATAAATCAACACAAGATCAAGGATAAAGAGAAAGATATGAAAATCAATTGAATGGAAGCAAGCGGTGGAAAATCGATCCTCTACGGTAGGGGTCGAATTTCTCTCTCCTCGGGATGGTTAGGGTTGGTCGAAATATGCAGGGGGGGGGGGGTATTTATAACCTCTTGTATCTAAACCCTAGTTAGATAAAATTAGGTTATTAATTAAGAGTTGTATCCGGAATAAAACTCTTATTTATTATTATCTATAATTATCCAGTTAACCGATGATTGGGTGAAACTGCTTGCCTTCTTCTTTGAATTTCCCTCTAAAACTAAGTTGAGCACAACTTTTGTGCCTACTCCTGGTGCCTAAAGCATCCAAATATTAATTATAAGATGATATTAATTTATTTAATAGGATAATAATTAGACGTAGTATAATCACAATAAACCTTCTAATTAAATTATCCTATAATTAATTTAATCAACAATTATAATCTAATTAAAATTGTCACAATTAAATTAATCCCACATGTGTCTAATACACATGGATTTTTGCCCCCCCCCCCTTATATTTGGGCCTTAGTGGACTTAGTTGGGCTTCCATCAATTAATTAACATTCATTCCTCTTTTTGGGTCCAAGTCTTATGTGTGACCCATTAGGTTCTTATTACTACTGTCCGTATACAACCATTAAATTAATTTTCCAAAATTACATTTAATCTTTGTATAACGGAATGAGTGCGAGGACTGTGATAGGCAGAACCGTAAACATTCCCCCAGAGTTATAAAAAGACAGGTTGATTCCGTCGTTGACCTTTCCATATTAGTTACTACATCCTTGAACAGAATCTTATGACTATGGATCATGTCAAGTCACATATAGCAAGACGTTCGTTTTACTTGTACATGCCGAGTTAACTCCGAATAGATAGGTTAAGTGAAATCTCTATTTCAAGTCTTAAGCTATCACCTTGCAAGGATTTAGAGTTAAGTCTTTCACAAGCGATCCTTGGACGTATCTCCCATTTATCAGGAGTGACAAATGCTCAATCCAATGTTAACTATCCTACAATTACTTCCTATGATACCCAACGCCTGCCCAGATACACCCCAGAGTCATCTCTGTTATGGACCGTGTTTGAACAGAGTTAAAGCATCACATTTCATAATCCAGAATCACTAATTAACATTCCTTTGAGTCTGAGGATTACTTATACCTATTAATACCAATGTGATGAACAGGTGACAATGATAAATCCATCCATTCTGTTATCTCAAGTCGGGTCCCTGGTCCTAATGAACTCCTTCACTAGATCCATGTAACTGTCCAGATATCTGCATATCTAAAGCTTGTGAGATCAGCTCTCTGTCTCAATAGAAATCATTGTTACATGCAAGTCTCTACAGTATTATGTCAATCCCTATTCAAAACATATTACTTTACTTGGGATGATTTTAAGTTTATTAGTTTATTATAATGTTTGTCTCACTTCATGCTTGTATGAACACTTTATAATCACTTTAAATAAACTTGAGGATTTCCTTTTATTATACTTATTTAGTTCTCAAAAGTAATTGCCTTTATACAGTTTGAAAACCATATCTTATTAAAACAAATGATATAAAGAACAATTCATTTACAGCTGGTTTATATCCTAGAACAATTGACTATAGGACACTAAACCCCAGCAAAAAGCCCATCTTCTATATAAACTTAGATTAATATTCAGATTTATGAAAAACTCAACCACCAATCCAAACATGCACAAATATCAAAATCATACGAAGAGAGATGAAATTGAAATCAAATTCAAATTAAAGATGGACAATAGTAATAATATTCACAACCAATTCAAATCCAGAAATATCTTACAAATTAACTAAGGACAAAGGAGAGAAAATCGCCATTGGAACTTTGCCAATTCGAGCAATCGTCGTTTGAATCAAAGGAGAAACCTTGTTTGCTTGTTGAATTTGATGGAGGATTGGAAGATTGAGATGAGAGATGAATCTGGAGGAAGTGATGACTGCTTCTAAAGGGAAGGTTGAAAGCTAATAGTTATCGTTGGATGCCTTGGAAAAAATGAACAACCCAAGGTCTCTAAATAGAAACTAAAGCTAAATGTCACAACTTAAAAATTCCAGCTCGACGAGCTGGGATGCAGATCGTCTGGGCACACAGAATCTTCTTAAATCTTAGTCAAAAGCTTCCTTGATTGCCTTAATCTCCTCAAAACATGCCAAAGCTTATCGAATCACATTAAATCTCCATCCAATCACCAATTAACTACCCAATCTTCCTCCATCCACAGTAACAATAAGTCAAACAATGGAGATTTGGTAAGTTAATCCATGATTGGGTATAAATTAAGCTTTAATTTAATCTGAAAATTAAATTAATAATAATCTAGTATAAAAATAACATAAATAACTTAACAAAGATGAAAATAACTAAAAAAGTGATAAAAGATACGAAATAATCCTAAAAACTATAATAAAAGATAGAGATAAAATATGAGATTAGCAATCTTCTCCTATAACATGGCCTCATCAAAATCAAATATGATATTGGGCTTGTCATCCTAAAACTTGGAGTTATCATAGACAAGTTGAACCTGAAGGACTAACTTCTTGTGTGACATTATTTTGTCCATCTCCGCCTTCTGATGAGATAAGTCAGCTTTGAAATCTTCATTTTTCTCATGCATCTTCCTCTCAAAAGGCCAAGTTGGATTCAACGAGGAAGCAATAATCATGTCACGATCATTTGAATAGAATCTGGCCATCGATATCTACATATCCTTTCAGCTCTTCTTTGTTCAGTTTCCTCTTTTCAGGCTCCTCCTGGGCAACATTCAACTAAAAGCTCATTCTCATTGATACAACAAAACTAGCTAACTTTTATTCTCCTCTCCTTAACTACATTGTTGTGCTGATCATTCTAATTATTTCCTACAGGGAAACATTTCCCTCACCACATCCATCATCATTTGCAAGAAATAAGGAAACACATGAAGGAAAATAGACAAGCCTATACGCATCGGAATTATAAAATTTTATCTATTTTCCTTTTCTCAAGATCCATTAATCGTTATTTCATATAAAGAGGGATTAAACAAGTGTACCTTTTCTGAAGATCAATCTACTGTTGCAAACGAAGTTCTCACAACTTCTAATCCGTATATCACAAACAATAATAACAACAGAAAAGAAAACAGTTAATAATCAACCAATGAATAGCAATCTAAATTGATTGCCTCTAAAGGAATCAACACGAGATCAAAGAGAGAGTAAACGAAAGAGTAATTAAGACGTAATGATTTCAGAAGAACTCCTAGCCTCCAATATTTGTGTTGGCCGAAATACTAATGGGGGGCTATTTATACTCTCCTCAAATCCTAACCCTAGTTGTATTAGTTTAATTAATTAATTAGAATCAAATTCGGAATAGGATTACTAATTAGATAATTAAATAAATACTTATTATTATCTTAATCATATCCTAATATAATTAGATCATAATTCTAATCCAATTAGATATTAATTTATGTTAGGGATAATTAATTAGAGTTATAATCACATTAAAATTTCTAATTAACATTATCACATAATCATATAATTTAATTTACAATTATAATCCAATTACAGTTATTAATTAAATTATCTAATCCCTATTTAATTATAAATTTTGGCCCATATAGATAAGTCCCTCTAAATTACAATTCTTTCCTCTAGTTCCAAGTCCCATGTGCGACCTATTCGGTTCTTATTGCTACTAGTCGTATATATTTATTGGAATTAATTCAACTTTGATTAATTTCAACTTATATATAACGGAATGACTTCGTGAGATGTTACTAGCAGAACCTTAGACATTCCCTCAGTGCAATAAGAAGCGAGGTTGAATACTGACGTTTACCTTTCCGTATTAGGTCCAGTATAATTCGATCCTTCATCAATTATATCCTTCAGACAATTCTTATAACCATGGAACGTGTCATGTTACATATAACGAATAATCTGTTATACTTGTCCAGGTGGAATTAACTCTGAAAGATAAGATAAGTGAAATCTCCATTTCTACTATTGACTCTGTCACCTTGCAAGGATTTTAGTCAATTCACCACAAGCGGCATTTTGAATATATCTCCTACTTGTCAAGAGTGACGAATGCTCAATCTATCATTAACTATCCTGCAATTACTTTATGTAATACTCAACCCTGCTCTCACACACCCTAGGGCCTCCCATGTAGTGGACCGTGCTCGCACATAATCAAAGCATCACACTCTATAATCCAGAATCACTAATTAATGATTGTTTGAGTCTAAGGATTACTTATACTTACTAACACCAATGAGATGAACAGTTGACACTTAGATAAATCTATCCATAATGTTATCTCAAATCGGGTTCCAATCCTAATGAACTCCTTCACCGGATCCATGTAACTATCTAGATATCTCCATATCTAAACCTTGTGAGATCAGCTCTCTGTCTCGACAGAAAACATTGTTACATGCAAGTCACAACAGTAATATGTCAACCCCTTTAACATATTACTTGACTTGAGTTGATTTTAAGTTTATTGACTTATTATAAAGTATAGTCTCACTTCATGCTTGTATGAACACTTTATAACTACTTCAAACAAACTTGGCATTGCTTTTACTTATAAAAGATTAATGTCTTCATATATAGTTAATCATACTATATCTTATTAAAACAAACGATTTAAATAAACAATTTATTCATTAATATTTATATCCTAAAACAATTGTCTATAGGACATAAACCCCAACAACACATTACGCAGCTGCTTAGGAAATTCATGCCTCCCACCTTTCGCTTCTTTGGTATAATCTAAAATGTTATTTTGGGGCACAAGAGGTCTTTAGAGACCTTAAGCTTTCTCCTTACCAGTTGTATTAACCCCCGCACCACTACTTCCTTTCTCAATAATGCGATTATCTCCTTGATTTAGCGTTAGGGATGTAAATAGGCTAAAGATTACATTCCCTATCCCTGATTCTCATAAACCTAAATGAGGAAAATTTTATCAACATCTTTGTGGAGATCCTCATTCCCCGTTCCATTATGTTTTTTTAATATATATAACAAATTTATTCGTTTTCCCCTATTTTCTTGGCATTTAGCACACAGTATAACCACAAATAATAAGATTAACTTTAAGCTGAGGATAAAAAATAAAATTGACCTAACCTAATAATTCTAAAAAGAATCACAAAAAATATATAGGAAAAAAAATTAAAAATAAATATTAAACTGTGAATTAATCGAGGAGCCCATGGGGATCCCTGTGAGGACATATCAGGAACGGGTACGAGGATCCCCACGGGGCGTCCCACTCACGGGGGAGAAAACAATCTCCATGGGGATCCCTGTGAGGGCATATCAGGAACGGGTACGAGGATCCCCACGGGGCGTCCCACTCACGGGGGAGAAAACAATCTCCATCCCTCTCCAAGGGGATTTCTCGTCCAAGTCGGGGCCGCCCCGACGAAAGGGAATCCTCGCCCCATTTACATCCTATTTAGCGCTTTGGGGGACATAGAATTTTCCATAGGCTTTTGGACAGTCTGAATTTTGGCAAGACGAAGGATTGGAACGATTTTCCATTCAATAAGAGAGCTATTTATAAGTTTTTAGTATAAGTTTTTAGGATTACCTGCCAACGAAAGGATACAAGGCTTTCCTACACCGGTAGAAAATGGAGCCACAAGGACCTCGCCCATATTTCGCAGAATTGTAGCAAATGGTTGTAGTAATAGGAATCTCTTGCTCCACACGGTCACATACTTTTCTACTCTCGGCTTAGAAAGGGGAAAAATCACCTCACTCATAGGATTTCCCTCGCTCCCCGATTGTTTGGCTGGAGAGATATTACTTTACTTTTCCTTAACCTTCCCCCGATTGTTGAGTTTTTTCACCCCACGAGCTGAATTTTTAACTTGATGATATTATGGGGAAGGAATACTTATGAATTTCTTATCATCCTTATCCATCAAAAGGAACGTTTTGCTTAAATTTTTACTCATTGTTGATTTCCTCACCAACTTAACAATTCATTCACCATCTTTAAACGGCGGTGTTTCATTTAAGGGAAAGTTCCCTTCCTCGACATGGGCAGATTCATCGTTAATCATAATGAGTTTGTGATCTTGAATATCAGCTTTCCATTACTTAAGTTACAACGATAGTGGAAGCATTGTTCTCTCATTTTCCTTGGCCCGTGGTTGAGGCCACAACTCTGTATGTGTGATCACGACCCTCAGCATTGAAAGGGCATCACATCCAAAAAACTGTCATTGGGAACAATTAGACCTTCTCTGGCATCCATCATATCAAAGGGAAATTCAAGGGAGTCAAAGTCCACAGGTAAATCCTCCAATTCTTTGTTGGTAGATTGTCTACATCACAAGCACTAACAACACACATTATAATATTGACATGTTACCAAGATCCAAAGGGCCATATCAAGTAACTTTTACTATGCCAGCCTCCATATCTAATATGTTTCGTGGGGTCAACCCTTATCCCTCTAACCATTCCCTCATATCTTCCTGAGTCATCTATAAATATCTAATATAAATTATTCTAATTAACTTATATTTTATTACAAAATTAAGTAACATAATCTAATTCAGATGCATGGGGAGGGATAAGTGGTGGAAATTGCAAGGGGAGAATCAACAAAAATTTGTGGATGAGATGACCAAAAAAGATATTTGGACTTGCAATATGGATTCAGATATAGATTCGATATGGAATAAGATGGAGCAGAGTATAAGGGAAGTATCGAAGGAAGTTCTAGGGGAATCTAAAGGTAGCATGCCACTGGGTAAGGACACATCTTGGTGGACAGAAGAAGTACGACAAGCAGTAAAGAGTAAGAGAGAATCCTATAAACTATTGGGGAAATGTAGGAGTGACGAGAACTACGAAAAATACAAAGAGGCTAAAAGGGAAGTAAAGAAGGTCATACGAGATGCTAGAGCAAAGGTGAATCGGGATCTGTATACAAGATTGGATACGAAAGAAGGGGAAAGAGACATATATAGAATTGCTCGGATGAGAGATAGGAAGACGCGAGATCTCGGAAAAGTTAAATGTGTGAAGGATGTGGACCAGAAAGTCCTAGTTGGAGATAAGGATATCAAGGAACGATGGAGGTCCTATTTTGATGACTTATTTAATGGAGATCGCCAACAAGATGTTGGAGATATAAGTATCCATCACGATATGATAAATCACGAATGCCTGCGGAGAATTCAAAAGGGTGAAGTCAAAATGGCATTAAGTAAGATGAAGTTGAAGAAAGCAGTAGGACTTGATGGCATCCCTATTGAGATTTGGAGATGTTTGGGAGAAAGAGGAATTGAATGGTTGACGACGTTCTTCAACAAAATTTGGAGAAACAATAAGATGCCATCAGAATGGAGGAAAAGTACCTTAATCCCTTTGTATAAGAACAAAGGCGATGTCCAAGATTGTGCCAACTATCGGGGAATCGAATTAATGAGTCACACTATGAAACTTTGGGAGCGAGTGATCGAACAAAGGTTAAGGAGGACGGTGAAGATCTCGGAAAACCAGTTTGGCTTTATGCCGGGAAGATCAACTATGGAAGCCATCCATCTAATGAGACAATTAATGGAGCACTATCGAAATAAGAAGAAAGACTTGCATATGGTTTTCATTGACTTGGAGAAAGCATATGATAAGGTACCAAGGGAAGTACTTTGGTGGGCCTTGATAAGGAAAGGCATTTCGCGGAAATATATTGACATCATAAAGGACATGTATGAGGGAGTATGCACGAGTGTACGTACTAGTGTTGGGAAGACTGAAGAGTTTCCTATTACGATTGGAGTGCATCAAGGTTCCGCACTAAGCCCATTTCTTTTTGCCATCGTTATGGATGAACTAACAAGTTCACTTCAAGATGGTATACCATGGTGCATGCTGTTTGCAGATGATATCGTGTTGGTTGATGAGACGAAAGAAGGAGTGGAGAGGAAGTTGGAACTATGGAGACAAACTCTAGAATCTAGAGGCTTTAAGTTGAGTCGAAGTAAGACAGAATATTTGGAGTGTAAGTTTAGCGGCCGTAGGAGTAGGGAGGCAGGGACAATCACCCTAGATGGGAGAGTTGTTCAGACCTCGGATTGCTTCCGGTATTTAGGATCTATTATCCAAACGGATGGAGAAGTAGATGGAGATGTTGCTCATAGGATTAAAGCTGGTTGGTCGAAGTGGAAGAGTGCTACGGGTTTCCTTTGTGATCCCGGCATGCCTAATAGATTGAAGGGAAAATTCTACCGGACGGCAATTAGACCAGCATTGTTATATGGTACGGAGTGTTGGGCAGTGAAACACTGCCACATCCATAAGATGTCGGTGGCGGAGATGCGTATGTTGAGATGGATGTGTGGTCATACGAGAAAGGACCGGGTGCGTAATGAAATAATTAGGACAAAAGTAGGGGTCACATCTATTGAGAATAAAATGAGAGAAAACCGACTAAGGTGATTTGGCCATGTGAGACGTAGAGCGCTTGATGCGCCGGTTAGGAGAACCGAAGAGTGGCAAAGGGATGTAGTGGTGAGGGGTAGGGGAAGACCTAAGCAAACTTGGAGGAGGGTGATCGAGAGTGATATGAGTTTACTGGGAATTGAGGAAAATATGGTAGTGGATAGGACGGATTGGAGGGAGCGAATCTGTGTCGCTGACACGACTTGACTTTCACGGTTTTATATGATGGTTCATGTTAGCCGACCCCGAATCATTTCGGGACTAAGGCTTTGTTGTTGTTGTAATCTAATTCAGATGCATGAATGAAGTTGGATCATCTAGACTTGAATAAGTAATGTTAAGCTAAACTGAATGATGTCATTGATCTTATAAATAAATACTGTTGAAAAAAACATATGTCATTGATCTTGTAAGTAAATACTGTTGAAAAAAACATAGGGATGTAGCAGGGCTTTGGTTTCCATTGTACATGTTGCTGGAAAGCATAAGAGAATTTCCTTTCTAGAGTTGATTTATCTATCCAAGAACAACAACTACTCGACTGTTCTCATAGGCAAAGACGCAATTAGCATTTCTATTGCATCTCCTCAACTTTAACAAATAAAAGTCAGTTGAAAATTTCTAAAAGAAAAAAACATCAAACTCTCAGATACTCAAGTTGAGACTTTGCTTGATGAGAAATAAAGTTGACAGCTTCAACTTCTTCACCGGCAGAAGCTGTTTCTCCTTATTGTTTCAAAAATACATATACTTTTTTTTTTTATATATGTGGTAGCCATCCATCTCTGCATTTTGATCACATGATGACCATGTATTATTTGATCATTCAATGTTAGATCTAGACTTAATAGAATCATAGGGTATAGATTCAAAGCATCCTAACGTTTAGATTTGATAAGTCTAGATTTAACGGTGAATAACCAAATTCATTTAGTCATTAAAGTCCATGTGAACACCTCTAACACAGACTCACCCATGTAAAACTGCCACATACACAATACTTTCTCTCCATTACAAAAGTTATACCCGACAAAGAATAAGAATCTGGTCAACCATCTCTTCTACACTTTTACTTGTTTTCTTTAATTTCATGCACAATATTAGACACAAGGATTCAACCAAAATAACTTAAGATGAGGAACCAACCAGAGAACAGGGACTAATCTCAAGTCTAAATTCAGCAGACATTTAGAGAGAGATTACTAGATAAGTTGTACTCTATAAAAGTTCTTCGGAGAAACAATAAATAGTAATTTGTATATATTGAGCTGTTTTACAAAAGTTTTAACTGCAAATGCAGATGCCTTCATTCCATAAAGACCAACAAACTAATAGAAAGACTAGAGTACTTCTCCAATGACACGAAAACTACAAACACTATACCAGCTGCAGAACTTCACATAATTACATAACCTCCCTAGTATCCAAGTATCAAAGTTAAACTAATGCCAACAGACTTGTTAATTCCAGTAACATAGCATCTTTCATATTCACTTGCAATGGGAATAACTAATTGTTTAATGGCCAAACGTATAAAATTATTAGAACAAGAAGCAGAGATGAAAGAAAACTATAAAAGTTGGCACCAAAAAGTATCATACAGTGTAGGGCAACAATCATTACATAAAAATGCTCATTATAATATACGAGGAGAGAGCAATGACAGAAATAGCCATGCAATTTTCAGTCTTTAAATGCATAATCGCTACCTAAAGAAAACAATACGGCTCAGTACACAATCTCATTGAAAAATACCATTGCCAAGTTCTCAAGTATTAGGTGTACATCTCACCATCACCCTGCTTTCGATTCTGACTTTGTGCTGGCTTTTGCCTCTGATTTCGACTCTGGTCTTCCTTCCACAGACTTTGAGTCAGCTGAACAACATCCACCGCCATGGTGATGGTGATGATGATGATGTCCATGATGATGAACCTGCTTCCCCTTTAGTTGCTTCCGCATATCATATGCATCCTCTCCATCTGCATAATACTTCGCCTCAATATCATGAATCTTGTAACCTAGAGTTTCTGTGTACAAATTGAATGCTGCCCTGTTACTTTTCCTCACATGCAGTGAAACATACTCTGCGCCGAAAACCTGCATACACACCTTTGTCAGGACATAGGTATATATTGGATGCACAAAATGTTTAGCTTTTCCTTGAAGGAAGCTCCCCTGAATCCACTTTAAGCACTAAGATCACGTTGACTATGTGGTGGCCCAATATTTCCCGTTTCAAAAGGCAAAATAAAAATTTGAAAAAATCTCTTAGAAACAAAAGTAGATCAGCAATACTAAGCATAATTGAAGCTCATTAACAAGAGTAACCATCAAAACCTAATCAAGCGTAACAGTGTAGATATGGATGAACTGGTATATCAAGCTACTATTACATGCTTTACATAAACTGGTATTCCAGCCACTAATTTACTTCTTTACATTTACTTTTCGAATAAAAGCAAGCATAGAATGAAATATATCAATCATTTACCTTAATCAGATTGTATAGCTAGCCACTTAATTCCAAAAGCCCAATTCAAAAATGGATTCACAGGTGCCCAGCCATTAAACTAGTAGGAGTTTTTTCCAAAACAACAATTGGTTCAATTTCAATCTAGTCATGCATGGAAGCATCCATAAATCTCTAATTGCAAAAAAAAAAAAAAAAAAAAAGTAAGACATTTCAAGAACCCTAAATCCTCAGCATAATCATAAAATTAGAAGTTTGACCTGTTCCATAGCATTCTGGGCAGCGTTCATGAGCTTGGTGGCAAGACCTAACTTGCGGTGAGTACGGAGAACGGCGAGGGAGGTGATATGACCATGACATTCATTTGATTCTTCCTCCATCTTAGCCAACACATAACCAACGATACGGCCGTTGTAGTCTTCGGCGACATAAAGAAGCTGCGGCCAGGAGAGTATATGATAGAAATAATACTTCATCTGATAGTTCTCGGGGAGGCATAGCAAGTTACAGGCTTGCATCGCCAAGAGGTCATCTATAGTCGCCTTCCTTATGCAAACCATGGTTGCAGTTGAGGGTTTGGAATTAGGTTTCCTTAGTACGGTCTAGTAATTTCAATTTGGGGATGAAGAAGAAGAAGAGATACGGAGACTAGATACTGCGTGTGATGTGGTGATTGAGAAACTGTAACCTTGAAAGGATATTTGGGCTATGGGCTTCTGCATTCTCTCGTATTTTATTTCGAAGTGGGTTTTGGAGCTTAACAAAATACAAGGGATAAGGTCAACTTTTGAGAAACAACATAAATGATATAAAATAATATCGATTTATGTTTACTTTGTTTTTAACAAAATAAGTTTTACTTTGTTTTTTTCTATCATTGAATGGTGATGAACTTTGACAAAGTAAGCTCATCCAATGGTAAAAAAAAATAAAGTAAAGCTTATTTTGTCAAAAACAAAATAAGCATAAAAGGCACCTCGATTTTTAAGGTACAAAAAAAACAAAGTAATGATTACTTTGTCAAAAACAAAGTAATCATTGCTTGCACCTCAATTTTATTTCTATCTAATCAAAAGTTTTAAAACAGACTAGTTTATTTATTAATATTCATTCCTGGTTCGCACATATGGGATGTGGGGAACTGAATGCGTGGTTCGTCTAGAGTGACAGGGAGTTGATCCGTCGCATGGTGGTTCTGTGGTCTTTAAAGGATGATTCAGTTTTGTGAATTTCACTTCTAATGGGATCTATATAATTAAATCTAGGTATAGGAGATTGGAGGAGGTACGGAATGTGGGTAATTTGGATCGAGATGAACGAGGATATGGTTATTGGATGTTCCACCAAAAATTTGCTTGTTCATATGGTGATTATGTTAAAAAATTCTTCCATTACGGATTAGGCTGTCGCAACGGAATATTAGTACGTCACTAGCTTGTGTGGTTTGTGGGGCAGATGTGGAGCATGGTTAATTTCAGTAATTATCATTATTTATTATAAATGATATATTATATATGAATAATTATAATTATAATAAAAATGATAAATTATATATATATATATATATAAATAATTATTATAATTATAATTATAATAAATAGTGATGAATTATATATAAATTATAATATATATTATAATAAATTATTTATTATAATTATAATTATCAATATATAATTTATTATTTTTTATTATGTCATTTATTATTATATATATAATATATCATTTATTATTATATATATAATTTATAATTATTTATTTCATAGTTTTTATATGTATATTTAATTTCATAGTCTTTATATAATATATATATATATATAAAATATAAAATATTATTATTATTCTTTTTTTTGGTAGGGAAAGGAAAGTAAAAAACAAAACACCACAATGCCCTAGCCCGAGATTAGTCTAGGAAAGCT
This sequence comes from Euphorbia lathyris, assembly GCF_963576675.1. Classification (NCBI taxonomy): domain Eukaryota; kingdom Viridiplantae; phylum Streptophyta; class Magnoliopsida; order Malpighiales; family Euphorbiaceae; genus Euphorbia; species Euphorbia lathyris. The sequence goes on along the minus strand of NC_088913.1, from coordinate 43,674,078 downwards.
AACTCTCACATTATCTTCAAAAAGCAAAGACAACAGGAACTCAGGGGGAAGAAAAAATAGACACGCCCATGGCCCTGTCATGGCCTTCCGCAGCAAGCCGATCCGCCACCCGATTCTGCTCTTTGTAAACATGGCAAAAATTGATAGTATCGAAAGAGGAGCAAATCCTTCTAATTGCTTTAATTAAATTTTGGCTCCCTAAACACAGAGCCCTTCTATCTGCAATCATATTAACCGCTTCGAGATTGTATGACTCCACGAGCAGCTTTCTAATCCCCAGATCCTCTGTCATCCTAAGCCCTAAAAAGATACTCTAGAGCTCAGCAATAAATGAAGAACCCAAACCCAGATTCTGCGCAAAACCCGACAACCAAGCACCTCCTGCATCTCTCAAAACACCGCCTGCAACAATTTTCCCGTTCTTATTACACACCCATCAGTATTCAACTTCACCATCCCCTCACCTAGTATTCCCCATCCTAACAGATGAACAGTCGTCCCTTGGATAGCCCCAGCTAAACTATCAACATTAAATCTCATTAATTGATTTAATTTTCGTGAAGAAGAACTTCCATCAAATTAGGAATGACAATAGTTCCCTCTCCAAACACCTCTACATTCCTCCAATGCCAAATTTGGTGGCAAACCACGGCAAACAGAAATACTCCATATTCGAGCCCAGCCAACAGCTTCCCTTCAACACCCTCCCTGAAACAGTCTTGTTTTGAATAGGAAAAGAAGGCAGAAAGACACTCTTCAGGGAAAACTTTCTTCCACATAGCCTTACTACCAACACAATCTCTAAGAACATGGCAGCTAGATTCCGCATGAGCTTTACATCTACTATAAGCATTAAAGTCCACCAAATGGCATCTTTTCCTTTCAACATTCGTCAGGAGCCTATTCTTAGCACAAAACCAAAGAAAAATCCTAATACGATAAGGAACCTTCAAGGACCAAATAACCTTCCAAAGGTTCGAAGGAGGAACATTGTTAAGCCCAAAATATACCTAAAATATCATCGATATTTACATCAGTTTTACTACGAATTTGTACTGTTTACATCTATTTAGAATGCTTTTACTTCCGAATATGTTTCTTTCATGCAAGGTACCTAAATATTTGGTAAAATCCAAATAGGAACAAAAAGAGGTTAAAAACGAAGGAAAAACCCTACAAAATGAGTCAAAAACGACGAAAATCAAACGCACCGAAACGAGGACGAGGACGAAGTCAGAGACGGAGTAAAAATCTCTGTGTCGCGATCGAGAATCCTCCATTCTCGGTCGCGACACGCGTCGACTAGCAACTCCTCCCTTCTTTTCAAAGGCTAAAACCTGCTCCCCCATTCTCGGCCGAGAATTTATTATTCTCGGTAAGTTCAGAATTTCCGGAACGGCTATTCGTACACGTTCGTTTACAAAGAAACGCGTCCGTTCGATTGGATAAGAACGCCTCTTCGCAGCAGACACGTCCCTTAAACCCGACTCTTCAACGTCTATAAATAAAGAGTTGATTTCAGAGTTGAAAAATATATTGAAGAGAAGATTTAGTACAGAATTAATGCAGAAATTCTGAGTCAAGCAATTCAGAGTTAGAAGTTCGATTTTGTAAAAAGCAATATGATGTACACACATTGTTTACCAAATAATTACAAACACAGTAGCATTTAGATTCAGATTAAGATCAGTTTATATTAGTTTACATTTTGGTAGTAGAAGGAACCGTCACTATTCTGAAGATTCAGCGAGAAGATTAAGTAGAGGATTCGCCCCAGGAGCCTGACAAACTCTAAACGAGGTTCAAGGAAAGGATTGACAACCCATCGCTTGAAAGTTGTCGAAAGCTTCCATGCTTCTTGTTCTCTGTAAACTTATATCAAATTCATATTTCATCTAATAAAGTTTATTCAATTCAATAGATTTTTATGTAGCACTTATGGTAATTGATCCGAAGTGAGTTCTGGTGTTTTCATTAAAACGTAGTTGAATTCAAAATCTTTACAGGGAAACTTTGTTGAACACTTAGGTAAATTGATATCTTGAAAAAGTATTAATTTGGTTAAGGAAACAATCTAAACCAGTTATGAGGATTGTTGCATTCAAAGCCTTTTAATTGAATGAATTCACGTTATTACATTTATATAATTTATATACAAAGTTTAAAGTTGTTTTCTTTGCTTAATGCAAACGAATACATTTATTCCCTTTTTCTAAAGCACTAAACGTTTCTGTCTTGTAAGTTCATACTCAAAACAGAATTGATTTCTAACATTCTACATACTCTAATCTAATTCTTATTCTATCAATTTCAAAAACAAATCCAATTAAACGATTTTCATACTATAAACCTTGAAAGTAAATCAAACCGATTTAAAATAAGTTTTCGAGAGTCAGTTCGGGGCGCATCAGTTTCGTGGCAAAAAAAAATCCACGAATCATTTTTTTGGAGATTCTCTGAAACCGTCCCCCAAAATTATTTGCGCTGGAATGGAGAATGCATCTCTATCCCCGCCCTGTTTCCACCCCTAGTTTAATTAGGTTCTGGAATAAACAAGTTTGATGGAACTGGCTTTTATTTCTAGAGATTACATATTAAAAGATTATATGTACAACAAGAAGTTGCACTTGCCGCTTTCCAAAGGAAAGCCAGATGAGATGAAGATAGAAGATTGGAAACTTCTTGATCGACAAGTATTGGACGTAATCTGGTTGATGCTAACACAAAATGTCACCTATAATGTAGTAGAAGCCAAGATGATTGTTGAGATGATGAGAATATTGTCAGATATGTATGAGAAGCCTTCCACTAACAACAAGGCACATTTGATGAAAAGTTGTTTAATTTGAGAATGGGTGATAGTGCTTCAGTAGAAGAACATATTAATGAGTTTAATACCATTGTTGCACAACTAATATCTATGAAAATTACCTTCGATGATGAAGTTTGTGCTCTAATTCTTTTGGCTTGGCTACCTAATAGTTAAGAGTCTATGAGGGTTGTGGTTAGTAATTATATTGGCAGCGAATAGTTGGCATTTAATGATTCCAGGGATCGAATTTTTGCTAAAGAAGTGCAAAAAGTTGATTCTAGTGAAGTTACATCGACATGCTCTCCAATAAAGGACGAGGCAGATCAAAATCAAAAAGTGGTATGTACAAGTCAAGGAACAGATGGAAATGGAGTGCTAGAATTATGGAAAGCGCCGAAATATAAAGGCTAATTGCATGCTCACCATTTGTTGATTGTTCTATTGAATATTGGGTGTTAGATTTAGGTGCTTCCTTTTGTTAGGCATGAAATTGACTAAGTTTAACATAGTATTTATAAGGGAATTTGGGTATTTTCTATGTCATTTGGTGAAGAATGAGGGCTAATTATTGTCTTTATGCAGATATGCAAAGATAAATGCTAAACTCGCTGGAAACAGCTTGTTTCGCTAATGCCAAAGAGGAGTGGAACCTTTCTTGTATCCAGCGGTCAAACGCCGGATTATCCAATGACGGACAGCGACAGATCAGTGGTGGCAGAGGCAGAGGCAGAGCGGCAGGTGAAAGTGTGTTGCGATGGGATTTCTAAAAGTAGCAAGATGACATGAAGTATCAACCCCTTGAGTGTTCAAGGGTCAATGGATTTTTAATCATTTCATTTTATTTCGGTTGTAGTGTTTAGTTGACTTATTTTGCTGGAAGGGTACGAAAGTTGTACCGATTTTGCCCCTGTCTTTCTCTTTAAGTAGGTTAAGCAAAGGAAAGATAGGGAGTTCAGATCTTTTATTAATTTTAAGAAGTAGAATAGTTGTCTGTAAAAAAAGAGCTCCCATGGAGTCTCGAGCTGTATCAAGAACTACCGACTGCTCACTACTCGATATGAGTGAGTAGTCCATTTTGAATGGGCACGGCCGGGCCGAGCCGGTAATGTAAGTTTTACATCGTTTTAATGAATATTAGTATTTTGTCAATGCTGTGATTGATGAGGATTTAACTTTCATGCTTCGGCATTTATGCATGTGTTAGATGGATGATAGGACACTGCTTACATCTACACTGATATCTCTATTAATCTCCCAACCTCGAAGCTGACCAGTTAGATGGTTGTGTCATGGGTTTTCTTAATTAGAAATGCAGTTTTGTTCTTAATGCAAGAAAGAACGTATCTTTAGGACGCTAAAGGTTCTAGTAACTCTTAGGAGCTTGAGAACACACGACAGTTGACTCAAGCTCACGTCAAAACTGATACTTTGGCTTCATTGGCATTATCTTGTATTCATTGGAATGTTCTAAGGCTTTGCACACCTGTTCGGCAGTGTCGAGCCTGTTCTATTTTCTAAATCATTACCAAGTTATCTTATTTCTTACTGCATCAGCCCTCTTACATCTTACGAAACCAACATCACACAATCAACTTAAAAAGGAGAAAGCTTGTTCGACACACACACACATGCTGTTTAGCAACAATTTCTGATATAGATTTGAATCTCAATCCTTGTGGAGACGATACTTAACTTATCACTTTATTACTTGTATCTAGTGCACTTGCTAGAGTCTAATCTTAGGACAACAAGTTTTTATGGGTCCATGATACAGATGATCCAGGCCTCAGTGCAATTTAATGGGTTTCAATCTGAAGATCCAAATGGGCATATTCAAGAATTCATCACGTTGTGCAACATATTCAGGTCAAACAGGGGTGTCTCTGACGACGTAATCAGACTGAAGCTGTTTCCTTTTTCCCTGAGGGATAAAGCGAAAACCTGGCTGCGAAATTTACAGCCTGGCACAATCACGAGTTGGGACGAGATGGCACGAGCTTTTCTTATGAAATATTTTCCACCTCGACAAGCCATTAAACTGAGAAATGAAGTGTCACGCTTCATACAAGACGAAGAAGAGTCGCTGGCAGAAGCATGGGAAAGGTACAAAGAGCTGCTCAGAAGGGTGCCAAATCATGATATCCCTATGTGGATGCAAATGCAGAACTTTTACAATGGCGCGACCAACATTTACAAAATCCAGATTGAATCTATCGCGAATGGTAACCCAGAAGATCTCGAGCCACAGGCTTTATATAACCTCATAGAGAAAGTAGTAAGCACAAGCTACAACTGGCACTCCGCCAGAAGTGAAGGGAAAAGGACAGGAAACGAAGATGTTGTGGCAAAATTGACTAGCCAAGTAGAACAGCTTACTCGACAGCTGGGAAAGATAAATGTTTCGTCCATTCATAATGAACCACCATTCAATAACATTTGTGATTTTTGCGGAGGAGCCCATTTCAACATAAATTGTCCCGGAGATAAGTCAGGAAAGGGCAAACAGGCTGAATGTGATTACGCAGGGTATAATCAAAGGAACCAGCCTAACCGTTATTCTAACACGTACAACTCTGAAACCAGGAACCATCCAAATTTTGGATGGACAGGCCAACCGGACCAGCTGGGACAACCACGGTATCAAGAACAGCCGAGGTATCAACAACAGCAAGAGGGACATTACCAAAGACAACCTCAGCAGCAATACAAGCAACCTGTTCCAGAAAAGGAAGATGTCGAACCAGATATGAAAACAATGATGATGCAGTTCATGAAATAGACGCAGGCGTCGATCAAGAATCTGGAGACACAAGTTCACCAGATAGCCGCATCCACATCAAAAGGAAAGGGAATAATGCCAAGCAACACAGAGCCAAATCCTAAAGGCGACGTCATGGCAATCACCCTAAGGTCTGGTAAGGAAACTCAACCAGTTGTTTTGACTGATAAGAATGCTGAGTGTGCAGGAACGTCCAAAGAAGCTGAAGGGGAACAGGAACAGGTTGTTCCTAGTAATGAAGAAACAAGGAAGGCTAACCAAGCAAGTAAGCCAGATCAAGAGGAGGAGGAAAGAACATATAAACCACCGCCGTATGTCCCACCTATGCCGTATCCTACGCGTCTAATCAACAAGAAGTTGGAAGAGCATAATTCGAAGGTGTTGGATACCTTAAGGAAGTTACACATCAACATTCCTTTTGTGGAAGCACTGGCACAGATGCCGACATACGCCAAATTCCTCAAAGACATCCTATCGAACAAAAAGAAACTGGAGAACATTTCCATGATACAACTCAACAGAGATTGTTCGTCAATACTCCAAAATAAGCAGCAGCTGCCCAAGAAGCTAAAGGATCCAGAGAGTTTTTCGATTCCTTGTTCAATTGGAAAGCTAAATATTGAAAATGCAATGTGTGATCTAGGAGCTAGCATAAATCTCATGCCATATTCTGTATATGCAAAACTTGGACTAGGAGAACCCCAACCTACTCGCATGTCTATTCAATTAGCTGATCGTTCAGTATGCTATCCTAGGGGGGTTGTGGAAGATGTGCTAGTCAAAGTAGGGAAATTTATTTTTCCCGTTGATTTCATTATAATGGACATAGATGAAGACTTGCATGTTCCTATCATCCTAGGTAGACCATTCTTAGCCACAGGAAAGGCATTGATAGACGTAGGTGAGGGACAATTATTTTTAAGAATTAATGGGGAAGAAGTCATCTTTAAGATGAACGAGGCAATGAGACGTGCAAATAATAATGATGACACATGCTGTTTCTTGGATGATTTTCAAAGTCTTTCTACTTTGCAGGAACAGAACACTTTAGAAACTTTATTGGGAGAAGAGGTGAACATATGCGAAGAAACAGGCTGTTCCATTGAATCCAGCTTACCGGCACCTCCTTTCGATCCTACTGTTCCTACTCATCAAGAACCACCAGAGATACCCACTGTGCCGGTGACTAAACCGGAATTGAAACGGTCATCATATCATCAAAATTAACTCCTGATCAAAAAGCGCAACTCATGGCGGTCTTACGAAGAAACAAGAATGCAATCACATGGAAAATTGATGACATAAAAGGAATTAGTCCGGCAGTCTGTGTTCACAGAATCCTGATGGAAAAGGACCACAGACTGACTGTTCAACCGCAACGAAGGCTAAATCCCCACATGAAGGAGGTTGTGAGAAAAGAAGTGCTCAACCTTCTCGATGCTGGCATTATTTACCCAATATCTGATAGTGTGTGGACAAGCCCTGTTCACGTTGTGCCAAAGAAGGGAGGAACGACAGTAGTTCTCAACGAGAAAGACGAGTTAGTGCCCACAAGAACGATTACAGGGTGGAGAGTTTGTGTTGATTACAGAAAGCTAAATGAAGCCACAAGGAAGGATCATTTCCCTTTGCCCTTCATTGATCAGATGCTGGAGCGTTTAGCAGGATATGCTTTCTACTGCTTTCTCGATGGTTACTCAGGATACAATCAGATCGCAATTCATTGCGAGGACCAGGAGAAAACAACATTCACATGTCCATATGGGACTTATGCTTACAGAAGAATGTCGTTCGGGCTGTGTAATGCTCCTGCCACTTTTCAGCGATGCATGATGTCCATTTTTCATGACATGGTGGAGCGAACCGTTGAAATATTCATGGATGACTTCTCGGTTTATGGAAACTCTTTTGATAGTTGTCTAAACAACCTCGAAGCTGTGCTTGTGCGATGCAAGGAAACTAACTTGGTCTTAAATTGGGAGAAATGCCACTTCATGGTCACAGGAGGAATTGTCCTTGGGCATAAAATTTCAGAAAGAGGGATGGAAGTGGACAAAGCTAAAGTAGAGGTGATAGAAAAGCTTGTTGTGCCCACCAATGTAAAGGATGTGCGAAGTTTTTTGGGGCACACAGGGTTTTATCGCAGGTTCATCAAGGATTTTTCAAAGATTGCACTTCCTTTGTCGGCTTTACTTCATAAGGAAGCCGAATTCTCTTTTGACACAAACTGCGTAAAGGCTTTTGAGCTCCTAAAAACCAAGTTGATCAACTCACCTATACTGGCAGGACCGGACTGGGAGCAACCTTTTGAAATGATGTGCGATGCAAACGATACTTGTGTGGGAGCTGTCCTTGGACAAAGGATTGAGAAGAAGTTCCGACCCATTTACTATGCAAGTAAGACATTAAATGAGGCCCAGCAGAACTACACAACTACCCTGAAGGAACTTCTTGCAGTTGTGTATGCCTTCGACAAATTCAGACCTTACTTAGTGCTATCCAAGGTTGTTGTTCACACAGACCACGCTGCGTTGCGATACTTGTTCGCTAAAAAGGATGCTAAGCCGAGGCTGATCCGATGGTTATTATTGCTTCAAGAGTTTGATCTGGAAATAAAGGATAAAAAGGGAACGGAGAATGTCGCAGCTGATCATTTGTCAAGAATTGATCACCAAGGCAATCAGGAACAACCAGAGATTGTTGAAAGGTTTCCAGACGAACATCTATACACTGCACAGTCTGCGCCATGGTTTGCCGATATTGCCAATTACTTAGCAAGTTCGCTCAAGCCTCACAAACTGTCCACTAATCAGAGGAGAAATTTTTTTGCTGAAATTAAATATTACTTTTGGGATGACCCTTATCTTTTCAGGTTGTGCACGGATCAAATTATTCGGAGATGTATAACGCAAGAAGAGGGACAGGATGTTCTAAGCCACTGTCATGACCGTGAAGCTGGAGGATACCATAGCGCTAGCCGAACTGCGGCTAAGATTCTTCAATCAGGTTTTTTCTGGCCAACACTTTTTAAAGATGCCCACCTGTTCGTTAGCACTTGTAATGAGTGCCAGCGAACAAGCAACATCTCGGCTCGGAATGCTATGCCCCTCACAACATAGTTGTGTGCGAAATTTTTGACATCTGGGGCATAGATTTTATGGGACCATTCCCTACATCCTTAGGAAATAAATACATCTTAGTGGCTTTAGATTATATGAGCAAGTGGGTCGAAGCAATGGCTAGTCCCACCAATGATGCCCGTGTGGTAGTAAAATTCCTGAAAAGGCTGTTTGCCAGATTCGGTGTCCCACGAGCAATCATTAGTGACCAAGGAACCCACTTTTGCAATGCCAAATTCGAGAAGCTGATGGGAAAGCTTGGAGTCTCTCACAGAATTGCCACACCTTACCATCCACAAACAAGTGGACAGGTAGAGATTTCCAATCGTGAAATCAAAAGAATTTTAGAGAAAACCGTTGGCAATTCTAGGAGAGACTGGGCGAACAAGCTTGACGATGCTCTTTGGGCATATAGGACTGCCTATAAAACACCAATTGGAATGTCTCCGTTTAGATTATTATACGGAAAATCTTGTCACCTTCCTGTTGAAATGGAACACAGGGCCTTCTAGGCATTAACTTTCTTAAATTTTGAGCAACATGCTATTGGAGATCAGAGAAGACTTCAACTCTGCGACATGGAAGAATTCAGGCTGTTCTTATATGAGAATGTTGTGAATTACAAAAACAAGACTAAGTTGTGGCATGATAGAAAACTCCAGACAAAAACGTTCGAAGAAGGTCAGAGAGTCCTCCTGTACAACTCAAGACTCAGGTTGTTTCCTGGGAAGCTAAAGTCAAGATGGACGGGACCTTATACGGTGCACAAGGTGTTTAGTCATGGAGCAGTTGAGATTGGCAGGGAAGGTCATGAACCTTTCAAAGTGAACGGACAGAGATTAAAGCCATATTTAGAGAACGATCACACAAGGAAGATTGATACCGTTCATTTCCAGGACCCTCCGAGTCACTAAAAGCATGAGAACAGGGTGTCCGCTACAAACACCAATTGTAGCACTAGTAACTTTGCATTTTAATTATTTTTAATTTTGTTAAAAAGTGTCAAATGTGTCGAATTTTGTTTCTTGATGAGTATCTTCTGGCCAGGCACAATTGTAAAACCCAAAACTCATTCCAAAGGGTGTGGTAGTACAATTGTACCTGTTTAGTAGGGAAGGATTTATCGTGGAAATTAGGGCGGTAGAAAAAAATTAAAAATCAGTAAAAGTGGAAACGTCCACTCCTATACCCATAGGCACTCATACCGCCTGTTTTTCCTCGATAAGATTGAACGGCTAGGGGGCAATAAATTCTAAATTCAAATCATGACCGTTCATCGCCCCTCGTTCCAATTCGAATATACGCGCCTTTCTGCCAATCTGTCCAGGTGGCATACTCTGATTCGACCTAATAATGACAGATTGGCAAGAAGACGTATCTTCTCCCCTACTTAAAGAAGCTCTATCTCATGATGGTTCGTCATTCACCATACTTCCTTCTTTTCTTTGATATTTCTTTTCACAGAAGCAGTTCATGCTCTGTGCCCTGTACCACTGGGAAACCTTACTTAAAAAAGAGAACGAAATGAGAACCCGTGGTTCAGGCAAACACGTTAAAATTGAAGGATCCTCCAAGAAAGAAAAAGCGAAAGCAAAGATGGCTGAGCCGAGCACTGTAGCTTCTGTCCCCGACGAAAAGCTGGTCAAGAAACTCGCCTAGTTTAAAGACACAACTGTACAGGCTTACTATGAAGAGTTAGAGAAACTTCAGTTCGGACCCATCCGAACAGTTTGTTGGGAAACCCTAAGGCGGCTGAAGCTCAAAGATCGTGTGCGCACTCTAATGAAGGCAGGGCACTTTGAATGTTTCTTTGAAATGACGGAACCTGCCTATCGAGAACTGACACTCGAGTTCTTGGCCACTTTTAAGTACAACGTGGAGATCACCGATCCTGAGGAAGAGGGAAAGTTCAGTTTTCGACTCATGGGTCACTCCCAGCGGCCGTCGCTCAACCTATTCAATCAGATGTTAGGTGCTGCAGATGATGACGATCTAGAATCCGAGAGCTATAAAGAGGCATTCACCACAACGCCTGATGTTTTCGACCCTGTGGCTTTTTGGGACTCACTTTCGGGACAGAAACATTACGACGGTAGTTCGTCCAAGGCTTCCAATATCGATGATTATGTCATTCGGTATTTGCACAAGTTGATCTCCGGCACAATATTCGCTCGGGAAAACCAAGCCACCATGCCACATGCAAATCTCACCGCGTTGTGGAGTATGGCAGTTGGACCGAGAATGAATTTGAGGTTCTGGTTCGGAGAATACATCAGCGCTTTTTGCAAGAAAAACTCATCACTCATCTGTTGTGGGAGCATCGTCACCAGAATCACGGAATCAATCGGGATCTTTAAACCAGAAGACCACTCTCGTCTCACGATTGTGAATCACCCAGACTCGATTGACCTTAAGAGCCTCCAGAAGATGCTGTTCGGAAAAATGGTGAACGGGAAGTGGGTATGGATGTCTGACTTTGTTACATCTAGGCAGAATGAGAGCCGAAAAAGGAAAAACGAGCCAACAGTGTCAGTATCCTCTGACTCTGAACAAGTCGAGAAGCCAAAGGACCTGGACTTTTATAAGAAGTGTGCAAAGCTTTCCAGCGAGGATATAATGGATCGATTCAACGCCCTGTTTGCCTAGAGTCTGGCAGACCGCGAGATGATATTCGCCCTGGAGCAAAAATACGCATCTCAACAAGGCGAGATCGATATGCTCAAGACTATTTGTATTGAGGAGCATGGAAAGGAAAGTCCTTCTGGTTTTTCTGAAAAAAGTCCGGTAAGAAAAGTGCCTGAAACGCCTGCTAGTGCTCATGTTAATGCTAATGCTGGTACGCCCTCGAAAGAGGATGGCATTCCTACCACTGTGGATAGAGAGGTTAACTCCTCTCTCTCCCATCACGCCTGATCTGTCAAAAATTGTCTATGTCCTAGCATCTGGTAACCTCTAACACCCTTATTCTATCATGTTTTGCTCTGCATGAATATCTATGCTTTCACTGCCGTGTTCATAACATTGAGGACAATGTTTGGTTTTCATTTGGGGGTGGGGATTGTATATCACAATTTATGCGGGCATGGCATGATAAATGCTTTGAATAATAAATGTTTTAAATTTTGCTTGTGTATTTAGTAATTTGATGTAGAACAAATATCCCTTGAGAATCTCTGTTGCATATATCCTCAGTACTTATTGTGATAATTGTGTTCATTTTCTCTTCTGCCTATTTATTCACCTTCTAGTAAATTGTTTTGTGTTCGGCAGGAATCAAAGAACAGACTGTGCATGTTTTGATGTAGTAGTTTAGTATTACTTGCTTGTTTGCATTGTGTGTCCCTAAAAAAGGAAGTTCCAAAAATTTTTAATTTTTAATTCCTCTTTCAAAATTAGTAACCATTGCCTTACTGCATTTCCCCAAAAATAGTGAGAACTTGAGCCTAAGAAAGCATCTATGGTATGCATTCGTTCTTTTTTTTGAGTGGGCCAGCGCTCACTATCTTTAGGGAGAATTTGCCTTGGTGCCCTGTTGATATGGTGATTAGTTCTGACTTTCATAGGAGGAAAAAGGCATTTAGTTATCCTCTCCGCTACACAAAAGGCACCTGTGCTATGCACTCTAATGATTAGGATAGCCAAGTCGAGACATGACCTGCTCTTTCTGAAAGAACCACGAATGATAAGCCCTCTCCCTTCACTTAAAACTCTAAAACACCCCGAATTCTGTCTTATGCTTCGAAAAGCCAATTGTTTAAAATAAAATCACGTGCTTAAGTTATACAGAAATAAGCGATTGAGCAAACATTGCTTAGGAAAAGATTGAAAGGACTGGGGAATATAATGTGGGAGGGAGGAACCTGAATGACTGTTCAAAAACGATAAAAAGAGTACTGGGCCATGAGGAAACAGGTTGTGTAAATAAGCTAAATGAGGGAATAAAAGTAATCAATGTAGGCTGTGTATGCTAAATAAATCGCAAAAAGACAGAGTTCATACACTGAAATAGCCTTTCACTATCAAACCTGAACCTAAGCCTTACATTACAACCGTTATAAAGTCCTTTGGACTATGTCTGGAGGAACTTTGACCCTTAGATTCGGGACCGCTAGGCAAACTTGCACCCTAAGGGTGTGGTGTCTAAGTTGAGGAGTGAAATCACATTCTTTTTCCTGTGGTAAGTAAATGCCATGCGAGAGTGAGTGAATTATTCCATTCCTTAGTGAGGCATGTCTGGCAAGTAGGTAGCTCTTTGTGAAGGAGGAAATCTAAATTTTAAGATTTAAGGAAAGTCTGGAGCAAAAAGGACACAATGTTTACAATAAGCGTTAATTCGTCAATGAAATCTGAGCATGCATCTGTTCATTTCCTTATTACACAAAACAATCTTTGTTTTCCCTTCTTCACTCTCTGAACAAATTTCCTTCCTAACTCTTCTTCTGATTCCTTCTTACAATTTGTTGCTTGAGGACAAGCAAAGGTTCAATTTGGGGGTATTTGTTAGGCATGAAATTGACTAAGTTTAACATAGTATTTATAAGGGAATTTGGGTATTTTCTATGTCATTTGGTGAAGAATGAGGGCTAATTATTGTTTTTATGCAGATATGCAAAGATAAATGCTAAACTCGCTGGAAACAGCTTGTTTCGCTAATGCTAAAGAGGAGTGGAACCTTTCTTGTATCCAGCGGTCAAACGCCGGATTATCCAATGACGGACATCGATAGATCAGTGGTGGCAGAGGCAGAGGCAGAGCGGCAGGTGAAAGTGTGTTGCAATGGGATTTCTAAAAGTAGCAAGATGACATGAAGTATCAACCCCTTGAGTGTTCAATGGTCAATGGATTTTTAATCATTTCATTTTATTTCGGTTGTAGTGTTTAGTTGACTTATTTTGCTGGAAGGGTACGAAAGTTGTACCGATTTTGCCCATGCCTTTCTCTTTAAGTAGGTTAAGCAAAGGAAAGATAGGGAGTTCAGATCTTTTATTAATTTTAAGAAGTAGAATAGTTGTCTGTAAAAAAAGAGCTCCCATGGAGTCTCGAGCTGTATCAAGAACTACCGACTGCTCACTACTCGATATGAGTGAGTAGTCCATTTTGAATGGGCACGGCCGGGCCGAGCCGGTAATGTAAGTTTTACATCGTTTTAATGAATATTAGTATTTTGTCAATGCTGTGATTGATGAGGATTTAACTTTCATGCTTCGGCATTTATGCATGTGTTAGATGGATGATAGGACACTGCTTACATCTACACTGATATCTCTATTAATCTCCCAACCTCGAAGCTGACCAGTTAGATGGTTGTGTCATGGGTTTTCTTAATTAGAAATGCAGTTTTGTTCTTAATGCAAGAAAGAACGTATCTTTAGGACGCTAAAGGTTCTAGTAACTCTTAGGAGCTTGAGAACACACGACAGTTGACTCAAGCTCACGTCAAAACTGATACTTTGGCTTCATTGGCATTATCTTGTATTCATTGGAATGTTGTAAGGCTTTGCACACCTGTTCGGCAGTGTCGAGCCTGTTCTATTTTCTAAATCATTACCAAGTTATCTTATTTCTTACTGCATCAGCCCTCTTACATCTTACAAAACCAACATCACACAATCAACTTAAAAAGGAGAAAGCTTGTTCGACACACACGCTGTTTAGCAACAATTTCTGATATAGATTTGAATCTCAATCCCTGTGGAGACGATACTTAACTTATCACTTTATTACTTGTATCTAGTGCACTTGCTAGAGTCTAATCTTAGGACAACACCTTTCATACGACGTTGCACTATAAAATCATAGAGAACTATAAGATTGATATTGGAAGGTGTATCTTGCAGATGGTGGGTATGTGATGCTCGTTTGAAGTTAGCAAATGAAACGATGTGGAAAATGAACAAGGTAAGATATGTTTATAAATTAACAAAAAAGAAATCTTATTTTAGTGGGACTACTTTATGGTCAAAGACACATTATGCATTTCACTAGTGGCTCTTGAAAAGCCAGTAAATGAGCCATTGTTGTTGCTCGTGGTAACAAAAACTAGTACTTTATATATGACTACTAGTTTTAGGTAGGGTGCACGTGATTGGTTAACCAGTTCATTAAGATTAATTCGGTCGGTTAACCATTTGATCGGTTTTTTAAAAATACTAACCATACACTAATCCACTAAATTCAGTTAACCTTTTATTTCGGTTTCTAACCATTAGTAAATAAAAATTAAAAAAAAAAAAAGAATTCTAATTTTTATTGTAGAGACGACGGGTCAATGGAAAGTCAAAGAGATTAACGACGAAGAGGAAGATGTGTGTGCATTGTGTCTGTATTGACATGGACTGAGAGTAAAGGAGATGAAGAAGAACATGAAAGAAATGGGAAAAGATGAACTAAGTAAAAATATAATTCGAAACAAAGAAATGAAAAAATAATCCGTGGATGGATTATAAATCAGCAATCCATAGCCGATCTTTGTCATTTTTTTATTAATTGTTGTTGATTATCCTTTTATATCGATCATTATTAATTAATCCTTATTATTTTAAAATTTTAGTTTCTTCTACTTAATAAATGAAATTATACTTGATTGAATTTTCAATGAAAACTATGCCTTGTAATTTTGTACATAGATTGAGATGGCTTTAATATTCTTCATTTTGTACATTATATAAAATTCCTTTCATACTTGAATTTTTTTCCAGATTTATGTGGGATAAAACAAACCTACATGTTTCTTCTTAAAGAGAAAAAAGTTGATCTTCTATAGAATATATTTATATATATGAATATAAGTATAAATAAATGTATTTTTATATTATTTTAATATTTAATTGATATTAGGTGGGTTTCGATTAACCGCTTTTGTTGAAATATTAAAATTGTAACCGTGACCATTGACCATTATTTTTAAAATTAAAAACCATACACTGTCCATTGGTTTCGGTTAACCTTATTTTAGATTTGGTTTCAGTTTGATTTTTCGGGTTTCTAGATTTTTATATACACCCCTGGTTGCATGGATACTCTAGTAGCTATTGATATAGGTGTAAACTCAAGTCTGTGGCACTATAGACTCGACACATGAGTGAGAAAGGGATAAAGTTGATGTTATCAAAGAAACAACTTCATAGTCTAAAAGGTGTAAACCATTGTATATGTGAGAGTTGCATATTTGGCAAACAGAAAAATGTGAATTTCTTAAGAGATGGTAGAAAGCCTAAAGATACAAAGTTGGAGCTGGTTCACACACATGTTTGGGAACCATCTCTCATACTATTGTTTGGAGGCTCAAGATATTATTTTACATTCATAGATGACTCAAGCAGAAAGGTATGGGTTTATTTCCTTAAAATTAAATATGATGTGTTACCTTCAAGAAATGGAAAGCTTTGGTGAAAAATGAAACAAATTTGAAGGTGGAGTGATTGAGGTCTGATAACACTAGAAAGTATGAGAACAATGAATTCAAGAAGTATTGTGCACATGTTGACATCAAGATGGAGAAAACTATTCCATGTTCACCTCAACAAAATAGGATAACTGAGCAGATTAATAGAGCATTGAATGAACGTGCCAGAAGTATGAGGTTGCATACAGGTGGGCGAAAGTAATTTTGGGCTGATGCAGTTAACACTATAACTTACTTGATAAACAGAGATCCTCAATCCCGCTTAATTTCAAAATAACAAAGGAAGTGTGGAGTGGGAAAGAGGTTGACCTTTCTTTTCTAAAAAACTTTGGTTGTTTATTTTATGTTCATGTGGATTCTGCAGATAGGTTTAAGCTTGAACCAAAATACAAGAAGTGTTATTTCATTGACCGACTTTGGCTATCGTTTCCAGGATAACAAAAATCATAATTCATAGACTCAAAGGTGTGATCTTCAATAAGAAAGTGTTGTACAAGGATAGCTTGGTAGAAGTTGTACATACTGATTCTGAAATAGAGAACACGTAACTAGGTCTCCCATAAATTCAAGTGGATGTGCAAACATAAGAAAGTAAAGCGGTGTTTATATAGGAGGAGCCACTTATGCCTGGGTTTGCTTTAAGAAGGTCCTTAAAACCATCAGATCACCACATAGGTATTTTCAAGCATTCAATTACATTTTATTCACTACTAAAGGTGAGGCAAATACCTTCAACGAGGCAGTATTTTTGGATGATTTTAGCAAGTGGGAGTTAGCCATGAAGGAAGAAAATGGACTCTCTATTATCCAATAATATGTGGGAGTTAATAGGACTAACATAAGGAAAGAAAGCTTTACAAAATAAGTGGTTATACTGGATAAAAGAAAAATGAGAAAGTTCTACTAGGTACAAGGCAAGGCTTGTTGTAAAAGGCATTTCAGCAAAAAGAAGGTGTCGAACACAAAAATATTTTCCCTAATGGTGAGGCTAAACACAATCAGACTTGTGTTTGCTGTTGTAGCAAAATAAGATTTGTACTTGGAGCAGTTGGATGTAAGGACGATGTTTTTTCATGGTGAAATGGAAGAAGAGATTTACATGAAACAACCACAATACTTCGAAGTGCACTAGTATGAGACGTTGGTGTGCAAACTACAAAAAAATGTTGTATAGGCTCAAACAAGCTCCAAGGTAGTGGTACAAGAAATTTGACATCTTTATGGTTGATAATGGTTTTTTGAGATGTTAAGCTGCTCATTGCTGGTATTTTAAAAGTTTTGGAAGTCATTATATAATTCTACTGTTGTATGTAGACAACATGTTGATTGCATGGATAGACAAAAGGGAAATTGATAAGTTAAAAAGAAAAATGTCAGAAAAGTTTTCCACAAAGGATTTAGAAGTTGCAAAGAAAATCCTTGAAATGAAAATCTAAAGAGATGGTATGTAGGGTACTTTGAAGTTATCTTAAGAAGAGTATGTAATTTTTTTTTTTTTTTGTGCATAGGTTCAACATGGATGGTACGAGAGGGCTCATACAAAAAAGGTTCTCTATGCCTCACCTATTGGAAGTCTCATATATGCTATGGTAGGAGCATGGTTGAATATAACCATGCAGTGTGAGTTGTGAGTATGTACATGAGTAATATAGGGAAACAATACTAGGAAGCAATGAAGTGGATTTTGAGGTACTTGAAAGGTGCTTCTGATTATTGCAAGTGTTTCAAGAAATCAGATGTTGGTAGGCAAGGATAAACTGATGCAGCTGTGGTAGGCATATTTAGATAACAAAAAGAGTACTTCTTGTGGTATTTTCACACTTGGTGGAACTACTGTAAGTTAGTTTTCCAAACTTCCCATGGTAGGACAAAGCACATTCAGGTGAATTACCATTTTATTAGATCCACATTAGATAGACTATGGAGTTTTAATGCTTGATAAGATTCTTAGAAGTAAGAATCCTACTGATATGTTGACCAAAACGGTGACGGTTGAGAAGTTAAAGTTGTACGCAAATCCAGTTGGCCTTGAAGCATGAGGAGTCCGTTTGAGCTACTACTTTGCATTGGTATTGGTCTGAAGACTAATTGGAATAAGACTTCAGGTGGGAGATTGTTGAAAATATGAGGATGCACGTTTTCTTATGTGCAAAATTAAAAAGACTATTGGGTTTAGGAACATGCTTTTGAACCTAGTCTTAAAATGCTTTGAGCCTAATCATGAAGTTGAAGGGTCGTGTCAATCTTCACAGCTTATTAATTGAAGATGGAGTATTTCAAGCATCCGATTATTAGTATCCGGACAATTGGAAAGAAGTTCATTATTCGAAAGAAGTCTCGCTCTACACACCTGTGTGATTGTGTGTGATCAAGATTTAGTGGGATATACTCGGGTTTTGTATAGTGAGCGAGTGTCTAAGTATTGTAATACTTGTTCCTTCATTCTCAAATAGTGAAAGTGATTAATGTAGTAGCTCCGAGGAAGTAGCTATTTTTTGGTGAACTTCGTTAAAATTTCATGTATTTTCTTGTTTGATTTTTTTTTTCTTTATTCTGTGTTTCTCATTATGTCCGGGAAGATGACTTTTGTGTTATATGTTTTAAATTCCTAATAAATATGACCAAATAAAAAGTGAGGATATCCCAAGAAAACGTAGTTACTATTTTTTCCGTTTTTTTTTTGTTCAGTCAAATTCACTTTTCTAATTTCAGCCAATTTTACCCAATTTCATACAATTTTACTCAAATGAAGTTAATTGCACCCAATTTTATCCGATTTATATGAAATAGAATGTCGAAAGTATAATGACTTTACTTGACTAATTTAGTCTAACATCTGGTGCAGTAGTATAAACAATAGAGAAACGGCTTAATGCATATATATACAACTTGGCAAGTTTTGTCTAATGACACCCTGAACTTTTAAAATAACCGATTACACACCTATAGTTGCATTTAAAAACCTATCGTACACTTATAGTTAGCTTTAAAAACCTATCACACACCTATAGTTGGCTCATTCGGACCTCCTGCACACAAAATCGTTGATTTTTCGTCTTTGACGGATGAGGTGGCATACCAAACGAACTCCCGCGTTTTTTTTCTTCTATAACACGCATACCACCTCGTTCGTTAAAGACGAACGATCAACGATTTTGTCTGTAGGATGTCCGAATGAGCCAACTATAGGTGTGCAATATATTTTTGGGTAAAGTTCAAATAAAACCCTTGTGGTTTCACTAATTTTCAGATAAAGGACTATGGTTTACTTTTTGTCAAAACGATGACTGAGGTTTTCAACTTTAGCAAAATAAGGACTTTTTCGATTGATACTATTAAAATCACCCTTAAAAACTTCAAAAATGACATATTTTAAGAACTACTAATATTCTAAGCAACTTTAATTCTTCAACTTTTTTATTTCGAGATTATTTAGATGATATTTGGTAAAGAGAGAGAAAGTTAATGTTTAGAGAGAGAAAGTTCCAAAAAAGATGATTTTCTAAAATCGAAAATGTAGTTCCATAGAAAATATAACATTGAACAACTCTAATTCTTGAAAATTTTCATTTTCAGGTCGTTAAAGATAGTTTTAATAGCATTATTAAAAGTGTGAAACCTCGATCCTCGTTTTGACAAAAAGTAAACCACAGTCCTTTATCTAAAAATTAATGAAACCACATGGGTTTTATTTGAACTTTCCCCTAGATTTTTAAAGCCAACTATATGTATGTAATAGGTTTTTAAAACCAACTATAGGTGTACGATAAGTTATTTTAAAAGTTCAGAATGCCAATAGGTAAAACGTGTCAAGTTCAAGGGTGTAAATATGCATTAAGCCATAGAGAAACCCACCCGTTGTACATAGCAAACACATGTGCAAATGAATGTTAAGTAACAATGCAGTAACATTTTGGGAACTTTTAATCCTAATACATTAAAAGTCTCTTCATGTAACTTATCTCATTTGCTAAACATCTTCATGTTAAAATAAGTGTTTTTAAAAATGTTGATTTTAATTTTATGATTTTCAACGTGTTTGGCATTTGCAGAATAAAAAGGGAGAAAAGTTAAGTGAAATCCCCTTTATTCTATTGCCTTTTAAAGTAAATTTAGTCTATAAAAATCAAGGAAAAGTATTGAGTCTGAGCATCAGAGCTACTAAACTCCTTTGAAAATTGCAGACAGTAACAGCAGAAAACTCAATCTCACCCAAAGAAGTCCGGAATTACAAACACTAGAAGATAACATATATCAATTTTGGACAAGCTAGATTGATTGCCTTACCTTGTCCATATAATGGGAAAAAAAGACTTGACTAGATTTGTTTGCTACAAATTACAATACAACTAATTCTCATATGTTAAATTTCCACATTCTGATGTACTTGCCATTGTGTGTTGTGACCACCTTCTTCATCCCAACCGCTAAACATGTAATGCTTGGTCGAGCTGTTCTAGGAATTTCGTCAATCGCTGCATCACTTGAGATCCTTTTCCCTTTTCTTCTTTCAATATCTCCCTCTGCATTTCTTGATGACCCTGATGGCCCATCATGCTCTATAATATAGCTTGAAAGAACAACCCCTGACTTCTGATCTACAATACGTACTACACCATCTATCCCCCCAACTATTAATGTCGATTTGTCGCTGCTCTGGTGCTGCAATGAATATACCACATTTGGGCTCACTCGCGTCTCCCATAATCGTCTCATCATCCTGTAAATCAAGATCAAAAGTTACAACCTCTGCAGCATTTTATACACTGAACCATGCCTAAAAACAATGCACCTCTTCTGTTACATACTCCTGCTAAAACTCGTTATAATGGTTTTGGTAATAACTAATATCACAAGTCAATATTATTCTCACATTCCAAATTCTCAAGTCAAGAAAGTAGTAACTTGAAACCCGTGTGATATCTTTGGCAAATTAATTTGCTGGTTTCAAGTGAAAAGGACAACAGAAGAAACAAAAGTCAAACAACAAGAATTTCGTTGGAATGGAAATAGGTTGTAACACGGGTTAATATATATACACCTGTCACCTGTGCAATCCAGCTTCAAGAATAAGTAAGAAACATAGCTGCTATGCTCCAAATGACATAGGCACATTGCCAAACCTCATTAAATACTTATGTCCCATAGAAAAACTGAGTCGGCAAGAGTGGTTCCTAGCATATCAATTATTATTCCACCTTAGCATTTGCTGGTGCAATTCAACAGTTGCATTCCAAGCTCAAATTCTTTCCACTATCGCAACAAATAATTTAGAGTACTAACACAATATTAACTAATAACTAAATGATACAAAAATTGAACTGTGAATAGTGTGTACCTAAGGTCCCAACAAGATGTATAGCCAGCTGCTGTTCCAGAAAACACAAGATGAGAGCGTGGGTTGAAACACAGAGCTTTTATGCCTGTTACATGATGTTAAAATCTAAATTATGTTAAATGAGGTGCCATAATATATAGAAAGATTCAGTATATTATGCCTCAATTGGCAAATTATAGAAACAAGGGGAAGCACCAATAAGGGCGGCCCGGTGCACTACGCGTCCCCGCTGAGCGAGGGTCCGGGGAGGGGTCCCACCACAAGGGTGTACTGGGGGCAAGCCTTCCCTTGCCAATTTATTTGGCAAGAGGCCGCTCCTAAGACTCGAACTAAAGGGAAGCACCAATATTCTAAAAAAATGATCCACAATAGTGTTGCATATTTCTTTTATGAATACATACATCTGCTTATTAATTAAAGACAATGAACCAACTACTTGAAACAAATGTCCTGAAGATCTGCGGAAAAAAAAAAAAAAAAAAAAAAAAAAAACAGTACTCTAGGCTGAGTAAGAAAACAGTACAACCTGTAGAATCAGTTGGTCTCAAAGTAGTCACGCACTGATCAGATGAATAACTAGATACCATGATCCTCCCTAATGAGGAACCAGTAAGAGCTAATTGACCGTCACCCAAGGACAAGCAAGTTACAGGCTCGGGATGCATCCTACAAATATAAGATATAAACATAAAGCAAATTGATCATTATAGAAAATTATCTGGTATTCTTATAGATTGAACTTACCAAAAAAATAAAATTATGCATATGGCACACTTTGTTCCAATTCGAGGCAGTCTTTTATTCTTTCATTTTACTAAACAACATATCCTTTTGCAACTAAAGTACCCATCCAATGCAGGTGCACCTTGAAATGGATTTCCAAGCATTACAAAATTTACAGTCTGACCATTTTATGTTTGCTCAAATAGACCTTCTATACTTCTAAAAAATATTAATATATTGATTTCCAATTTCATCTGTGACTAGAAGAGGACAACAAAAGAATGTAGCTGAACATACCGAAGGATTTTTGAACATTTTCTACTGTACATGTCAAAAACACGAATGGTTCCATCCTCACATCCAACCACAGCTTCTGGATCAATGTAACTTCAAGGACACCATAAATTAAATTAGTTCAGTTATAAAGAAATCCAAACAACCTTTGCATAAATTGAAGTCTCCAAGCAATTTGACAAACAAAGAAACAAACTGGACATAAGAAAGTGTAGCATTTTGCCCATTTACCGCATGCACAGACCCTTGGAAGATGTGCCTTCACGTGAGGGAAATGCACTCATGCTCCCATTCCGCCTCCATATGCATACTCGTGTTCCAGCCAAACCAACAATCTAAAAGAACATGTGTTAAGGAGTTTAGGATGAAAAAGCTACTAAACAGGGCTACTCAACATGAGAAGTATCTGAGTAACGATAAGCCTATACAAGTACCTTGCTTTCATCAAAATCAAAATCAACTAAGGGTAAGGCATCTGGCACTGGATATTCTTCCACACATTTGTAGCCTTCTAATGACCAGATACGCATAACCTATCATCATTGCTATGCATATGTCAGCAGAATCAAGTAATGGAACAGGTTTTATATCATTTTCATATCTTTTGTTCAGGAAAGTACAAGTGATATATCCAGAAAATGATGACATCAAAGTCAGTTCCAGAGAATATAGCAAGCGAGTATTACTTGCACTTATAAGCAACTGTTGAAAAGTATGAAATGCAACTTCTAATTAAACAAAACTTATGCAAAAAGAAGCTCAACTTTACCGTGACAAAGAAAACATATTGCCTAGTAAATGTAGAAGCATATAAGGTATCAAATGCACAGACATGCTAATCGTTTTTATCCCAATGCACCAAATCCAAGACTGAATTTATTAATTCGTAAAGTTACCCAAAAACTAATTAGATTTACAAAGCATAAAATGAACCTGAAATATGAGGATGCAAATTTTTCTTAATATGGGCTAGGAATGTTAATGTATATGCAGAATGTATTGTAATAAACAACTCAGTGTAAGACAAAAGAATATTTATCTAGATATAAAAGTCAAGTTTTCATTATAAATTAACAACTATCACCACCAGCTACATAGACACATAAAAAGAAATGAAAATGAGCATTGCAAATGCAGTCAATATTTTATTTCAAATTTATATCATGCATCAGTACCATAGACCACCAGCTGGTCTACTTGTATAAATTTCCAATCAACAGTACAGAAAAAGATCTTGAGGAAATATGTGGAAAATAATTATGAAAAAAAATAATACAACGCTATGGAGACTGCAGCAATGGCAAAATATAAAGTTACATCCTCCAATATCTGTAGGAATTTAATCTACGATTTGGTGTAAGTAATCAGGTCCCATGAAGAATGTGGTGATCAGCAAAAACCAATTGAACATTCCAGCTAAAATTTTAATGCAAAGGCCATTCTGTTCAGAGTTTCATTTAGGTGTAAGAGTGGTAGCCACCATGTAGTCATTATCACTCGATAAGATGATAAATCTAGTCCTTCTAAAACAAATATCAACCTAACCAGGTCAACAAAGGCTAACATCTGCTGAAGTAAGAAAAATTGAAACAATCCACTTCTGTTCAGGTAGAACCTACTTCACCAAAAGATAAACAGAAAAATTGCGCTCATAGTAAAAAAAGTGCAGCATCAGACGCTCTCTTTTGTTAAAAGGAACACACCTTATCACCTACACCAGTAAGAATCATGTTACTCTTCATTCGGCACTGATCAACCCTGATAAAAGCCAAAGTTAGAGAATAACATATACATTGTGCCTATGGTAAACCGAAAATGTTAGATGGGCATATCAGGAATATGCAACTGAGAATTTTTTTTAGCTGTGATAAACCAACAAGACCACTTATTAAACTTCTCTCTCTGTCTCATAAAATTAAACATGGGTCATGATGACCACGATTCCATCAGCAGAAAGAAATTTCAGTAAATTGTTCAGTTTTTCAGATAGTTAACAAACTGGCAAACAAGGTAATGCTAGCAAAAAGTAAAGGATAATTTTAGTAATTACCTAAGTGAATGACCTTTCCATTGATCAATATCAATAGAAGAAGGTTCAAGTAAAGCTTGCCTATGATGATCCATAGCCAGCTCCTCTATATATATACATAATGACTGTTCTAAACCACTAGTTCTGCTTGAAAATGCTACGTTATTTTTCTTCTGCTGCTTCAAATAAAGCACTTGCAGTAACTTGGATTTTTGTACTATTGCATTCCTTCGAAGAAACAAAAGAATGAAAAAAGAAATTAAGAGATTACATAGCAAGATCAAATTTAGCCAATTTATTCGCAAAATAAGGGAACAAAGAGAGATTAAAATTGATAACCAAGATTTGCAAACGGCGGAACAACGAACGACGTCGAATAGGTCGAGTAATGAGAAAATTATGCAAAGGATGTCATGGTCTAATAGTTGGATTGTGGCCGGACCTGTCCGGCTCCTCTTTCTCGACGGCGACCTGTTGCCGGATGGTTTCGGTCTCATCATAGTCTCTCTCTGCCTGAGAGATTAGGATCTGAAACTTGTTCCCTCGCGACACCATGTTATGAGTGCTTTGGGAAGAAGCTTGTGGTCGGTAACATCGGCCACCAAACGACATCGTTTCATGGAACTAACTTTCTTCCTTGATCATGTCGCTACCAACACAAACACAAATTTTTTTTACAGTTGGTAAGTTCCGAACAAATCAATAACGAAAATTTGACTGATGATAGCTTTGTTATTTTAAATTGGTTTTAAAACAGTATTTCACCATTCATCTATCCAAAATTTTATCATTTGACATTCATCAATTGTTTGATTATATTTAATATCTGATCTATTTTAATTAGTAAAATTTTATTTAATTTATATTAAAATTTAACCAAATCACTATCTCATTAATAAGTAATAATATTCAAAATTTAATAAATTTTAGTTTAGATTTTTTTTTTAATCTAATTAATTATTTCCATATAATGTAGCAAAAAAAGCCGTTCAGTCACTCCCGCGTACACAGGGCGAACAGATGAGAGGTAACCACGTTCCGCCAAATCCTCACCAGAGATGGAACACGCCTAGCCCGGGCTTTATCAAATGCAATATCGACGGGGCTATTTTCAATGAACTAGAGAGCAGCGGCATGGGAGCGGTTATTAGGGACGAAAGAGGAGCATTTCTCTTTTGTAGTAGCAGTCTTATCCCAAGCATCAAGGAGCCACGGGTCATTGAAGCTCTTGCAATCCGCACGAGCTTGTTATGGATTGCTAATATGGGTTTGTCTGCTGTTATATTTGAATCTGATGCTAAGGCTGTGGTAGATGCTATTCACTCTGAAAAGCAAAATATTTCTGAATTTGGTATGATTGTAGAAGATTGTCGAGTCCTGCTAAGATCCATCCCATCTTTTAAATTAGGTTTTGTTTCTCGTTTAGCGAACAGTGCGGCTCATTTGGTAGCTAGGCTTGCCTGTTCCAATGCTAGCGATTTCTTTTCAACTATTGTGCCAGAATGGCTTGTGAGCACTATTTATATGGATGCAAATCCATTATCTATTTAAGTTTCACTTTCAGGTTCAAAAAAAAAATGTAGCAAAAAAAAAGTTTAAGAAATATCACGTGTGGCAAGTTTAAGTGTCAAAATATCGTTATTTGTCAATAAAATAACGATTCCGTCAAGTATTCATACAAATTGAGTGAAATTTCATCAATCGGGATAGCTCCTGAGCTAAATGTGACCAAATAATAGGTTATGGGCCAAATACTAAAATTTTAAATAGATCAGAGGTCAAATAATATTTTAAGCCTTTTAAATTGGATAAGCAATTTCAAATGGAAGTTTAATTTTAATTGCATTTCGACTTTTTTTTTTGGCAAATTACAAATCTAGACTAATTGGATAGGTCTATTAACATATTTGACCCACTTTGCTTCCATTTTACCAAATTACACACATTTATCCATTTTGGACAAAAAAAAAAAAAAACTCTAACCTCCCCCAATCTCCTTTTCTTTTTCATTTCTTTCAAATTTTTACAACAAAATTCAATAATTCAACCCAAGATTTAAGCATATTCATACATTATTCAAGTTAATGTAAGTATTATTTCTTCATTTTACATATACATTATTCAAGTACGCAGTTCGTTAGTTAAATGTTTTCTCGTTGAACCAGTCATTTCCGATTTACTCATTTTTTATCGCATCGATAGTTGCTCATGTCGCATCTGCGACGAATTTCGTCTCAAATGCGACAGCATTTGCGGCATTTGTGATGAAATTTGTCGCAGATGCGACAACGCATATGTGACAAATGTTGTCGCATTTCTGACAAAATTTGTCGCATTTCGTCACAAATGCGTCAAAAATAGAAGAAAATGAAGTAAATTGAAACGATATTGTTACAGATGAAGAAAGAGACAAACCCAGCGAGAAAAGCAGGCGTATAAGCTAAAGACATACCGTTTCTACTGGAAAACTTCATCTGTTTTGTAATTCCTTTCCAAAGTTTAGAATACTTCAATAATCTCAAAATCGCTAACGAAACCGAACTCATCACACATATTTCTGAGATCACCAAATTCAAAAGACATTCATACAAATATTTCATCTCTACTTTTGGTTTTGTTGTGGCTCTCTTTGATTTTTTTCTATTTTGGTTTGGGATGAAGAAGACGTTGAGAGACTGAGGAAGAAGGTGAATTGAAATAAGGGTATTCTTGTCAAAAATGGATGAAAGTGTCTAATTTGGTAAGATGAAAGAGAAGTGTATCAAATATGTTAATGGACCCCTTCAAATGGACTAAATTAGTAATTAGCCCTTTTTTCAAACTTTAGCGTTTAGTCTACCAAACTCCATTTGATTTGATTTGATTTAAGGAAAAATTTGAGTAGAAATTCATATTTGAAAAAATATTTACAATTATATCAAATACTAATTTAAATAATATCAAACTAAGCAAATAGTTGCTTTTCATACAGTTTAAGGACCAGGTTTTATGAATTAGGGGTCTAGGATATATTTTTTAGGGTTTATGATTTATGAATTGATGTCTAAAATTTATAAAATAGGGTATAAAATTATTTATATATAGAAAATGATGATATATTAAGAATTAAATTTTGTAATATGATTTAATTGTAATTTTATAAGTAAATATGATTGTCATATAAAAAGCCATTGATTTAACTGATGTTAAATAAAAAAACCATTGATTTAACTGATGTTAGGCTTTGCTATTTGAAAAACTAAATTCGCTCTTTCTTTTTAAATAATCAAATTGACATCTTTTTGAAGAGGTGATGACCTAACGACGCCGCGCCACCCCTTACTCCTGCCATGGCCTCCATCAACGCCGCCGGGGCAGCCAACTCCTTCGCTATTGCTCATCGTTTTGAGCGGAATTCATACAGTAATCACAGCAAACCTTCTCCTGAGGATGATCACCGGACATCCCCTTCATTTGCGGCTATTATCAAGAGTTCGCTTAAGCCGATGGCTATTCCGGCGCCGGCACAATCGGTGATATCAAAGGAGGGGGGTTTCAAGTCCATTAAAATCCCTCAGGCCATCTATGAGGAACGAGTAAAATCCTTTCAGCACTCAGTAATTGGGCGGATTTCTTTGAACAAAGGAGATAGACCTTGGAAGCATTTTGAATTGAAGCAGCGTTTGAACCAGGTATGGAATCGAAATATGGACTGGAAAATTATTTCATTGGGAAAGGGTTTTTATCAAATCATTATTCCTAATGGGGATGCTCTTCAAACTATTTGGGGATTAGGAGCAATTTCACTCAAGCTTGGAATCATTCGGTTTTCTCCCTGGACACCGGGATTTAATCTGGACTCGCACAAGTCAACCTCAGCACAAGTTTGGGTATGTTTTTACAACTTTCCATAGGAATTCTAGGATACACGAATTATTGCGAGTATTGCTCGTGTGGTGGGAGTCCTCATTCGTTTTGATCATAATACTGTCAATGGTGAATTTGGTCACTACGCTAGGGTGCTGATTGATGTGGATCTCGCACAGGATATTCAATACAAGATCAGGGTAGATACGGATAGCTAGAAACAGTGGGTTTATCTAGAATATGAGCGGCTCTCGGCTCTTTGCTATACATGTTCGTCCATCGAGCATATCACGGCTCAGTGTAGGCGCAACACTAGAAACACAAAACCACATGATCAGAAGCAAACAAAGCCAGTAAAAAAAATAACGTAGATCAGGTGCATGATAAACCAGGGAATTAATAACACCCATGTTGATCAAGTCGTGCATATACAGTCCGAGGCAGAGGCAAACAAGGGAGAGGTGACTCCTTTACAGCTTATACTTCATCAACATGTTAGTCAGGAAAAGGACGAAGTCACTAAATGATGGGGGGGATTGCAGCGATGAGGATTCGATTTCACTAACGGGATCGGGCAGAAATTCTCCTCATTTAACAGAGATGGCTTCCAAAGGAAACCTGGCAGAATGCCTGAGCGGCCCAGTAACGAACTTTGCATCCCTGAGGTGAACACCGAATGGATAACAACGAGAAAAAAAAGCTAAGGCAAAACAGGCAGGGAGTAATGTAGGTTCTCGCTCTAAAGGGCAGAACAGGCTTTCCGACACCTCTATATGATAGTGCTTTATTGGAATTGCAGGGGAATCAATAACCCTAGTACTCAGAGGGCTTTGAAGCTCATGTGTTATGTAAATCACCTGGATTTGGTATGTCTTTCTGAACCTATCGTTAACTTTGATCGAATTCACTCCTCTTTTTGGCTTTCTCTTGGATTACAATTTGTGGCTAGTAATACTAGTAACTCTCTTTGTTTTTTTTTGCAAATTTGATAATATCAGTTCCTGCAATCCTATCATGTGTCATGAACAACACATTTCGATTAAATACGGTTTAGCCTTGGTATTTTCTCAACTTACTTTTGTTTATGGTAGCAATTACTTTGGTAGATGGCGTCTACTTTGGGAATCGGTCAGTGCTATTGAGGACATTTGGAACAAAATGGTCATTGGGGATTTCAATGCGGTTACGGGGGCTCATGAAAAAACCGGTCGTAGCCCTGTAGGGAATTTCGCAGTTTTATAAATAATAACAGTTTGGTTGAAGTGGCTAATACAGGTATGCATTACACTTGGTCAAATGGTCGATTTGGCGCTAAACATGTTGAAAGTAAGCTTGATAGGGCTCTGATATCTGAAGAATTTGTAGATTCTTGGGATTCTGTCAGCTGCACGTGTAGACACCGAGTCGGAGGACCTGTGATGAAAACCCATAACAAGACGGTTGAAGCGGTTGGTTCCGATAATTTAAAGCAAAAATAATAATAATAATCACGAGAAGATCTGTAGGGGTTGCGGTCGTCGAGTGGACGGCTCGCGGGTGCTCAGCGGCGTTGGGCGAGCACCTAGCGGCAGCCGGCGTGCGCCCGACGGCAGTTGGACGTGCGTCCGGCAGCGCGGGGCGCACGCCCAGCGGCAGCGGGGCGCGCACGCCCAACCTACGTTGGGCGTGCGCCCAACATCCGTCGGGCGAACGCCCAACGACGTTGGGCGAACGCCCAATGTCTGTTGGGCGTACGCCCAACAGAAGTTGGGCGTCCGCCCAACCATTTTGGGCGTAGCCTGACGCCCTTCGGGCTACGCCCAAATTTTTTTTGGGATCCGTGCCTATAAAAGGCACGGATCCCCATGCATTTGATGAGGAGGATTTTTGGGAGCTTCTCACTCTAAAACATTTTTTAGAGAGAGAAAGTTATTTTTTTCCTAAAAAATCCGAATTTCCTAAAAGTTAAAATTTTACTAAAATCACCGAAAAACGCAAAAATCATAACTCGTGGAATCAACCGACTTCAGCTGTCAATACCGATCTTGAGGTATTATCCGAGGACTAGACTCGCTTTATTTATTTTATTTATTTATTTATTCTAAAGTTTTATTTATTTAGTTAATTATTTATTTATCACGTTTTATTTAATCCTCCGTATTTATTTAATTTTTGTCTCGTATTAAATAAACGTTTGGTTTTGTTTTGAAATAAAAAACCTCGTTTTAACATCCCAATATGAACCGTGATCCGATTCAAAGGTAGTTCGGGATTAAGAAACGTTGTAATTATAAGTTTTGAAAATATTTCTAAATAACGTTTAGAATAAAACATCGTTTTAGGAGTCTTCGTTATAGACTATGACCCAATTTTGATAGTTCGGAGATCCAAAACGATAGAATAGATTAAGTTTAAAGTGTTTGAATAAATCTGGAGTGTTAGGTACTGTTTCTGTTAATTTCTATTTTTTGTCACAAAAGGCAGTTTACCGACGGAATTTCCGTCGGTAAAGCTGCTGAAATGTAAAAAATGCTGTTTTGGTCCTTCTTTCTCAACTTTTAGACTTTTGGTCCTTGATATATATATATGTATAATTATGTAATATATGTATTCAAATTATTTTTAATTTTTTGAATATATTTATTTAACATGTTTAGATATTATTTTTCATTAATTTGATTTGATAAGATTATATGTATATTTATAGATTTTCCATTTAATTCATTTAAACTATACATATTTGTTATTTTGGGGTTATTAGGGGTTATTTTCTATATATACTTATCATAAACCATTTTGGGGGTTAAATACTATTTTCTTATTTATGAATCTTATTCATTTTTTTTACATGTTTTTTTAATTAAAATAAAAGTATATCATATCTAGCATTATTTTCATTACTATTTTTACCTATTGATAATCATAATATATATATATATATATATATATATATATCTTCTCTTTACCTCCTTTTTAATCTATAGGTATAATCACCATTTCTACTAAAAATATATGCATGTGTACATATTTCTTCTTTTCCTTTTAAATTTCCTATATATATATATATATATATATATATATATATATATATATGTTTTGAAAGTGTTTTGGTTGGGTGAATTTGGGTTTAATTCATTAATTGTTGTAATTATGTTCAAATGAAGGTTAATTGAGTGAAAAGGGGTAAATAAAAGACAAAAAGAGATTTCAAGTTGTTTGTTTAAATTAAAAGCTTTTCTAGATATTCCTAAAGTGTAAATAACGTTTTTTTGTCATTTTCAAACCGTTTCCAAAACATCACGTTTTAAAACCTTAATTCGTTCCAACGACGGATTAAGCGAACATTGTAATTAAAATTGTTTCATTGTAAATAATGAAGTTTTGAATTGTTTTCCTAATTAAATGGTTTTGTACAAAATAAATTGACTTGTATACTTAATCACGTCTTTTTAGATTAAAACTGTTTGCTCAACGTTTTCAAATACTCGAGTCGTTCCAACGGCGATTCGAGGGAACATCATTAACGGGGTTTTGAAACGTACCTAAATCGTTTCAACGGCGATTAAGGTACGAACCATGTAAATAAACTCGTTTTTTTGGGAGTGAGATTAGCGTAGATGTAATATACAACATAAAGCCTAAATCACGCTGTGAATAAATCAATTCTTTCTTCTCCCCCTCTCTCTCCTATATACTTTAAATTTATGCAAAATGGGTGATTCTTTACTAAAATGGCTTTTAATGACATGCTCAAAACGGTTTTCAAAACGAGAAAGAAAAGGTTTCAAATGAATTTTAAACTTAAAGAAATATGCGATTAGTCCGTTATCGCCTAACAGGCCGAGTAGGAGGCCGGTGGTTCATAACCGGGCGATGTCGGGGTGCCTAGTAGCCTTTCTCCGGAAAGGAGCTAGCCTTCTCGGCTCGTACCTAAGTTTCCCGAACCCTCACCGGTCTCCCACAAGGGATCGGTGTTCATTTTCCCATTCGTGGGTGGCGACTCTTCCATACTCTAGGCTCCAGTCCTGCCGAGCAGCTTGATTCCACGATTGGTTGCTTTCGGCGCCAATCACCGCTTACGTCGCCATGAGGTGTCCACCCCCCGGTCCGCCCGGGCGAGGCCGTCGGCACCTTGTCTAACAAGTGGCGACTCTGCTGGGGAAGCAAGAAATTTGATTCTGGAAGGCGTGTATTAAGCCCTTAACGGGGACAGATCGTATTATTTCTTTTCATATGCATTCATAAGCATTATTGCAAACCTTTTGGGTAATTTCCGCGAAACCTCTAGTGAGAGTCCATTCGTCGCTCGAAAGAGGCTAGTGTAAGTTCCCCCTTACAATAAGGCGCCAAAGGGTCCCCATCCATTCGTTAGGGGCGAATTTGTGCGGTCCTGTAAGGTCCCGTGATCAGCCGTGTCAGCATATAGTAGCCTTAGAAGTTGCCATAGGATTACCCGTTACTATTTTTGATGTGATAAATGAATCAGTTCATGTTTTCAAATTGCCATGATACGTGTCTAATCCTAAAATGTGTAAAGAAAATGAAACGAGGCGTTAATATATACTCTTAAATCGATATACAAACTACCCCAAAACATTGAAACAATGCAAACTAAAGACGACTTAGTCATCTCGTATGAATGGACTTGTGCGACCCGCCTGGTCCCTTTCCGTGTCCCGAAGAAGGCACATGTTCAGGAAATACATTATGACGTAAGCACGTATTAGTACAAATCGTTTTGATATTAAGGATAATTATATCTCGATTCAAAAGAATATATTAACGATAGCCGTTATTCACATTCTTTAAATACGTTGGGATAAAGCGAAATTATGACGAAACGAAAACGAAGAACATTTCTGTTTTGAATGACCCCGTTGTAACGTAAAGAGTTTTGCAAACATGGCCCGTCCCTTCCGAATAAAAGAAGAGCTCTTACGTTATGCCTTGCGTTGTTCTAAAGAGAAATGGACGTATCCGCAAAAAGTGACTAAGAAAATAAAAGAAAAGAAAAAATAAACAAACGACCAAAGTCATTCTGTATCTACGATGTATATCCATCCCGAGGGTAGTTAAAGAAAATGAACCAATGCCGTTAAATACGTGCCTCGAGCCGGTATGTACGCCGTTTAAAATCATAAAGCCGAATTAAGCTAAACTTTATAATTGCGCCATATGGACGAGACTGTGGGTTTGACTAATGGCTCGATCATTTCGACCGTTACCAAAACTACAAGAAGTATGGCCCGATCTGCGTGTTTGCTTGACTCGTGCCTAAATGAAAAAGAACGGTGATATCCCTGCTTCGAATAAGCATGCGATTCAACGAAACGTTGATTTTCTATAACCACGCTAGGGTGATATATCCCGTAGATTGGAAGAAATAAAAACTTGTTGCTAGCCGAAAGATTACTGTGCGCTTAAATAAGACTCGCTATCTTCTCATATAGCCAAAACGAGCAAACGGATTCTTGACGCTAAAAACAAACACGTTACGCGATGAGTTCGTTCCCTAAAATAAAAAGTGATTTCGTCACTAAATAAACACGTGGTTATGTCTCTCGATAGATCCAAAAGATCTCGTCGTAATCCAAAAATCGAAACACGAACCCACACGAATAAAAGGGAACGAGTCATTGTCAATAACGAACGATTGAACCAGAAGAATAACTCGTACCACGTCTAAAATCCGAGATACGCTCAAAAGGGAATCAAAACCCGAACGAATGCGTCTAAATAAATAAACGCACACACCACGAATCATGAAATAAAATAATGCATACATACTAATGGATGCCGTTCACGCAGACTTAATCATTAAGCGGTTGTGGTTTCGCGAGAGTAACCGGCTAGTCAGGCAGTTTGATTAGCTACAGATTGACAGTTCCGAATCGGCAGTTATGGCTTCTGAATCACCTTCGTCCGAGTATACTCAGTCTTCTGCCAGTATGTCTGCGACCGACGAAAAAGTGGCCGAATTAGAAAACTCTGTGAACAACATTAATGATCAGTTGGCCGCAATTTTGGCCCAGCTAGCTGAGCTGGCGTTAAAGGATAACAAGAGTGGTAGTAAGCGCGCTGAGAATGAGGTGAACACTGGTCCCCGCTTCAGGAACGAGGATGACTATCAGGATTACATCCAGAAACAACTTGAGAACGAGAAAGCTAAGGAAGAGGAATGGAAGCAACACATTACTCAGGAGGTGCAGGATCTGTGTGGGGGAAGCTCCGGAAGTCATGACTTTTATAATTTGAAGAATTGTTTTCCGGCAACTGCTTTGCCTTTGAAGTTTCGGCTCCCTGACATGAAGAAGTTCGATGGAACCGGGGATCCCACGGCTCACATGAATCAGTATGTTATAGTAATGAAGCACACGATCCTGACTGAGGATCAAGTCATGGGACTGTTTAATACCTATCTGGAGGGAGCTGCCCTCGTGTGGTTTCACGCGTTGCCGTTGGTGACGAAGAGAGATTGGAAAGAGTTGGCAAAATCATTTATCGCTCAGTATAGTTTCAACACTATGCTTGAGGTTACTCTAAAGGAGCTGGAAAGCACTAAGCAACAAACTGGTGAGTCTTTTTCCAATTTTGTGAGGAGGTGGAGAGCCAAGGCGGCGGTTATGAAGCAAAAGCCGCTTGAGCAGGATCAGATCCGGATGGTAATTGACAACACGTTGCCATATATTAAGAATGAGCTACGGTATATGCCTTTTACCGATTTCAATCAGCTGTATAGCTGCGCCTTGACAGTCGAGGGGGACAGAGAGCCGAAGAAAGCTTATACCAAGTGGACAAAGTCTGGATATAGTGCTGGAGGGCCAAGCGCTAGTACAGAATCGGCCGCAGTGAAAGTGCTTGATCTTAATGCTATCGAGAAGAGGCAGTTCGCCAAATTTGATCAGACCTATGCAAAAGTTTTCGAACGGTTGCAGAAAAAGGGATTATTGAAAGCCCTCACTCCTTATAGCAAAGCACCGCCTACTCCGCAGATACAAGCTAGGGGATACTGCGAGTTCCATAGTAATTATGGGCACACTATCGAGAACTGCGAGAGACTGAAACACGAGATTCAGGATTTGATTGAGGAAAAGAAGATAGCTGATCCTTCGTCAGTGAACCCTTCCACTAGGCGTAATCCATTGCCTAACCACAGGGTGAGCATGATCGGGTCTGGGCTCGGAGCAAGTTTAGTCATGGAATCCTTCGGGGAAAATGAAGAAGAGTTGTTGGACTCCGATGAGAAGAGTAATGTTGGAAATGGTTTATACGTGTCCTTCCTTGGCAAGGAGCAGGAGGGTGAACTGATGGATGGAGGGTTAGACGGCGGAGCACCGTATGATGAAGATAGTGCTGAAGAGACCGGGGAAGGGTCGTCTCAAACTATCGTGCCAGAATTGAGTCTATTCAGTGGAGGAGAGAATCCCGATGTGCACTTGCGTGAGTATATGCATGATATGTTTGTTGAATCCTTTGTGATGGATGAAATTGCTCAGTGGTTCCATCATTCGTTAATAGGCGAGCCTTTGGTGTGGTTCCACTCATTGCCTGACTCCTGCAAGCATGATTGGGAACAGTTTTCCGATTTATTCCTAGAGAAGTACAAGAAAGCTAAGGATAGGACCGCAGAGTGTTTTGCGTTGCAAATTGGGCCTATTAAGCGTCCGTTGCCAGCTGTCAGTAAATACAACGGCAATAAGGATCCAATGGAGCACCTTCACTTTTACTTGTCGGCCATGGGGCCGTTGGGTTTTAAGGAAGAAGAGATCACCAGTCTGTTTTGCAATTCACTGATGGGGGAGCCGCTGATGTGGTATATGTCTCTCCCGATGCGTATCAAGTGCGATTGGGCCGCGATGACCAAAAGGTTCATTAAGGAATATACAGTATGGATGCTTGCGGAGCAAACACCGGACTCACCCTCTTATAAAACACCCGAAGCGGTGTTGGCAATGCCCAAGTATGGCGGATATCGGGATCCCGTGGAGCACGCAAGGTTGTTCCACAACCATATGTATGACGTCGGGTTCCCTCAATGTGAGTTACATGAACACTTCCCGAAAACTCTCATGGGAGAAGCCTTGTTTTGGCACCAAGGCCTATCAGAGGAAGAAATGGGTCATTGGATACCTCTGCGGGATGCGTTTGTGTCGAGGTATGAAATGTATGTTCCATGGACGGGATCCCTGGAAGATCTGGATAGGATCAGGCAATTCCCCGAGGAACCGTTTGTGGATTACGCTAGGAGGTGGAGGTACCACTACGAGTAGTGTCAAGAGACGATGAGTGATAAGGTGCAGCTCATGTGCATACAAAGAGGCGCAATTCCGATGGCGGCAAGAAGGATGAACAGAGTGTCCCTCAGGGACTATGATGATTTGATAGGTTGGGCTGTGTATGGATCAGCGGATCCCTTGTATTTGAATTCAAACGTCCCTCACGTAATGGATCTGATGGTTGTGGACATTTGGGAAAGTTCCTCGGATGAGGAAGATGCTGATCGAAGAATTCCTATCAATATTTGGGATGAATCTGATGATGAGCCGGAGATCGCCGTTATGACAAGATCAGGTCGGGTGGCCGAAGGGAAGGCACCCATGGTTGAGACAGAAATAGAGGAAGGATCGGCTCCCAAGCCAGATGACCAAGTCCTCGAGCAGTTGAAGAAAACACAAGCTAAGTCTACGGTGTGGGAAGTCCTATGTCATTCCAAGTACCACCGTGAGAATCTGATGAAGGAGTTGCAGAATTTGGTCATTTCTACCGATACTGAGCCGGCAGCGCTAGTAGGGGCAATTATGGCCCGGAAGAAGACTGAAATCACTTTCACCGATGAAGATCTCTCGGAAGAGGGTAAGGCTCACAACAAGCCTTTATACATCCGAGCTGAAATTAACGGGAAGAAGACTAGCTGTGTGATGGTTGATGATGGATCGGCCATTAATGTTTATCCGCTGAAACTTTTGTCCAAGTTGGGAGTGGAAAGAGGAGACTTGACTGCCTCGGAAACCGTGATCAGAGCTTACGATGATAGCCGCAGGCACATTGAAGGAGTCTTTAAGGCCAAGCTGAAGGTAGGGCCGCATGAGGAAGAAACTGAGTTCACTGTGCTGGATATACCGGTGACCTTTGCCGTGTTGTTGGGACGCCCATGGTTCCATAAGCTAGGAGGTGTGCCCTCCACGCTCCACCAAATGATCAAATTTCCCTTCGGGGAGGAGATAGTGACGATCAAAGCTGAGAAATTGAGTTCAGTGGCGGCGTTGGGAATTGAGCCTCAGCTTTTCTCCGGATTCCAAGTTTCAGGGATATACGAGTCTAGCATGACCGCCGATGTGGTGAAGATGATGAAAGGGGGTTTCATCCCCGGTATGGGCTTGGGAGCACATCATCAATGGTTGCCAGAATCTCCGGACTTCAAGAGTCAGAAAACCCGGAGGGGTTTGGGATATGAGCTGGGAGGTCCGTCCAACACAGGTGGTGAAGGAAAGGTGGGCCTAAAGAAGTATTTTGTGAATGAGGGACACGGGAAGGTTTATTCTGGGACTCCCGAGTCATGGACTAGCGCCGAAGGAAAGATTCTGCCAGGCTTTGAGATCTTCAATGATGTCACCAGTTGGGGCAAAGGAGAGGCAAGCTGCTTCGTCGAGGAGATCATGATGTTAGATCTGAATGCCGAGGAGCAGGTCATCACTATTAAGGTAACTGTGGGAGCGGTGGATGAGCCCAACACCTCCAAGGCTTATGAGAAACCCGAGAACCCCGATGATGAAAATTGTATTACTGCTTTATTTGAATCCGATGATGTACTCGCCAACACTATCAATGAAATGAATTCTGATTTTGCTTACTTGCTTGATGTTGATTCTGATCATTCCATGCATTCTCATTCATATAACATGCCTACATTTGAAATCAATACAATAGAAATGTCAACTTTCAATCTTGGCACGGATGAAAATCCTAAACTTATACAAATTGCTCAAGAATTAACTACTGAAGAGAGGAAAGAATTTGAGAGAATAATTAAAAAATACGAAATAGTGTTTGCTTGGACATACGAAGACATGCCAGGAATCGATCAATCAATCGTAACTCACCGTATTCCAACATACCCCGATGCTAAGCCCGTGAAACAGAAACTCCGACGCATGAGGCCGGAATGGGCAGATAAGATCAGAGAGGAAGTGAAGAAACAGTTAGAAGCAGGGTTCATCGAAGTAATTGACTATCCCCCTTGGGTCGCAAATGTAGTGCCAATCGCGAAGAAGGACGGTAAAGTGAGAATGTGCGTCGATTATAGAGATCTCAATAAGGCTTGCCCCAAAGATGAATTCGCATTGCCTCACATCGACGTATTAATCGACAGTGCAGCATCGAGCGTCTTGCACACGAATGTTGACGGCTTCATGGGCTACATGCAAGTTCAGATGGTAGAAAAGCACAAGGCAAAGACCTCGTTCACAATTAAGTGGGGAACATACTGATATAGAGTAATTCCGTTTGGTTTGAAAAATACCGGGGCAACTTATCAACGGATGGCTACGGCACTGTTCCATGATATGATACACAAAGAGGTGGAAGCCTATGTGGACGACATGATGGTCAAGTCAGAGACGAGAGAGGGGCATTTCGCTACACTTGAGAAGTTTTTGGCCCGAATTGCAGAATTCAAGCTAAGGTTGAACCCGAAGAAGTGCTTCTTTGGCGTTTCATCGGGGAAGATCTTAGGCTATATGATCAGTAACAAGGGGATTGATGTGGATCCCGACAAAGTAAAGGCCATACAAGAAATGCCGGCGCCAAAGAATGAGAAAGAAGTGAGAGGATTCCTGGGGCAGGTTCAGTATATCAGTCGGTTCATAGCACGACTCACTGCGATCTGCGAGCCGATCTTTAAGCTGCTACAGAAAGATCAACCCACGGTTTGGAATGATAAGTGTCAGCAAGCATTGGAGTGTGTCCGGAACTATTTGTCTAATCCACCGGTTTTAAGACCGCCTAAACTTGGAAAACCACTTCTCCTCTATGTAGCAATCGAGGAGCGATCTGTTGGGGCAATGCTGGCCCAAGAAGGGGACACCGGTGTGGAGCACGCGGTGTATTATCTGAGTAAGAAGTTCCTGGAATACGAGCTTAAGTATAACATGATCGAAAAGACGTGCGTGGCAGTAGTATGGCTAACAAGGAAACTACGGCACTATTTTCAATCTTACAAAGTGATCATTATTTCCCGAATGGATCCCGTAAAGTATCTGTACCAAACTCCATCTCTAACAGGAAAGCTAGCCCGATGGTTGTTGCTCTTGTCCGAATTTGACATCGAATATGTAACGAAAAAGGTTATTAAGGGGAGAGCCGTAGCAGAATTTCTGGCCAATCAGCCTCTAAATGTGGAAGAGGAAGAGATAAACTATGATTTCCCCGATGAGCACTTGAACGCAATCGAAGTTATACTGTGGAAAATGTTCTTCGATGGAGCAGTTAACTCAAATGGAGCCGGGGTAGGAGTGCTACTTATCTCACCAGAAGGAGAAAGGGTCCCAATGGCAAAGAAGTTATCCTTCCCTCTCACCAATAATATGGCCGAGTATGAAGCGTGCATCTACGGGTTAGAGTCGTTAGCAGCACTGGGAGCATCATATGTTGAAATTTGGGGCGACTCAAAACTGATTATCGAACAAGCACAGGGAAATTGGGAAGTAAGGGAAGAAAGGTTGCGTCCATACCTAGACCAGTTGGAGGGATTGGCGCAGAGATTTAGCGAGTGTCGTTTTTATCACATTCCTCGAGCACAGAACCAGGCAGCGGATGCTTTGGCCACTTTGGTGTCAGTATGGGATAACCCTTGGAATCTTGCCTCGAAGCCTTTGGTGCTGAGGAGGTCCCACAAACCGTGCTATGAAGACGCAATGCTGTTGGGAGCAGATGAAAAGCCTTGGTATTTCGATATCGTAAACTTCATGAAAAGTGGAACATACCCGGCAGAATCGGAACTTAGGGATCAGGCTGTGATCAGAAGGTTAGCTCAATAATTTGTCATCCACAACGACTTGCTTTACAAAAGACACGCCGATGGTTTACAATTGAGGTGCTTGGATGAGGGAGAAGCCCGTGAGGCAATGGAGTCAGTACACTCGGGAATTTGTGGAGCCCATATGGGAGGAGTAGTATTAGCAAAGAAAATCATAAGGCAAGGCTTCTATTGGCTCACCATGGAAAGAGATTGTAACGAATATGCGAAGAAATGCCATGATTGTCAAATCCACGAAGATTATAATCACTTACCAGCTATGGAACTGCACGTGTTAGCACCCATTTGGCCGTTTGCGGCTTGGGGCATTGATATCATCGGGGAGGTGAGGCCTAATGCGTCGAACGGACACAAATTCATTGCAGTCGCCATTGATTACTTCACCAAGTGGGTAGAGGCAGAATCATTTAGCAAGTTGGGGTCTAAGCAGATGAGGAAGTTCATTGAAAAGCACTTGATCACCAGGTTCGGAGTGCCTCATCACATGATCACGGATAATGGGGTCCAGTTTCAGGGAGAGGTGAGAAGTCTCTTCCAAGAGTACGGTATTGAGCATCATAGGTCTTCTCCGTATCGCCCACAAGCTAATGGTGCAGTAGAGGCGGCTAATAAGAACCTTAAAAGGATTCTTGTAAAGACAGTAGAATCGCACCGAAATTGGCACGAGCAGCTTCCGCTCGCTTTATGGGCTTATCGCACGACAGTTAAAACGTCAACTGGGACAACGCCGTTCTCCTTGGTATATGGGGCCGAAGCCGTCCTCCCAATTGAGATTGAAAAGCGATCGTTGAGAATCGCAGTAGAAGCAGAGATTCCCGAGATGGAATGGGTGAAGAAGCGATATGAGGAATTAGCATTGGTGGACGAGAAAAGGATGGAGGCTCAAAGTCCCTCAGACGAGAAGCCCACTCCGCAGATAAGGCCTCCTCGGTAACTCGACGACCCTCCTCGGCGGCAAGGCGCCCCGCGGTCTCCACTCGCGTCATCTCCTCTGCGGCAAGACGCCCCTCAGTCTCCACTCGCATCATCCCCGACCAATGAGCGTTTCTCTCTCGATAGACTTGCCCGACTCTAGCATCGGCATCCCGCTGCGACTCGCTGAGCCGCTGCTCGTTTGCATGAAGATCACTCTGCAGATAAAAAAAAAAGAAGAAAAAACATATCAAAACAGACAACAACTGAAGTCATACATACATATGTGCATCACACGCATACATTTCACTACACTAATACAGAATAAGAATACTCACCAGGTGGCCGACACAGCGCAGGTTGAGCTGCTCTCTGAAATAACCGGACAATCCCATGTAATCGGTACACGTCTCCTTCGAAGTATGGAGGGCATCAAGGGGATCGAACGGCATCCTCGAGGTAAAAACTGAAGGGGCTGTCTCGATACCGGAGTAGGCCACGCCCGCCTCGCCGTAATGAATCACCGGAAAATCTCTCCCTGGGATCGGGAAGGGTGTGTGATAGGGGTCAAAAACCCCTATCTTTGGGTACGGTTTTAGGATGGGTTTTAGCATTATTTAGTTAATAAGCGAGCATTTCTCGCATTTAAATGCTTTTGTGTGAGTTAGTTAGGAATTGGAAACGTTTTATTTATTTTTCGTTGTTTAGGCTCGTTTTATGACCAATTTAGGCAATTACGGCCAAAATAGCATGCATAGTATAATTCCGTTATCTTTTGAAGCTAATTGGTCCGTCAAAAGTCGCACCAAACGAAGCATTTGCTCAAAATAAGCGATTGGCGGGTGAATTTAGCCTTTGGACTAATGTTATCTGGAGTTTCTGTACATGCGCAGGTATAAGTTCGGACGAAAAAGGCATCGACGGCAGTCGGCAAGCACGCGGGGGCATACCGGGCAAGAATGCTCGACGAGCGGGCCTCCGTAGGCCATGCCTGCTCGACGAGCAGGCCCCTGGAGGCCTGCTCGCCGAGCAGGCCACCAGAGGCCTGCTCGTCGAGCAGGGCGCTGCTCGCCGCGAGCAGCGCCTGCTCGCCGAGCAGCTCGCCCTGCTCGGCAAGCAGACCTGCGGGAATTGGTCAAAAAGACCAATTCCGCCCCCACGATGCCACGACGGACCCCACGACTTCCTACCTGCATAAGGACACGAAAATAGGTAAAAAGAGGGCCGAGCCACGCCTATAAATAGAGTTTTTCCAATGTAAATTAGTATCTTTGATCTTTGTAATTTTCTTAGCTTTTCATCTTGAGAAATCCTCTCCACCTCCTCCATATCCTTCAAACCTCCATTGAAGACACCTCCGAAGCTCCGTTCACCGAGGATTGCTCAAGCTCCATCCTTAAGTCCTAGGAAGACGCCTGCATTGGTAGACAGGTTCCCTGAAAGGGATTTTTCTTCTTTTATATTCTGTCTAGCCTCTGATACATGTTATGAATCCTAGGCTCATTGTAACTTCGTGACAATACTTTCATCTTTGATATATATTATAGTTCTTGTTCATTCAATTGTTTTAATGTTTTAATCTTTGTCTTACGCTTTGTCTGATTGGTTTAACTCATTCGATAATCCCAAAATCAAGTTGGCACATATTGCGAGCTGAATCTGACCTAGTCAGTGCCTATATATTGACGACCCTATAGAAGATTAAGCCCAAATTGCTGAGCCTTAGAGCTAGTTTCGGCCTTACAAGGGAATCACGAACTAGGGACTTTAGGAGGATAGGTCGGGTTAATCGCCTCGGACACAAGTGACTTAGGTTTTAATTCAATTGCTTAAACAATCTATTTTCATTATCATCGTACCCCTTCATGTTCCTTCGGATAATTGCATTGGTAAAAGATCACTTAGGAGTAGTTTAACTTAATTAGGGGTAGAGTAACTTAATTAGGCGTAGAATAACTTAGTTAGAATCAGATAACTTAGCTGGGAATAGTATAATTCAACCTAGGAGTAGATTAACTTAGAAAAACCAACTCAAAACCCCCTAAGCCTAGATAACACCTGAGACCAAGTAACTCGATACTTGCAGAAATAAATCCTGTGGACGATAACCTGGACTTAACCAGAAATTTATTACTTGATAACGACGGGGTACACTTATCCCTAAGATCGGCCTCGCTCCACAACCGCGTGAGGCCGCGTCAAGTTTTTGGCGCCGTTGCCGGGGATTTATTTCTTCTGCAATATCGAACCAAAGGTCGATTTGTTAGTTTAGGCATTCATTGTGAATATCTTTGTTTATATCATTCATACTTGCCTATAGGTTATACTTGTCTATATATATACTTGTTTATATCATACTTGCTTATATTCGACTATAACTTATACTTGTATATACAAATACTTGTTGATATACTATTACTTAAATTCTGTAACATTACTTGTACTTATAAAATCGTTCTTCCAGCAACTATGGACAACAGAGCGTCAAATCCGTCCATGAACGATCTCAACACAAAAATGGATTTCCTTGTGGCTTCATACAGCCGTAATAACCAACCAAGGACACCATTTTGCGAGAGATGCGGCCAGAATCACCCCGGTAGGGTATGCCACATCAACTATTACATACCTAGAGGTGAGAATGTAAGTTACTTGGGTAATCATCAAAGGTATAATTCTGAACCCCCAACTTACAACTATTACGATCAGGAGCATACACGATATCCACCGGCGCCCTACATGGCACCCGTGGATACCCTTCCATGTTCCCATTCTAACTCTGATTTTTATGGCAGGCAAACAGAGTGCTCAGAAGGAATAATGACCCTCTTAAGAGCGATATCCGTCCGACTGGCAGCCAACGAGGAGGCATGCAGGACCTTGAGCAACCAGCTTGCCACAATCAGATAAGAAGAAAGGGAGTGCCAAGAGGCGTTCCTCTTACAAGAGGAGGCAATTCAAGCCATCGCCCTAAGGAGCGGCAAAGAAGTGGACACACTCGTGGCACCTCCCTCGCAAACACATCTGTCACCTCAGGTAAGTAGGGAACCGGAAGTGGTAAGCAACCCCGGTCCCGCATCTGAAACTCCAGCTCCTGAAGTAGCTGTAGAAAAAGTAGTTAGGCCTTATGCACCAAAACTGCCATTTCCTCAGAAACAGAA
The DNA here is from genome assembly GCF_963576675.1 of Euphorbia lathyris. NCBI lineage: Eukaryota > Viridiplantae > Streptophyta > Magnoliopsida > Malpighiales > Euphorbiaceae > Euphorbia > Euphorbia lathyris. The sequence goes on along the minus strand of NC_088913.1, from coordinate 43,629,647 downwards.
AAAGGCCAACCTAGATAAGAAATTTGCTCGGTTTTCGGAAATCCTTAGTAGACTAGAAATCAATATTCCATTAATGGAAGCATTAGAGGAAATGCCGAACTATGCAAAATTTCTTAAAGACATGTTGTCGAAAAAGAAAAAGTTTGGGGAAAATGAGATAGTGGCTTTAACAGAACAATGCTCAGCCATAATCACCCATAAATTACCCCCCAAGCTTAAAGATCAAGGGAGCTTTACCATCCCGTGTAGGATAGGCAACATGCACATAGATAGGGCATTATGCGATTTAGGAGCAAGTATTAATCTTATGCCTTTATCAATTTTCAGGAAATTGGGACTCGGAGAGCCTAAACCAACAAACATGACACTGCAGCTAGTGGATAGGTCGATCGCACGGCCTAGAGGCATAGTTGAAGATGTATTGGTGAAGGTGGACAAACTGATCTTCCCGGTCGATTTTGTGGTCCTCGACATGGAAGAAGATGACTCCGTCCCCATTCTTCTTGGGAGACCGTTCCTTGCAATCGGTAGGACACTGATAGACGTCCATGGAGGTAAATTGGTCCTAAGGGTGCAGGACGAAGAGGTAACATTTAACGTTTATGAATCTATGAAATTTCCTCAAGAACGCTCCAAAAGTTGTAACTTTGTAGATGCGCTAATAAATGAATGTATTGAGGAAGTTGACCTTAACATGAGAAATACCTCTTTAGAACTCGGTCTAGGTGGTGAGGGATGTGAAAACTCGAATGAACCATTTGAAGATCTCCCACCTGAAAAATGTTATTGGGTCAAGGGTAGAAAAGAGGATCTTGATCGCAAGATCAAACCTAAACCCAAAACCTCGTTAGAGGAACCTCCAGAATTGGAGCTTAAGCCCTTGCCCAACAATCTGAAATATATTTTTCTTCAACCTTCCACAGATTTACCCGTTATTATTTCTTCTTTGTTGACAGTTGAACAGGAAGAAAAATTGGTGGAGGTGCTGATGCGACATAAAGGGGCCTTTGGATGGTCAATCCACGACATCAAAGGCATCGACCCCAAAATCTGCACGCATAGGATTTTCCTTGAGGAAGAGATCAAGCCATCTGCCCAACCTCAACGACGGCTCAACCCTAACATGAAAGAGGTGGTAAAAGCCGAGATTATAAAACTCCTCGATGCAGGTATCATCTTTCCGATTTCTGATAGCCAATGGGTAAGCCCGGTTCAATGCGTGCCCAAAAAGGGGGGGACGACGGTAATGGAGAACGAAAAGGGGGAATTAATCCCAACTAGAAAGGTTATGGGTTGGCGTGTATGCATAGATTATAGGAAATTAAACGAGGCCACCCGTAAAGACCACTTCCCTTTACCATTTATTGATCAAATGTTGGAACGGTTGGCAGGGCACGAATTTTTCTGTACTTTAGATGGGCTATCCGGCTATATGCAAATTCCCGTGGACCCTTTGGACCAAGAGAAAACCACATTCACTTGTCCATATGGGACTTTCGTATATAGGCGGATGCCTTTCGGATTATGTAATGCCCCTGCCACATTCCAACGTTGTATGATGGCTATGTTTTCTGACATGGTCGAGGAGTTCCTAGAAATTTTCATGGATGATTTTAATGTTGTAGGACCTACTTTCGACCAATGTCTTGAAAACTTGGACCGAGTCTTAGAACGTTGTGAAGACAAAAACTTGGCACTCAATTGGGAAAAGTGCCAGTTTATGGTCCAAAATTTTATAGTGTTAGGACACAAGGTGTCGGGAAAGGGGATCGAGGTCGATCCGGCAAAAATTGAGGTAATTGAAAAACTGCCACCCCCTACCAATGTAAAATTGGTTAGGAGCTTTTTAGGACATGCGGGGTTTTATAGACGGTTCATAAAAGACTTTTCAAAAATCACTAAACCCCTCACTCAATTATTACTGAAAGATGTTGATTTTAATTTCAATGAAGAATGTATGCTTGCATTTAAATTACTGAAAAAGAAATTAATCGAAGCACCTATTATGGTAAGCCCGGATTGGTCCCTTCCCTTTGAGTTAATGTGCGATGCCAGTGATCTGGCTGTAGGAGCCTGTCTTGGGCAGAGGGTAGATAAAATCTTTCGCCCAATCTTCTATGCTAGCAAAACCTTAAATGATGCACAACAGAATTACTCAATAACTGAAAAGGAATTGCTAGCCGTAGTTTTTGCCTTTGACAAATTTAGATCTTATTTGGTGCTGTCTAAGGTAATTATTTTTACTGACCATGCAGCCTTGAGATATCTGATGAGCAAGCAGGATGCAAAACCTAGGCTGATCCGTTGGATCTTACTACTCCAAAAATTTGACATCGAGATCAGAGACAAGAAAGGGGTGGAAAACGTGATAGCGGACCACCTATCCAGGTTAGAGTCAGATCAGCAATCCTTAGAGCATGAGGCAATCAAGGAGGTATTCCCGGATGAAACGTTATATTCGGTAAAAACTCTCCCCTGGTTTGCAGACATCGCGAACTACAAAGTCGGTAACATTCTTCCTCTTGATTTAGATGCAAACAAAAGACGTAAGTTTTTGTTTGAAAGCAAACAATATTTTTGGGAAGAACCTTATTTATTTCGATTCTGCACCGATGGCATGATTAGGAGATGTATACCTGAGGAGGAGGTAGAGTCAGTGATTAACATGTGCCACTCTAGGGAACCAGGCGGCCACTTTGGGCCAGATAGGACAGTGGAAAAAAATCCTCCAAAGTGGGCTTTGGTGGCCACAAATGCATAGTGATGTCAATAGTTATATTAAATACTGTGATGCATGTCAGAGAGTAGGGAATATCTCTAGGAGGAATGAGATGCTTCAACAAGGCATACTCGTCTGTGAGCTATTTGATGTTTGGGGCATAGACTTTATGGGACCTTTCCCTATGTCACACACCAACCAATACATTCTTGTCGCGGTTGATTATGTCTCTAAATGGGTAGAGGCCGAAGCCTTACCCACAAACGATGCTCGAGTAGTGATAAAATTCCTAAGGAAGAATATCTTTGCCAGATTTGGAACCCCCCGGACTATCATTAGTGATGGGGGATCACATTTCTGCAATAAGCAGTTTGACACGTTGCTCCAAAAGTATGGCGTAGCCCATAGGGTCGCAACACCTTACCATCCTCAGACAAGTGGTCAGGTAGAAGTGTCAAACAGAGAGCTAAAACGTATTCTTGAGAAAACGGTGGGGAATGCTAGAAAAGATTGGAGTCTTAAACTGGACGATGCTCTGTGGGCATACCGGACAGCATTCAAGACTCCCATAGGAATGTCCCCCTACCGTTTAGTTTTCGGGAAATCTTGTCATTTGCCTGTTGAATTAGAGCACAAAGCTTATTGGGCGCTGAAATTTCTAAACTTTGACCCTAAACTTTCAGGTGACCTACGGTTAACACAACTACATGAACTGGATGAGCTCTGATACAACTCTTACGAGAATGCCAAACTGTACAAAGAACGAACCAAAAGGGTGCACGATAAAAAAGTACAGCGGAAAACCTTCCAAAAAGGCGACCAAGTGCTGCTTTATAACTCCCGATTGAGATTCTTCCCTGGCAAGCTCAAGAGTAGATGGTATGGACCATTCTCAGTTCTTGACGCACATCCCTCCGGTATGGTTGAGATTATGTTGAATGATGGAACCACCCAGAAAGTAAATGGACATCGACTCAAACTTTATCTCGATAAAGACACTTCGGGTGTCCAAATCCTCCATCTTTAAGATGATCAGTAAGTTGTCTTCTCCACCCTAACTCTTTACACTTGTTCTTTATGATTTGTGATGCAATGTTGGAACTTATTGCATATTTTTAGTGTGAGGAGGAGGGGTAGACAAAAACTTACAAAAATTGTATAAATTTTTTAATTTTTGTTGCGTCGTGTCTAGTTTAGTTTAGCGTTTTCGGGTTTTATTTATGTTTTTGCATGTTTAGGACCTAAAATCGTGAACCTCCTTCGAATCTAAACTTCGTTATTTATCTTCGAGGACTGAGAACCGAATCTAATATTGCATGACAACTAGTTTATGTGTAGGACACAACCCTTGTATCTGTAAAAGCATGAGCTAAAGTTTGCATTTAGACCCTACTTTTGAAGAAATGCTAAAATCATTACTTAGGTAGATAACTTAAGAATTGAAGGCATGTGATATTAAACTTGAGTTTGGGGAGAACTAGTAAACACAAATTGAAACCCAAAGAATTGTGAGTTGAATTTGAGCCTAAGAGCGAACATCAAAAAGCTCTTTTTCTTGACATTTTTGTGTGAATGCTTTGACTTGTGGAAGATTACAGATTTTGCACCTAATACTGTGTTGAACCTACATGCAATGATTTGAGATGATAAACGATGAAATCAGCCTCATTAGAATTAACCCTTTTTCTTTACCTTATTTTCTCTTTTTCATCCACTCTAGTAAGCCCCTTTGAGCCTATATTTTTGTAGTTTATAGATTTTTCTTTCGTTCTAACCTATTTTTGCAAACCACAACTTGGTTTGCTACTTAACCCAAAATTTTTGCAAAGCTCAAATTGAGCCTTTGTTTTCTTCTAGCGCTTTTTCTTTGTTTATGGCATTATATTAGCACGCCAAAAGGCTAAGAAGTGAATGAGCATCACTATCCAAAAAAAAAAGGGAAGAAGAGAAAAACAGAAAAAAAGAAAAGAAAAGAAAAGAGACGAACTAAAAGGGGAGAACTTCATCCCCCAGTTCTTTAAATCAAAACGTCTCAAGAAAACATCCCAAAACGAGAATAATGGATGAATAAAAAGCTCAATCACTTCATATTTGCTAAAGCCATTTGAACTTTGTTTTTCTAGCGCTAGAACTATTAACCCTTGTTGTACCTTTAACCCTCTAACCACATTACAACCCAAATTCGAGGCTGTTTTTGATATCATCGGAGTCATATAGCATGGTAGAGGAACTCGGATGAACGTGCAAAATCAACGTAATCCTAAGCAAGAACATAAGCCGAGAGTAAACACTTTAGCCACCAAAATTGTGTGAATTGAGTGAACTACCTATGGTGAGGTGTTTTACTTAGCGATCCCCTCAAGCTCGTTTAATTGAACATGTGTCCTTTTGCTTAAAACTATGACCTATGATAATTGAAATGCGGCTTTTGGATATCGTGTCTCTACTTTGTATTTCCGAATGCATGTAATTACAGATGCTCGAAATTGTGTCAAGCACCTAGTCAAACTGGGAGGTTTTCTAGCTTGCTTGTGATTGCGGGTTTAGTTTTTTAGTTTACTTGGGGACAAGTAAAGTTTTAAGTGCGAGGAGGTTTGATAGGGGTCAAAAACCCCTATCTTTGGGTACGGTTTTAGGACGGGTTTTAGCATTATTTAGTTAATAAGCGAGCATTTCTCGCATTTAAATGCTTTTGTGTGAGTTAGTTAGGAATTGGAAACGTTTTATTTATTTTTCGTTGTTTAGGCTCGTTTTATGACCAATTTAGGCAATTACGGCCAAAATAGCATGCATAGTATAATTCCGTTATCTTTTGAAGCTAATTGGTCCGTCAAAAGTCGCACCAAACGAAGCGTTTGCTCAAAATAAGCGATTGGCGGGTCAATTTAGCCTTTGGACTAATGTTATCTGGAGTTTCTGTACATGCGCAGGTATAAGTTCGGACGAAAAAGGCATCGACGGCAGTCGGCAAGCACGCGGGGGCATACCGGGCAAGAATGCTCGACGAGCGGGCCTCCGTAGGCCATGCCTGCTCGCCGAGCAGGCCACCAGAGGCCTGCTCGGGCGAGCAGGCCGCTAGAGGCCTGCTCACCGAGCAGGGCGCTGCTCGCCGAGCAGCTCGCCCTGCTCGGCGAGCAGACCTGCGGGAATTGGTCAAAAAGACCAATTCCGCCCCCACGATGCCACGACGGACCCCACGACTTCCTACCTGCATAAGGACACGAAAATAGGTCAAAAAGAGGGCCGAGCCACGCCTATAAATAGAGTTTTTCCAATGTAAATTAGTATCTTTGATCTTTGTAATTTTCTTAGCTTTTCATCTTGAGAAATCCTCTCCACCTCCTCCATATCCTTCAAACCTCCATTGAAGACACCTCCGAAGCTCCGTTCACCGAGGATTGCTCAAGCTCCATCCTTAAGTCCTAGGAAGACGCCTGCATTGGTAGACAGGTTCCCTGAAAGGGATTTTTCTTCTTTTATATTCTGTCTAGCCTCTGATACATGTTATGAATCCTAGGCTCATTGTAACTTCGTGATAATACTTTCATCTTTGATATATATTATAGTTCTTGTTCATTCAATTGTTTTAATGCTTTAATCTTTGTCTTACGCTTTGTCTGATTGGTTTAACTCATTCGATAATCCCAAAATCAAGTTGGCACATATTGCGAGCTGAATCTGACCTAGTCAGTGCCTATAGGATTGACGACCCTGTAGAAGATTAAGCCCAAATTGCTGAGCCTTAGAGCTAGTTTCGGCCTTACAAGAGAATCACGAACTAGGGACTTTAGGAGGGTAGGTCGGGTTAATCGCCTCGGACACAAGTGACTTAGGTTTTAATTCAATTGCTTAAACAATCTATTTTCATTATCATCGTACCCCTTCATGTTCCTTCGGATAATTGCATTGGTAAAAGATCACTTAGGAGTAGTTTAACTTAATTAGGGGTAGAGTAACTTAATTAGGCGTAGAATAACTTAGTTAGAATCAGATAACTTAGCTGGGAATAGTATAATTCAACCTAGGAGTAGATTAACTTAGAAAAACCAACTCAAAACCCCCTAAGCCTAGATAACACCTGAGACTAAGTAACTCGATACTTGCGGAAATAAATCCTGTGGACGATAACCTGGACTTAACTAGAAATTTATTACTTGATAACGACGGGGTACACTTATCCCTAAGATCGGCCTCGCTCCACAACCGCGCGAGGCCGCGTCAGTGTGCCAAGGCGAAGCTGCTCTGGTCGGGCAGCGCCGGAGGACTCGCCCGCGTGATAAGAATCCTCGCTATTAGACGTCCGGGCCTGAGCACCATCGAAAAAGTCTGACGTCCGAGCGCTCCTCAAGGAACCCTCCTGCACGTAAAGACACAATAAATACCCATAACCATCTCGTAAATAAAGAATAAATAGGACAAAGCACTCACCAGAATCTCCTCCTGACCAAAGACCGCAGCAACAGCCTCCGCCGAAAACACGTCATCCGCAGGGCCCACATCCATCGCGACCTCGGGAGGATCCAACGGGGTCAACAGAGTCAATAAATAGTGGACGCGACCCTCGGCGTGGTCCCACACATCTCGAGAGGCAAATCGATGGGTCAAATCGCGACGGATGTCCGACAAGGGCATGACCCTCACCGCAAACATGGACACGGGAATCTCACCTGGCATCCAATGTGTGGCGCTAATCCCAGTAAAACCCCGGTCTCCCAAATACCATGCTCGCACACACGGGCCGGTGAGCACACACTGCTGCCCCTGAATGCGGGTGACATAAGCATAATCGGGACCAAAGTCGAGGTCGTCCCATCTGAAGGAAATCTGAAAAACAAAAAAAGGGGTCAGACAAGATCAAACAAAATCCATCATGGTTAGGAGATGTTCACCTGTCCCAAGCTCCGCGTGTCGATCCATGATAGGAGTCGGGCCACCGTCCGGCTCCTCTCAGTACGCAAATCAAAGTCACTCCACCTCGCCATAAGTGGAAGCCTAACCGCGCGCGGCCTACTCTTGCGGGTGCACGGAAGAATCCGCCTCTCATAGGCCCAAACCTGCTCGTAAAAACGGATGTCAGAAACAGAAATCGCAGAAAGAATAAAGAGACAAGCCAATGATAGAGGGCGTACCAGGAGGGCAAAGGTGTAACCGCCGAAATCCTTGCGCTTCCGGCAAGTCAAGTCCAGGAATTTGTATAGAAAAGCCAAGCCGGCTCCTGACCAATCGTAGGACGACACCGCATCCAAATCACGGAAGGCCTGGATGAGACCCGCATGTATGGTTCCGCTCTTAGTGCGGAAGATCGTCTCGCCTAAAGCATACAGAAGGAAGCTGCGAGTGGCCTGATCCATATCATCTCGGTCACAGAAGTCCCTGCGACTCAATAATCCATAGGTGGTAACAAACTTCGTCGGGGTGGACTTGACACCTGTATAGACTCCGGGTCCGATCAAAGCAGATATCTCAGCACGGTCAACCCGAGGACGCACCATGTCGAAGAAAAGCGGGATCGGAATGCCGCTACCCCGCAATCCGGTCAGCAGGGAGAAGTCGCGGGGCGAGATCGTCATCTCCCCAAACGAGAAGTGAAAGGTGTGGGTCGAGTCTACCCATCTCTCGCATAAGGCGCACAGGCCGAACCGGTCACACACTCCGTTGGCACGAGGCAGCGCCAGGATAAAAGGCTTGAAGCCCAACTCTCGTACCCGGGCTTTAGCCGCCGGGCTAAGCATGGCATGCCAGATATGAATGTCCTCGGTGGTCCCTGAAATGCCAATGACCTGGAAGGGACGGAACGGGTAAGGCAAAGGGCCAAACTAAAGTCATTACTCCTCGAGAACCTCGCTTCTATGCAAAAGTCTAATAAAAGTTTGTTAACCTAGTTATTCTTTCGGTTATGTTTAAATCTAACCTAGAAGTTCCTGTCAGTTAGGATCGTTACTCTGTGAGATTTCATTCGTAGGATCATTTGTATAGGATTTGGTTAATTCATTATTCTTTGGTGTTCCACTCTCCTGCGTGTTTGCGAGGAGCTTAATCTAATTCTAACTTGGGTTAAAAGCGTTTAATTTAGTTGTTTACCTTTTTCACTATTCACGTGTACTATTCACGTTTTACTATTCATGTGCATTATTCACGTTTTTACTATTCACGTGCATTATTCACGTTTTTACTATTCACGTTTTTTTGCATGCATTATTCATGTTTTTTTACTATTCATGTTTTTACTATTCACGTGCACTATTCACATTTTACTGTGGGCATGCATTGTTCATATTTTTACTATTCACATGTATATAGTTTATATTCTTTCAACAAACAAAAAGCGTAAAGCATTGCTCACGTGCATAAAAATTCGCATTTTCTAACTAAAAGTCTTCTAAGCAGCTTAAAGGTTAGCATGCAAATGACATTCAAAATGGGGCTGCTAAGGCGTAGAAGTCTTGTCAAAGGATAAAGATTAAGGGGGTACTTACCGGATTGATGTTGGTCCGGCTCAGATGAGAAGCAGGATGCTGAAAAGGAGCCACTCTAGTCAAGTTCTCAAAACCCGCGTCCATACCCTTCGTGTCATCGTATTTATCCGAATCCATCACGAGAATGCTCTAAGTTTAGTGCTAGAGAGAGAGAAGAGAGAGAAGGTGTGGGGTTGAAATGAAACCCCACCACCTTATATAGAAGAAGGGAATGGCATTCCCATAAATAGCGAAAAAGGTACGACGTGACATAAAGGTAAAAAGTAAATAATTAATTACCAGGTGCACAGACCTCCGATTTGCAGTCCGTTTCAGCCTGCGTTTATGCCAGGCAGTGACCAATACCATAAGGATATGACTCTAGACGACAGCCGAAATTTTACAGAACAGTGGCGCCAGTCAAAATACAGACAACAGTCGATGGAAAAATAATTTTTAGTCTAAAATGTTCCCGACGAAGAGATAAGGACGTTCCTATCAACGACTCAAATACCCGAGACGATAGCTCCAGTAAAAATACACACAACGATGTTAAAATCTAAAATTGCTAGAGAGAGCCATTTTGCCTGCGGTCGATTTAGAGACCAGGGTTGCTTTTGAGCCATTTTTACCCGCGATCGTGGACCAGGGTTGCTTTTGAGCCATTTTGCCTGCGGTCGATTTAGAGACCAGGGTTGCTTTTGAGCCATTGTGCCTGCGGTCGATTTAGAGACCAGGGTTGCTTTTGAGCCATTTTACCCGCGGTCGTGGACCAGGGTTGCTATTGAGCCATTTCGCCTGCGGTCGATTTAGAGACCAGGGTTGCTTTTGAGCCATTTTACCTGCGGTCGTGGACCAGGGTTGCTATTGAGCCACGGTCGTGGACCAGGGTTGCTATTGAGCCATTTTGCCTGCGATCGATTTAGAGACCAGGGTTGCTTTTGAGCCATTTTACCCGCGGTTGGGGGCCAGGGTCGCTTTTGAGCCATTTTACCCGCGGTCGTGGACCAGGGTTGCTTTTGAGCCATTTTACCCGCGATCATGGACCAGGGTTGCTTTTGAGCCTTTTCTGCCTGCGGTCGATTTAGAGACCAGGGTTGCTTTTGAGCCATTTTACCCACGGTCATGGACCAGGGTCGCTATTGACGAGACAGACAAGGCAAAGATCGAAGAAAAGGCCGGAGCATGCGGCATGGAGATCAGGTATTCTTCCTCCTACTCTTACGTGTCTTTTACTTTAATATATTTACATTGCATGTGTTGCGTTAGCAAAAAAGGTTTTCAAAACACACACATCACTATCAAAATAGGAAAGTAGGGGCAACTGTAGACACCGAGTCGGAGGACCTGTGACGAAAACCCATAACAAGACGGTTGAAGCGGTTGGTTTCGATAATTTAAAGCAAAAATAATAATAAAAATCACGAGAAGATCTGTAGGGGTTGCGGTCGTCGAGTGGACGGCTCGCGGGTGCTCAGCGGCGTTGGGCGAGCGCCTAGCGGCAGCCGGTGCACGCCCGACGGCAGTTGGACGCGTGCCAGGCAGCGCGGGGCGCACGCCCAGCGGCAGCGGGGCGCGCGCGCCCAATCTACGTTGGGCGTGCGCCCAACATCCGTCGGGCGGACGCCCAACGACGTTGGGCGAAAAATACACATGCATTTGAGGAGGAGGATTTTTGGGAGCTTCTCACTCTAAAACATTTTTTAGAGAGAGAAATTTATTTTTTTGGGAATAAACATTTTTTTCCTAAAAAACCCGAATTTCCTAAAAGTTAAAATTTTACTAAAAACACCGAAAAATACAAAAATCATAACTCGTGGAATCAACCGACTTCAGCTGTCAATACCGATCTTGAGGTATTATCCGAGGACTAGACTCACTTTATTTATTTTATTTATTTATTTATTCATTTTATTTATTTATTCTAAAGTTTTATTTATTTATTTAATTATTTATTTATTTATCACGTTTTATTTGATCTTCCGTATTTATTTAATTTTTGTCTCGTATTAAATAAACGTTTGATTTTGTTTTGAAATAAAAAACCTCGTTTTAACATCCCAATATGAACCGTGATCCGATTCAAAGGTAGTTCGGGATTAAGAAACGTTGTAATTATAAGTTTTGAAAATATTTCTAAATAACGTTTAGAATAAAACATCGTTTTAGGAGTCTCCGTTATAGACTATGACCCAATTTTGGTAGTTCGGAGATCCAAAACGATAGAATAGATTAAGTTTAAAGTGTTTGAATAAATCTGGAGTGTTAGGTACTGTTTCTGTTATTTTCCATTTTTTGTCACAAAAGGCAGTTTACCGACGGAATTTCCGTCGGTAAAGCTGCTGAAATGTAAAAAATGCTGTTTGGTCCTTCTTTCTCAACTTTTAGACTTTTGGTCCTTGATATATATATATGTATAATTATGTAATATATGTATTCAAATTATTTTTAATTTTTTGTATATATTTATTTAACATGTTTAGATATTATTTTTCATTAATTTGATTTGATAAGATTATATGTATATTTATAGATTTTCCATTTAATTTATTTAAACTATACATATTTGTTATTTTGGGGTTATTAGGGGTTATTTTCTATATATACTTATCATAAACCATTTTGGGGGGTTAAATACTATTTTCTTATTTATGAATCTTATTCATTTTTTTACATGTTTTTTTAATTAAAATAAAAGTATATCATATCTAGCATTATTTTCATTACTATTTTTACCTATTGATAATCATAATATATATATATATATATATATATATATATATATTCTCTTTACCTCCTTTTTAATCTATAGGTATAATCACCATTTCTACTAAAAATATATGCATATGTACATATTTCTTCTTTTCCTTTTAAATTTCCTATATATATATATATATATATATATATATATATGTTTTGAAAGTGTTTTGGTTGGGTGAATTTGGGTTTAATTCATTAATTGTTGTAATTATGTTCAAATGAAGGTTAATTGAGTGAAAAGGGGAAAATAAAAGACAAAAAGAGATTTCAAGTTGTTTGTTTAAATTAAAAGCTTTTCTAGATATTCCTAAAGTGTAAATAACGTTTTTTTGTCATTTTCAAACCGTTTCCAAAACATCACGTTTTAAAACCTTAATTCGTTCCAACGACGGATTAAGCGAACATTGTAATTAAAATTGTTTCATTGTAAATAATGAAGTTTTGAATTGTTTTCCTAATTAAATGGTTTTGTACAAAATAAATTGACTTGTATGCTTAATCACGTCTTTTTAGATTAAAACTGTTTGCTCAACGTTTTCAAACACTCGAGTCGTTCCAACGGCGATTCGAGGGAACATCATTAACGGGGTTTTGAAACATACCTAAATCGTTTCAACGGCGATTAAGGTACGAACCATGTAAATAAACTCGTTTTTTTGGGAGTGAGATTAGCGTAGATGTAATATACAACATAAAGCCTAAATCACGCTGTGAATAAATCAATTCTTTCTTCTCCCTCTCTCTCTCCTATATACTTTTAATTTATGCAAAATGGGCGATTCTTTACTAAAATGGCTTTTAATGACATGCTCAAAACGGTTTTCAAGACGAGAAAGAAAAGGTTTCAAATGAATTTTAAACTTAAAGAAATATGCGATTAGTCCGTTATCGCCTAACACGCCGAGTAGGAGGCTGGTGGTTCATAACCGGGCGATGTCGGGGTGCCTAGTAGCCTTTCTCCGGAAAGGAGCTAGCCTTCTCGGCACGTACCTAAGTTTCCTGAACCCTCACCGGTCTCCTGCAAGGGATCGGTGTTCATTTTCCCATTCGTGGGTGGCGACTCTTCCATACTCCAGGCTCCGGTCCTACCGAGCAGCTTGATTCCACGATTGGTTGCTTTCGGCGCCAATCACTGCTTACGTCGCCATGAGGTGTCCACCCCCCGGTCCGCCCGGGTGAGGCCGTCAGCACCTTGTCTAACAGCACAGTTCTTCCTCGCTATCAGTCCGATCATAGTCCATTGTTACTTATGTGTAAAACTGGTTTGGCTAGACCAACCCGTTTTCATTTTTTTATCTATGTGGACTACCCATGTTTCGCTCAAGGATCTGGTCTCTATGCACTGGCAAAATGCTCATATTTCCTTACCGTCGGTGCAACTTCTTTGTCATAAGCTGAAAACATTGCGGCAGAAACTTCGGGTTTGGAATAGATAAGTCTTTGGAAGGGTGAAGCTAATATTGCGTCTGCAAACTTGCGTCTTGCAAACATTCAATAGGTGATATCTTTACATGGGATGATTGAGGCTAACCAAGCACAGAAAGTAGAAGCAAAATGTGATCTGGACCTTCAGCTATTCAGGCAAGAGTTGCTATTCCGGGATAAAAGTAGAGAAAATGGCTTAGCGCGGGGGATCGAAATTCGAGTTATTTCCATCGTTCGGCTAAAGGCGGGAAAGCTCATTCTTTGCTGGACACTCTTCTGGTTGATGGTGTTGGGGTTTAGTGTCCTATAGACAATTGTTCTAGGATATAAACCAGCTGTAAATGAATTGTTCTTTATGTCATTTGTTTTAATAAGATATGGTTTCATAACTGTATAAAGGCAATTGCTTTTAAGAACTAAATAAGTCTAAATAAAAGGAAATCCCTAAGTTTATTTAAAGTGATTATAAAGTGTTCATACAAGCATGAAGTGAGACAAAACATTATAATAAACTAATAAACTTAAAACCACCCCAAGTTAAGTACTCCCTCCATTCCATTATATAGGTCATTCTAGCAAATTAGTTTTTTCCCTAAATATAAGTCATTCTAGGATTCCAATGCTTATTGCCCAATAGTGACATGAGAGAGAATTATTTTTTGTATTGGTACATGTGTTTTTTAATATTCCAATGCTTATTGCCCAATAGTGACATGAGAGAGAATTTTTTTTAGTTAACCAATATATTTCTTAATTTGTGTGAAATACCCTAGAATGACTTATATAATGGAATGGAGGGAGTAATATATTTTGAATAGGGATTGACATAATACTATTGAGACTTACATGTAACAATGTTTTCTGTCGAGACAGAGAGCTGATCTCACAAGCTTCAAATATGCAGATATCTGGACAGTTACATGAATCCAGTGAAAGAGTTCATTAGGATTGGGGACTCGACTTGAGATAACATGATGGATAGATTTATCCTTGTCACCTGCTCATCTCATTGGTATTAATAGGTATAAGTAATCCTCAGACTCAAAGGAATGTTAATTAGTGATTCTGGATTATGGAATGTGATGCTTTGATCCTGTTCTAACACGATCCATAACAGGGATGACTCTGGGGTATGTTCGGCAGACGTTGGGTATCGGAGGAAGTAATTGCAGGGTAGTTAACATTGGATTGAGCATTTGTCACTCCTGATAAATAGGAGATACGTCCAAGGATCGCTTGTGGGAGACTTGACTCTAAATCCTTGCAAGGTGATAGCTTAATACTTGAAATGGAGATTTCACTTAACCTATCTATTCGGAGTTAACTCGGCCTGTACAAGTAAAACTAACGTCTCGCTATATGTGACTTGACATAATCCATAGTCATAAGATTCTCTTCAAGGGTGTAGCTGATAAAGGATCGAATTATACTGTAACTAATACGGAAAGGTCAACGACGGAATCAACTTGTCTTCTTATCGCTCTAGGGGAATATTTCGGATCTGCCAATCACAGTTCGCGTACTTATTCCGTTATACAAAGATTGAATGTAATTTTGAGAAATTAATTTAATGGTTGTATACGGCTAGAAGAAATAAGAAGCCAATGGGTCACACATAAGACTTGGAACCCAAAAGAGAAACAGATGTTAATTAATTGACGGGAGCCCAACTGAGTCCACTAAGGCCCAATTATAGAGGGGGGCGATTTTATGTGTATGGACATATAAGGAATTAATTTAATTTAAGACAATTATAATTAGATTATGATTATGGATTAAATTAATTAAAGGATAAATAAGTTAGGAGGTTTATTGAGATTAAATTGCTTCTAATTATTATCCTATTAATAAGTTATTATTATCTTTATATTTAGATATAATTATAAATAATAATAATAATAATAATAATAATAATAAGAGTATCTCTGCAGCTTCTGAGGGGATGCACCTCTTATATGCGGATGACACGTTGTTATTTTGCAGGGCAACTATAAAGAATATGAAGTGCATCAAAGAACTCTTCAATTTTTATGCTGCTATTTCGGGTCAATCAGTAAATTGGGATAAATCTAAGGTCTATTTTGGAAATTCAATCAGTACTCATCGTCAGAACATGCTTGTGGATATCATGGGAATTCGGAAAGCTAATCTACCGTTCAACTACCTCGGCGTTCCGCTATTCTAGGGGGCACCAAATGCCAGATTTTTGTACCCCATTGTTGACCGATTTCTGGCCAAGTTCAGCCTTTGGTGAGGGAAATCGCTTTCTATAGCTGGCAAGTTAACTCTTATCAAATATGCATTAACAGGTGCACTTATCCATTCCTTTATGATTTACAAATGGCATGTGTCGCTTATTGCAAAGATTGATAAAGCTCTTAGGAATTTTCTTTGGACGGGCAACAAAGATCAATGTAAGATTGGTACTATTGCATAGAGTCTTTACTGTAGGCCTCACGAATGTGGGGGGCTTGGAATTAAAAACATTGGTCTTTTTAATTCGGCTCTTCTCAGAAAGTTCAGTTGGGAGTTAATTCAAGGGCAATGCTTTATTCCTAAACTTTTAAGGACTCGTTTTCTCTTTCATTTAGGTCTGCATAGTCCTTACATCTCTAACTCTTCTGTATGGTCGTCTGGGAGGCGGGTGTATGAGCAGGTAAGAGAGAATATGGTGTGGTGGTTCGGTGATAATTCCAGATTAAATTTCTGGACGGACTTGTGGATATTGCCCCCGATTGCAACCCAACTCGACATCTTGATTAAAGTCAAGCGTAATCTCCTTGAGACAGTCAGTAACTTTCGCTCACATGATGCGTGGGTCAACTTGGAGCGAATTCCCGATCAGGTGTAGTGGCGGATTCTGCAGGTTTATTGCAATTGGAATGGTACTGATACTTGTATTTGGAGAAATTCTATGTCAGGTAAATTTTCCACCAAAGAACTTTACAGCTATTTCGGTTCTAATGTCGTGGTTCCTTGGAATCGTTTTGTTTGGAACTCTTTTGTTCCTCCCCGGTGCTCAGTGACCTGTTGGTTAGCTCTGCACTGCAAACTCTTGGTCCAAACCAATCTCCAAGCTTCTGGTTTCTGTATTGCTTCATAGTGTGAGCTGTGCAAATGCAATATCGAGACATTGGATCATCTTTTTGTTACTTGTTGGGTGGCGAGGCACATTTGGAATCTTGTTTTTGATTTGTTCGTGGTTAACCGCTACTGCGCTATTGGTTTTCCAGATTTTTTTTCCGATTTATTCGAGCGGTACGGTTCATACCGAGTAGGCGTAAATTCTAGAATTTTGCGACTATTACTATTGTTTGGTTCATCTGGTTTATTCGAAATAGGGCCGTGTTTGAACATGAGCTCCCCTCAATCCAAATTATTTGTGCTCGGCTTATGTATTTCATCAATGAACCTAAATGGGCCCTTTCTTGGACATATCTCCCATTTATCAGGAGTGACAAATGCTCAATCCAATGTTAACTATTCTGCAATTACTTCCTGTGATACCCAACGCCTGCCCGCACACACCCCAGAGTCATCTCTATTATGGATCGTGTTTGAACAGAGTCAAAGTATCATATTCCATAATCCAGAATCACTAATTAACATTCCTTTGAGTCTGAGGATTACTTATACCTATTAATACCAATGTGATGAACATGTGATACAGGATAAATCCATCCATCCTGTTATCTCAAGTCGGGTCCCCAATCCTAATGAACTCCTTCACTGGATCCATGTAATTGTCCAGATATCCATATATCTGAAGCTTGTGAGATCAGCTTTCTGTCTCGACAGAAAACATTGTTACATGTAAGTCTCTGCAGTATTATGTCAATCCCTATTCAAAACATATTACTTGACTTGGGGTGGTTTTAGGTTTATTAGTTTATTATAATGTTTTGTCTCACTTCAAGCTTGTATGAACACTTTATAACCACTTTAAATAAACTCAGGGATTTCCTTTTATTAGACTTATTTAGTTCTTAAAAGTAATTGCCTTTATATAGTTGAAAACCATATCTTATTAAAACAAATGATATAAAAGAACAATTTATTTACAACTAGTTTATATCCTAGCACAATTGACTGTAGGACACTAAACCCCAACATACTCCCACTTAGACTAAAGCCAATTGTATCTACAACTTATCCCAGTAGAACTCAGATGACGATCATGTACTTTCTGGGTTAAGGGCTTTGTCAACGGATCTGCTATGTTGTCCTCGGTAGGTACTCTTTCTATTCTCACATCTCCTCTTGCAACAATCTCCCTTACAAGGTGGTATCACTTAAGGTAATGCTTGGATGCATTATGAGACTGTGGTTCCTTTGCTTGTGCAATGGCTCCATTGTTATCACAGTACAAAGTAATGTGATTCACAATGTTAGGCACCACACCTAGTTCAGTGATGAACTTCTTAATCCAAACTGCTTCCTTTGCTGCCTCCGCAGATGTGATGTACTCTGACTCGGTCATAGAGAAAGCCACGCTTCCCTGCTTGGAACTTTTCCAACTGACCACGCCCCCATTCAGGATAAACAGGTATCCTGATTGGGATCTAAAATCGTTCTCATCTGTGAGATGACTGGCATCTGAAAATCTCTCTATTTTCAGTTCCTCTTCTCCATACACTAGGAACATGTCTTTAGTCCTTCTCAAGTACTTAAGAATGTTCTTGACTGCATTCCAGTGTTCATAACCTGGATTTCCTTGATAGCGACTCGTTATGCTCAACACGAACGCCACATCAGGCCTAGTGCATAGCATAGCATACATAATCGAACCAATCGTATTGGCGTACGGAATTACAGCCATGCGTTTCTTATCATCTTTTGTTTTGGGACACTGATGATTATTTAACTTCATCCCATGTCGCATGGGTAAGTTACCTTTTTTCGGTTCAAGCATGTTAAAACGCTTTAACACCTTTTCAATGTATGTAGTCTATGAAAGACCAAGCAGTCTTCTGGATCTATCTCTATAGATCTTTATCCCTAATATATAAGCTGCTTCACCTAGATCTTTCATGAAGAAGTTACCTGATAACCATACTTTCACCGATTGTAGTAGAGCTACGTCATTTTCCATTAGTAATATGTCATCCACATATAGTATAAGAAATGCGATCGAGCTCCCACTAATTTTCTTGTAAATACAAGCTTCTTCGCAGTTTTGCTCGAAACCAAATTGTTTTATGGTTTCATCAAAATGTTTGTTCCAGCTCCTAGATGTTTGCTTGAGTCGATAAATGGATCTCTGAAGTTTGCAAACCTTGGTTTCATCCTTTGATGTAAAACCTTCAGCTTGCATCATATATACATCCTCAAGCAGGTTTCCATTTAGGAAAGCTGTTTTCACATCCATTTGCCAAATCGCATAATCGAAGTGAGCGGCAATAGCGAGCATAATTCTGATTGATTTGGTCATGGCTACTGGAGAGAAAGTTTCATCATAATCAACTCATTGTTTTTTACGGTATCCTTTCGCTACTAACCTAGTTTTGATGGTATCCTTTCGCTACGAACTCTTTGTGATCTACGAGTGGGTAATGGCTCTTGAGTCTCATCTAATGGGACTGCCTCGGGTTCCTCAATCGCCTCTGTTGTTTCAGCTGGTGTTTCTTCTTGAACTTCCTCAAGTTCAATTATGCTTCCCTTTTGTGTTTCTTCAAGAAACTAGTTCTCTAGAAACACAACATGCTTAAATACTATTACTTTCTGATCATCTGGATGATAGAAGTAATATCCTAAGGTTTCCTTAGGGTATCCTATAAAGAAACACTTATCATATTTAACATCCAATTTATCTGATGCTATGCGTTTGACAAATGCTGAACAACCCCATATTCTCATAAAAGAGAAAATAGGTTTCCTACCAATGAACAATTCATATGGTGTGGAACTGGAGGATTTGGTGGGTACTCGATTTAGGGTAAATAGGAAAGTTTCTAAGGCATAGCCCCAGAACGTCTTTGGGAGTAATGTTGTGCTCATCATGGATCGTACCATATCCAATAAGGTACGTTTTCTCCTTTCGGATACACCATTGTGTTGTGGTGTATAAGGAGGTGTCCATTCTGAGCATATCCCACATTCAGTTAGATAATTCAGAAAATCATTTGAAAGATATTCTCCACCTCGATCCGATCGAAGTATCTTAATTTTCTTTCCTGTTTGATTTTCTACTTCATTCTCGAAGCATTTGAATTTCTCAAAAGCTTCTGACTTTTGCTTCATCAAGTAAATATAACCATATCCGGTATGGTCATCTATGAAGCTAATGAAGTATCTGAATTTTCCTCTTTCTTGGACTGACATAGGACTACATACATCTGAATGTATTAATCCTAGAGTGTCTGATACACGCTCGCCTTTATTGCTAAAGGGTGTCTTTGTCATCTTTCCTTTTAAACAAGATTCACATGTTTCCATTGATTCACAATCAATTGAATATACAAGCCCATCTTGATGTAGCTTAAGCATGCGTCTTTTGTTTATATGGCCTAAACGATAATGTCATAAGTAAGTTGAATTATCTAGTTTATGTCTTTTGGTATCAATTGTGAATACAAAAATTTTATCATCTAAAACATAAATCTCATTCAATGATATTCCTGAAAAAAAGAAAATCCCATTTCTATAAAACTCACAAACTTTGTTCTTAATTGAAATGTTAAAGCCATCATCAACAACACAGCTAATAGAAATAATGTTACGAGACACCTCTGAAACATACAAATAGTTCCTTAATTCTATTACAAGTCCAAATGGTAAGTTTAATACATAATCTCCAATTGCGAGCGCTGCAACTCTTGCTCCATTCCCAACTCGCAAGTTTGTGTCTCCCTTCTTCAAATCCCTAGTCTGCCTTAGTTCCTGCATATTTGTACAAATATGAGATCCACATCCGGTATCCAATACCCAAGATTCAGACTGCAAAATTGTATTGATTTCAATATAGAACATACCAGAGGTAGAAGCACCGTCTTTTCCCTTCTTGAGGGAGGCTAAGTATGTCGGGGTTTAGTGTCCTATAGACAATTGTTCTAGGATATAAACCTACTGTAAATGAATTGTTCTTTATGTCATTTCTTTTAATAAGATATGGTTTCATAACTGTATAAAGGCAACCACTTTTAAAGAATTAAATAAGTCTAAATAAAAGGAAATCCCTAAGTTTATTTAAAGTGATTATAAAGTGTTCATACAAGCATGAAGTGAGACAAAACATTATAATAAACTAATAAACTTAAAACGACCCCAAGTCAAGTGATATGGTTTGAATAGGGATTGACATAACACTGTTAAGACTTGCATGTAACAATGTTTTCTGTCGAGAAAGAAAGCGGATCTCACAAGCTTCAGATATGTAGATATCTGGACAGTTACATGGATCCAATGAAAGGGTTCATTAGGATTGGGGGCCCAACTTAAGATAACAGGATGGGTAGATTTATCCTTGTCACCTGTTCATCTTATTGGTATTAATAGGTATAAGTAATCCTAAGACTCAAAGGAATGTTAATTAGTGATTCTGGATTATGGAATGTGATGCTTTAATCCTGTTGTAACACGATCCATAACAAGGATGCCTCTGGGGTGTGTACGGCATACCTTGAGTATCACAGGAAGTAATTGCATGATAGTTAACATTGGATTGAGCATTTGTCACTCCTGATAAATGGGAGATACGTCCAAGGATCGCTTGTGGAAGACTTGACTCTAAATCCTTCCAAGGTGATAGCTTAAGACTTGAAATGAAGATTTCACTTAACCTATCTAATTGGAGTTAACTCGGCCTGTACAAGTAAAATGAACGTCTCGCTATATGTGACTTGACATAATCCATAGTCATAAGATTCTGTTCAAGGATGTAGTTGATAAAGGATCAAATTATACTGTAACTAATACGGAAAGGTCAACGACGGAATCAACCTGTCTTATTATAGCTCTGGGGGAATGTTTCGGATCTGCCAATCACAGGTCACGTACTCATTCCGTTATACAAAGACTGAATGTAATTTTGAGAAATTAATTTAATGGTTGTATACGACTAGAAGCAATAAGAACCTAATGGGTCACACATAAGACTTGGAACCCAAAAGAGGAATGGATGTTAATTAATGGATGGAAGCCCAACTAAGTCCGCTAAGGCCCAATAGATGAGGGGGACGAAATTTAATGTGTCTAGACACATGTGGGAATTAATTTTATTTTAACAATTGTAATTAGATAATAATTATAGATTAAAATTAATTATAGGATAATTAAGTTAGATGGTTTATTGAGATTAAATTGCTTCTAATTATTATCCTATTAAATAAGTTAATATTATCTTTATATTTAGATATAGTTATAGATAATAATAACAAGAGTATTATTCCGAATATAACTCTTATTCAGTAACCTAATTCTATCTAACTAGGGTTTAGATACAAGAGGTTATTTATACCCCCCTTATTTGAGGAGTTCGGCCAACCCTAAGAAAAGAGGAGAGAGAATTCGACCCCCCATACCGTAGTGGATCAATTCTCACCGCTTGCTTCCGAATCAATTGATTTAATCTCTTTCTCTTATTCATTGATCTTGTGTTGATTAATTGGAGGCAATCTATCTTGATTGCTATTATTTGGTTGAATTCTAATATCGTTTGATTTGTGTTTTGTTTTGTGCTCATGAACTCGGATCTAGAGTTGAGGGCACTTCGCTTGCAGCAGTAGATAGTACTTCAAAAGGTATTTCCTTCTATCCCTCTTTATATGAAATAATGATTAACGGATCTTGGTTTAAAGGAAATAGGTTAAATTTTTTTATATTTCTTCTGCCAAACGTTTCCCTATTTTCCTTCGGTGGTATCAGAGCCTGCGTTAAATCCGTTATTTCATATATGAAAATTAAAAGGTTTTTCAATCAGATTGAATATATATATTTATTGTTAGGTTAATTAATAAAATTGTTTTGGTTAATTAATCTAAAGATAAATAAGTTTTAATTAATTGTTAATTAAAATTGATTATGCATAAGTCCCTAATTATTTTGGTTGATAATCATTGTAACAAAATCTATTTGTTTTATGGTTAGATTAATAAAAGATAGTTTTGTTAATTCTAAAGGATAAAACAGAAAATCTTTAAAAGCTTTTCCTATGTTCTGAAAATCGTTTTAAAATTCTTTTAAACAAATATATATATTTATATTTAAAAGTAAAAAAATATATATAATAGAACAACAGTCCGGGTTGCGCCGCGAAGTAGCAACCCGAACTGCTGTTCACAGTTGCTGCCTCGCGGCAACAACTAGTAGCGACTGGGCATCGCTTCCGTAAGGCAGCGGCGGCCCAGTCGCAGTGCTGCTGCCAGATGGCAGCAACAATTTAGGTCGGGCCTTTACGGGCCCGGATGATGAAAGAATCTAGTAGCGCGGTAGAATATTTTGTGTGTGTTAAGGTTATGATTATGATCTTTCTAAGTGCTCTAACTTCTACTAGACGCTACGTAGGGACAAGTGTACCCCATCGTATCAAGTAATAATCCGGTTAAGACCGGGTATCGTATCCACGAGATTTATATCTACAAGTATTAAACTACTCGGTTCTATTTGTTATCTAAGCGATGTATACTTTAGTTTGGTTTGGGTGACAACTACAAACTACTCCTAAACTATGGTGAAACAGGTTTATATAATTCAAACTCTAAAGGAGTGATACGAGTGGCGATAAGTTATAAAATATAATAATAATTCCGAACATATACGAATGATAATTTACTCTTGCAAAGATGACTATGTGTAGACCGATCGACCCGTGAAGTACTTAGACTACGTGGTTCCTCCTAAAGGCGTGTCTAATACGAGGGATCGGAAACTAGGGCCCGTAAGTTCCGTGGCTTGTCAATTCCTACGGTTTCCGGGTTGTCAATTCTGGTAAGGCAACTCCTATATGGCTCCCAAAAGGTATCGGGAATCGCATCCCCCTACATAATAATCAATTACGAATATCAAAATAAGAAATAAATATCAACACTATAGACAAATGGAAATTGCAAATCATATATTATAAATGTGGAATGCGTAAATGCGGAATACAACCAAGCCTAGTACATAGGAAGAGTGCAAGCTAATTAGCAAGCAGAAAGGGAAGAAGAATCGGCCCTTGGAACTAGCTAACCGAACTCAAGACCGTCTCGTAGGACTTGGAGGTGGACTCTCGAGCTTGGTGGAAGAGGATGGAACGGAACTTCGACGGAGTGACGAAATAAACGTACAAGCTCTCAAGGTGGTAGAGTTTTATTACATAAATTCTGAATCCTAAATAAGTGCCAAGCACTCCTATTTATACAAAAAATCAAGCTCGGGGTATAATTGTAATTACATAGATGTCTTTAGTCGTTTCACACATAAGAAAACACATAAAATAGTGTGACACGACGTGTTGACCAAGTGACACGACGTGTGGACTTCGTTGACGAGTTGACCGGGCGAAAATCAAACTTTTTCTTTGTGAAAATTATCTGGAAAGGTATTTTCTTCCTTTCGCATGGCGTGTGATGCATCGCTTCTATGTTTTTCATCTTGCATGCATTCCTTAAGCCTATAAAATACAACCATTGAACTCGAGATTACTTGATTTATTTATTCACTTTATTTATAACGAAACAAGATTCGAAATGACTAAAATTAGCTAGAAGTACGCATTTTATTATATCTCGTTGATTTATTAAAATATACGGAAAACTAGTCACTAAACGTTATTATTAACTCAAGAATAAACCGCAATTCACCCTAAAAGATAGGGATAAAACGTCCCTATCACCGGCCTAGGTTGTGTGTATTTAGATGTTTTAAAAATCGTTTTTAAAATAAAATAGTTATATATATATATATATATATATATATATATACGTTTCAGAAATAAATAGTTTTCTGTTTTGATTATCAAATAAAAGAATTTATTTAAAATTTGTTTTACTTATTATTTGATATTTGTAAATTAAAGATGTTAAATGAATTAAAACAAAATCAATTGGGATATGCATATTAAAAGAATTTGTATAGTTATATTAATCTAATATGTAATTGTTACAGTTTGATTAGATTAGATATAAAAGATATAAAACTGATAGAATTCAAATTGGATGAAAGCTAATTTGACAAGTTAATGTGATTAACCTAAATATTACATAAATAATTTGTGTAATCAACCAATTAAATTTATTTAATTGAGTCTATGCATGGTTGGAGTTATGAACATATTTGGACCCTCTATTTAGTCTTTTGGTATTTTGGAAACAGGACATGCGTGTCCTGCCTATCTACTATCTATTGTAATTTCTCCTCTCATCTAATTCCCTTCAAATTAATTGAAGTTTTCTTTAGTAGTATAGAAATTAATATTGATGTAATTTCAAGGCGCTATGGAGAAGATGGAGGACCTAAAGAGAAATATGTAATAGTTAGTATTTCCCTAGGTTTGACCTTTTATTCCGTTTATGGCTCAATGGAATAATTTAGATAATATGTCCAGAATGCCGATGTAAATTGTATGTGTCTGATGTATGCTAAAGCAAATCAAGACTAGGTTAGATTATGAGACTTAAAATAAAAATCCCTCGCTAATTAAAAGTTAAGTAAATAAGCAAGTTATTAAAATCGGTTGCCCCACCCTAATATTATAATTCAGCCGGTAGTACTGGGGGCCTTTGGGTTGTTGAGTAAACTCAAGCTCGGGGTCTTATGGTAACACCTGAATTATCGAAAATCATTTTCATGAATATGGGGTAATACTTAAATTAGATTATGATAATTGGATGGGTAAACTCATGTTGTCATAAACTAATGGGCAATATGGTTGGGATTAATATGAATACATATTAGTTACTAATGTGGTTAGTAACCCAATAGCCTAGGAATCGCATTGTTGATGTGATTGATTACACGAATCTACCTAACAAATGGGACTAGCTTGTTGAGTAAACTCAAGGTGAAATTTCAGGAGTTAGGATCCCAGCTCACTAAAGGATTTGTGAAATTCTTCGAATTAATATGGAGGGCTATTAATTTGGCAAAATAGTGGGAGCAATTTAAAATAAAATTAAAAGATCTATAAATTTTAGATTGATATACTTTAAAGAAAATGAATAACATACATTTACTCTTTCTCACTCTCAGGTTAAATTAAAAACACTCGTAAAATCGTGACTAAAACCAATCTGCAAAATATAGTTACCGATAACAAGTTGAACGGTTCAAACTTCACCGACTGGTATCGCAACCTCAAAATTATTTTGAAGTTCGATAAAATAAGGTATGTACTTGATACATCGATACCCCCTACCCAGGCTGATGATGCTCCCATCGAAGAGATCGATGCTTACCAGAAGCATCAGGCTGATGATGATCACGCGGGATGCATCATACTTGCATCGATGACATCGGAATTGCAAAGGCAACATGAGGAGATGGATGCCTATTCCATCATCGGGCACCTGAAAGAGTTGTTTGGGAAACAAACTCGGTGCGAACGCTACGAGATATCGAAGCTATTATATCGATGCAGGATGCAAGTGGGCACATCTTTGATGACACATTGTGTCAAGATGATAGGCTTTATTACCAAGCTTTCTAGTATTGGATTCGAGATGGATCATGAACTAAGTGCGGACTTACTTCTTCAATCCCTCCCAGAGAGTTATTCACAGTTCATCATGAACTACCAGATGAATAACTTGCAAACCTCTCTTGAAGAGCTTGCAAACATGCTCAAGACAGTTGAGCCCAATATGAAGAAAGACAAGGCAATACCGGCTCTTGTCATTGAGGGATCAAAGAAGAGGAAATGGAACTTTCCCAATCCTAAACATCCCAAGAAGGGCAAGAGGGCCATGCCCACTAAAGCAAAGGGGAAGCAAGTGAAGAAGCCCAAAGGAGAGTGCCACTTCTGTGGTAAAGACGAGCATTGGAGAATGAACTACAATGAGTACCTAGCCTCCTTCAAGAAGGGAAAAGATGGTGCTTCAACATCTGGTATGTTTTATATTGAAATAAATACAATTTCACAGTCTGAATCTTGGGTATTGGATACCGGATGTGGATCTCATATTTGTACGAATATGCAGGAACTAAAATGGACTAAGGAATTGAAGAAGGCAAGCATAAACTTGCGAGTAGGAAATGGAGCAAGAGTTGCCGCGCTCGCGATTGGAGATTATGCTTTGAGTTTGCCCTCTGGGCTTGTAATAGAATTAAGGAACTGTTTATATGTTCCAGAGATGTCCAGAAACATTATTTCTATTAGCTGTCTTGTTGATGACGGCTTTCATATTGCAATAAAGAACAAGTATTGTGAGTTTTATAGAAATGAGATTTTCTACTTTTCAGGAATATCATTAAATGGGATTTATGTGTTAGATGATAAAATTTCTGTATTCGCAATTGATACCAAAAGAAATAAGCTAGATAATTCAACTTACTTGTGGCATTGTCGTTTTGGCCATATAAACAAAAGACACATGCTTAAGCTACATCAAGATGGGCTTATAGATTCAATTGATTGTGAATCATTGGAAATATGCGAAGCTTGTTTAAAAGGAAAAATGACAAAGATACCCTTTAGCAATAAAGGTGAGCGTGTATCACACACTCTAGGATTAATACATTCAGATATATATGGTCCTATGTCAGTCCAAGCAAGAGGAGGATTCAGATACTTTATTAGCTTCATAGATGACCATACCAGATATGGTTATGTTTATTTGATGAAGCACAAGTCCGAAGCTTTTGAGAAATTAAAATGCTTCAAGAATGAAGTAGAAAATCAAACAGGAAAGAAAATTAATATCGATATGATCGAGGTGGTGAATATCTTTCAGATGATTTTCTGAGTTATCTAACTGAATGTGGGATATGCTCACAATGGACGCCTCCTTATACACCACAACACAATGGTGTATCCGAAAGGAGAAACTGTACCTTACTAGATATAGTACGATCTATAATGAGCATAGCATTACTTCTAAAGACGTTCTGGCGCTATGCCTTAGAAACTGCCCTCTTCACCCTAAATCGAGTACCAACTAAATCCGCCAGTTCCACACCATATGAATTGTTCATTGGTAGGAAACCTACTTTCTCATTCATGAGAATATGGGCTTGTTCAGCATCTGCAAAGGCATAGCATCAGATAAACTGGATACTAAATCTGATAAATGTTTCTTCATAGGATACCCTAAGGAAACTATGGGGTATTACTTCTATCATCCAGATGGTCAGAAAGTAATAGTATCCAAGCATGCAACATTCTTAGAGAAAGAGTTTCTCGAAAAAACACAAACGGGAAGCATGATTGAAATTGATGAAGTTCAATAAGAAGAAACACCAGTTGAAACAACAGAGGCGATAGAGGAACCCGGAGCAGTCCCATTAGATGAGACTCAAATGCCACCACCTACTCGTAGATCACAAAGAGTTCGTGAACTCCCAGTTAGATACGGTTTTCTAGTGGGAGATGATGAAGAGGTTCCCATGTTAGATGACTTGAGGCCATTGATTCTGAAATGACGAACTCGAGATGACGAACTCGAGAACTAGGAAGAGGCTCTCACCAGTCCAGATTCTAAAGCATGGCTTGAGGCCATTGATTCTGAAATGTATTCCATGTACACTAAGCAAGTGTGGACTTTGGTTGATCCACCCGAAGGGATAATACCCATTGGGTGCATGGGGATCTTCAAGAAGAAGATCGATATGGATGGAAAGGTTAGCACCTACAAAGCTAGGTTAGTAGCGAAAGGATACCGTCAGAAACAAGGAGTTGATTATGACGAAACTTTCTCTCCAGTAGCCATGTCCAAATCAATCAGAATAATGCTCGATATTGTCGCTTATTACGATTACGAGATTTGGCAAATGGATGTGAAAACAAGTTTCCTAAATGGAAACCTGCTTGAGGATGTATATATGATGCAACCTGAAGGTTTCACGTCAAAGGATGCAACCAAGGTTTGCAAACTTCAGAGATCCATTTATGGACTCAAGCAAGCATCAAGAAGCTGGAACAAGCATTTTGACGAAACCATAAAACAGTTTGGTTTTGAACAAAATTGAGAAGCTTGTATTTACAAGAAAGTTAGTGGGAGCTCAGTAGCATTTCTCATATTATATGTGGATGATATATTACTGATGGGAAATGATATAGCTCTGCTACAGTCGGTGAAAGTATGGTTATCAGGCAACTTCTCCATGAAAGACCTTGGTGAAGCAGCTTATAAACTAGGGATAAAGATCTATAGAGATAGATCAAGAAGACTGCTTGGTCTTTCACAGGCTACATACATTGAAAAGGTGCTAAAGCGGCTTAGCATGCTTGAATCGAAAAGAGGTAACTTACCCATGGTACATGGGGTAAAGTTAAACAATCATCAATGTCCTAAAACGGAAGATGATAAGAAACGCACTGTAATTTCGTACGCTAGCGCGATTGGTTCGATTATGTATGCTATGCTTTGCACTAGAGCTG
Organism: Euphorbia lathyris; assembly: GCF_963576675.1. NCBI lineage: Eukaryota > Viridiplantae > Streptophyta > Magnoliopsida > Malpighiales > Euphorbiaceae > Euphorbia > Euphorbia lathyris. Next base: position 43,600,774 of record NC_088913.1, on the reverse strand, counting down.
ACGTAGCATTCGTGTTAAGTATAACGAGTCGCTATCAAGGAAATCCGGTTGATGAGCATTGGAATGCTGTCAAGAACATTCTTAAGTACTTGAGAAAGACTAAAGACATGTTCCTAGTTTATGGAGAATGGGATCTAAAAATAGAAGGATTTTCAGATGCCAGTCATCTCACAGATGAGAACGATTTTAGATCACAATCAGGATACCTGTTTATCTTGAATGGGGGCGAAGTCAGTTGGAAGAGTTCCAAGCAGGGAAGCATGGCTTTCTCTATGACCGAGTCTGAGTACATCGCTGCTGCGGAGGCAGCAAAGGAAGCAGTTTGGATTAAGAAGTTCATTACCGAACTTGGTGTGGTGCCTGACATTGTGAATCCCATTACTTTGTACTGTGATAACAATGGAGCCATTGCACAAGCAAAGGAACCACGGTCTCATAATGCATCCAAGCATTACCTTAAGCGATACCACCTCATAAGAGAGATTGTTGTAAGAGGAGATGTGAGAATAGAAAGAGTACCTACAGAGGACAACGTAGCAGATCCGTTGACAAAGCCCTTAACCCAGAAAGTACATGATCGTCATTTGAGTTCTACAGAATAAGTTGTAAAAACAATTAGCTTTAGTCCAAGTGGGAGTATGTTAGGGTTTAGTGTCCTATAGACAATTGCTCCAGGATATAAACCTACTGTAAATGAATTGTTCTTTATGTCATTTGTTTTAATAAGATATGGTTTCATAACTTTATAAAGGAAACCACTTTTAAGGAACTAAATAAGTCTAAATAAAAGGAAATCCCTAAGTTTATTTAAAGTGATTATAAAGTGTTCATACAAGCATGAAGTAAGACAAAACATTATAATAAACTAATAAACTTAAAACGACCCCAAGTCAAGCTATATGTTTTGAATAGGGGTTGACATAACACTGTTAAGACTTGTATGTAACAATGTTTTCTATCGAGATAGAAAGCTGACATCACAAGCTTCAGATATGTAGATATCTGGACAGTTACATGGATCCAATGAAAGGGTTCATTAGGATTGGGGGCCCGACTTGAGATAACAGGTTGGGTAGATTTATCCTTGTCACATGTTCATCTCATTGGTATTAATAGGTATAAGTAATCCTAAGACTCAAATGAATGTTAATTAGTGATTCTGGATTATGGAATGTGATGCTTTGATCATGTTGTAACACGATCCATAACAGGGATAACTCTGGGGTGTGTCAGCAGAAATTGGGTAACACATGAAGTAATTGCAAGATAGTTAAAGTTGGATTGAGCATTTGTCACTCATGATAAATGGGAGATACATCCAAGGATCGCTTGTGGAAGACTTAACTCTAAATCCTTGCAAGGTGATAGCTTAAGACTTGAAATGAAGATTTCACTTAACCTATATAATTGAAGTTAACTCGGCCTGTACAAGTAAAACGAACGTCTCGCTATATATGACTTGACATAATCCATAGTCATAAGATTCTGTTCAAGGATGTAGTTGATAAAGGATCTAATTATACTGTAAATAATACGGAAAGGTCAACGACGGAATCAACCTGTCTTCTTATAGCTCTAGGGGAATGTTTCCGTTATACAAAGATTGAATGTAATTTTGAGAAATTAATTTAAGGCTAGAAGCAATAAGAACCTAATAGGTCACACATAAGACTTGGAACCCAAAAGAGGAATGGATGTTAAATAATTGATGGAAGCCCAACTAAGTCCGCTAAGGCCCAATAGACGAGGGGGGAGAAATTTAATGTGTCTAGACACATGTGGGAATTAATTTTATTTTAACAATTGTAATTAGATTATAATTGTAGACTAAAATTAATTATAGGATAATTAAGTTAGAAGGTCTATTGAGATTAAATTGCTTCAAATTATTATCCTATTAAATAAGTTAATATTATCTTTATATTTAGATATAGTTATAGATAATAATAACAAGAGTATTATTCCGAATATAACTCTTATTCAGTAACCTAATTCTATCTAACTAGGGTTTAGATACAAGAGGTTATTTATACCCCCCTTATTTGAGGATTTCGGCCAACCTTAAGAAAAGAGGAGAGAGAATTCGACCCCCCTACTGTAGTGGATCAATTCTCACCGCTTGCTTCCGAATCAATTGATTTCATCTCTTTCTCTTATTCCTTGATCTTGTGTTGATTAATTAGAGGCAATCTATCTTGATTGCTATTATTTGGTTGAATTCTAATATCGTTTGATTTGTGTTTTATTTTGTGCTCGTGAACTCGGATCTAGAGTTGAGGGCACTTCGCTTGCAACAGTAGATAGTACTTCAAAAGGTATTTCCTTCTATCCCTCTTTATATGAAATAACGAATAACAGATCTTGGTTTAAAAGAAATAGGTTAAAATTTTTATATTTCCGGTGCCAAACGTTTCTCTATTTTCCTTCAGTGGTATTAGAGCCTACGTTAAATCTGTTATTTCATATATGAAAATTAAAAGGTTTTTCAATCAGATTGAATATATATATATATATATATATATATATATATATATATATATATATATATATATATTGTTAGGTTAATTAATAAAATTGTTTTGGTTAATTAATCTAAAGATAAATAAGTTTTAATTTATTGTTAATTAAAATTTATTATGCATAAGTCCCTAATTATTTTGGTTGATAATCATTGTAACAAAATCTATTTGTTTTATGGTTAGATTAATAAAAGATAGTTTTGTTAATTCTAAAGGATAAAACAGAAAATCTTTAAAAGCTTTTCTTATGTTCTGAAAATCGTTTTAAAATTCTTTTAAAACAAATATTTATATTTATATTTCAAAATAAAAAAATATATAATAGAACAGCAGTCTGGGTTGCACCGCGAGGAAGCAACCCGAACTGATGTTCACAGTTGCTGCCTCACGGCAGCAACCAGTAGCGACTGGGCGTCGCTGTCGTAAGGCAGCGGCGGCCCAGCCGCAGTGCTGCTGCCAGACGGCAGAAGCAATTTAGGTCGGGCCTTTACGGGCCCGGCCTAGGTTGTGTGTATTTATATGTTTTAAAAATCATTTTTAAAATAAAATAGTTTGAAATATATTTATATATATATATACGTTTCAGAAATAAATAGTTTTCTGTTTTGATTATCAAATAAAAGAATTTATTTACAATTTGTTTTACTTATTATTTGATATTCGTAAATCAAAGATATTAAATGAATTAAAACAAAATCAATTGGGATATGCATATTAAAAGAATTTGTATAGCTATATTAATCTAATATGTAATTGTTACAGTTTGATTAGATTAGATATAAAAGATACAAAACTGATAGAATTAAAATTGGATGAAAGCTAATTTGACAAGTTAATGTGATTAACCTAAATATTACATAAATAATTTATGTAATCAACCAATTAAATTTATTTAATTGAGTCTATGCATGGTTGGAGTTATGGACATATTTGGACCCTCTATTTAGTCTTTTAGTATTTTGGAAATAGGACCTGCGTGTCCTGCCTATCTACTATCTATTGTAATTTCTCCTCCCATCTAATTCCCTTTAAATTAATTGAAGTTTTCTTTAGTAGTATAGAAAGTAATATTGATGTAATTTCAAGGCGTTATGGAGAAGACGGAGGACCTAAAGAGAAATATGTAATAGTTAGTATTTCCCTAGGTTTGACCTTTTATTCCGTTTATGGCTCAACGAAATAATTTAGATAATATGTCCATAATGCCGATGTAAATTGTATGTGTCTGATGTATGATAAAGCAAATCAAGACTAGGTTAGATTATGAGCCTTAAAATAAAAATGCCTCGCTAATTAAAAGTTAAGTAAATAAGCAAGTTATTAAAATCGGTTGCCCCTCCCTAATATTATAATTCAGCCGGCAGTACTGGGTTGTTGAGTAAACTCAAGCTCGGGGTCTTATGGTAACACCTGAATTATTGAAAATCGTTTTCATGAATATGGGGTAATACTTAAATTATACTATGATAATTGGATGGGTAAACTTATGTTGTCATAAACTAATGGGCAATATGGTTGGGATTAATATGAATACATATTAGTTACTAATGTGGTTAGTAACCCAATAGCCTAGGAATCGCATTGTTGATGTGATTGATTACACGAATCTACCTAACAAATGAGACTAGCTTGTTGAGTAAACTCAAGGTAAAATTTCAAGAGTTAGGATCCCAGCTCACTAAAGGAATTGTGAAATTCTTCGAATTAATATGGAGAGCTATTAATTTGGCAAAATAGCGGGAGCAATTTAAAATAAAATTAAAAGACCTATAAATTTTAGATTGATATACTTTAAAGCAAATGAATAATATACGTTTACTCTTTCTCACTCTCAGGTTAAATTAAAAACACTCGTAAAATCATGACTAAAACTAATCTGCAAAATATATTTACCGATAACTATTGGTCCCTTATAACGTAACGAATTAATTCCAAGGGGGGGGATAGGAACTATTTTTAAGTTTAGTACGTTAAGGCTGACTTCTTTTTCTCTAAAAAGGAATTACACAGCGCGCTGAGTGAAGTAAGACACTAGCTTAGTCAACTGGTGACTAAGTCAGCTTCTTTCTTTGAGTCAGGAGATAGCACTTGAGTCTATTCCTGAACTCAGATACTCAATGCACACAACTCAGCGTGACCTCTTTACTTGGTCAGTTTTGTTTAAGCAAGCAATATATATATTAAAGGAGTTTATGGTTAGAACGATGTTACTCAGCAGATTTATCCAGGTTCGGCCTCTATGCCTACGTCCTGTCCCCGGAACACGTTCCGAGCTTTCGAATTCTCTACTGAGCTCTTTAACGGTAGAGCCTCAAACCTTTTACAACAAGAAGCTGAGTATAACAAGAGTACCTTCCTCTATACCTCTACTCACTCATATTCTATTGCTGAGTACTATAACCGAGTACTCAACCTCTCCTTTCTAATTCTAGAAATGATAATAAGTTTGTCCTAAACAACAATTGCTAAGACACTTTAGATGATTGGATAATCACTCTAGACTTTTACACAGTAATATGGAAATTGGTGTAAGTATTTGCTTTGCTTTTTTACACAGATTCTTCAAGTAGAAATTTGCTCAGCGTAATGGCTTGGTGAAGATCTGCATCGAATGAAGCAACTGAAAGGCCTATTTATAGTGACACTTGAGGTATCGGTTATTTCAAATTTCGAAATAACCGTTGGAAGGAAACGGCTTGATGTCGTTGTCACTCAGTACACGCTCAGTGCCGTTGGCCAATCAGATTATTGTATCTTCTGTCTTTGGTCAGTGCTGAGCAGCTTTTAGACAGACAGGCAGAATGTTTCGCCTTTCATGGCAAAGTCTTCCAGACAGCTTTCTGTGTCTTCTGAACTTTACCCAAAGTAGAAATACTTTGTCTTGAAGTTGTTCCTTGCTCAGCTGCTGTCTTGTACTCTTTGTCGTCCAACTCAGCAGCTTCGTTCCGAAGTAGATAAAGAAAGTCTTCCAGATCCTTCTTCATGCTGAGCTGCGTTTTGTTCACAACGACAACGTTTTGTTTACACGGGCCGAGTTGTCTTGGGCCTTTGACTTTCCTTTGGGCCTTTAGCCTTTTAGTCTTTCTGTCTTATAAACAATTTAGCTCAACATTGAACAAACACATTAGTGTAATAAATCAAAGCATTTAAACTTAGTGTGTTTAGAATATTTTTTAATCATATACTCAAATAATTTTGTCAAATCAAAATCATGTGGAAAGGTGTTTCAACAATAACAAGTTGAACGATTCAAACTTCACCGACTGGTATCGCAACCTCAAAATTGTTTTGAAGTTCGATAAAATAGGGTATGTACTTGGTACATCGATACCCCTACCCCGGTTGATGACGCTTCCATCGAAGAGATCGATGCTTACCCGAAGCATAAGGCTGATGACGATCACGCGGGATGCATCATACTTGCATCGATGACACTGGAATTGCAAAGGCAACATGAGGAGATGGATGCCTATTCCATCATCGTGCACCTGAAAGAGTTGTTTGGGAAACAAACTTGGTGCAAATGCTACGAGATATCGAAGCTGTTATATCGATGCAGGATGCAAGAGGGCACATCTGTGATGACACATTGTGTCAAGATGATAGGCTTTATTACCAACCTTTCTAGTATTGGATTCGCGATGGATCATGAACTAAGTGTGGACTTACTTCTTCAATCCCTCCCAGAGAGTTATTCACAGTTCATCATGAACTACCAGATGAATGACTTGCAAACCTCTCTTGAAGAGCTTGCAAATATGCTCAAGATAGTTGAGCCCAATATGAAGAAAGACAAGGCAATACCGGCTCTTGTCATTGAGGGATCAAAGAAGAGGAAAGGGAACTTTCCCAATCCTAAACATCCCAAGAAGGGCAAGAGGGCCATGCCCACTAAAGCAAAGGGGAAGCAAGTGAAGAAGCCCAAAGGAGAGTGTCACTTCAGTGGTAAAGACGGGCATTGGAGAAGGAACTGCAAGGAGTACCTAGCCTCCTTCAAGAAGGGAAAAGACGGTGCTTGAACATCTGGTATGTTTTATATTGAAATAAATACAATTTCACAGTCTGAATCTTGGGTATTGGATACCGGATGTGGATCTCATATTTGTACGAATATGCAAGAACTAAGACGGACTAAGGAATTGAAGAAGGGAAGCATAAACTTGCGAGTAGGAAATGGAGCAAGAGTTGTCACGCTCGCGATTGGAGATTATGCTTTGAGTTTGCCCTCTGGGCTTGTAATAGAATTAAGGAACTGTTTGTATGTTCCAGAGATGTCCAGAAACATTATTTTTATTAGCTGTCTTATTGATGACGGCTTTCATATTTCAATAAAGAACAAGTATTGTGAGTTTTATAGAAATGAGATTTTCTACTTTTCAGGAATATCATTAAATGGGATTTATGTGTTAGATGATAAAATTTCTGTATTCGCAATTGATACCAAAAGACATAAGCTAGATAATTCAACTTACTTGTGGCATTGTCATTTAGGCCATATAAACAAAAGACGCATGATTAAGCTACATAAGGATGGGCTTATAGATTCAATTGACTGTGAATCATTGGAAACATACGAAGCTTGTTTAAAAGGAAAAATGACAAAGATACCCTTTAGCAATAAAGGTGAGCGTGTATCAGACACTCTAGGATTAATACATTCAGATATATGTGGTCCTATGTCAGTCCAAGCAAGAGGAGGATTCAGATACTTCATTAGCTTCATAGATGACCATATCAGATATGGTTATGTTTATTTGATGAAGCACAAGTCCGAAGCTTTTGAGAAATTCAAATGCTTCGAGAATGAAGTAGAAAATCAAATAGGAAAGAAAATTAAGATACTTCGATCTGATCGAGGTGGTGAATATCTTTCAGATGATTTTCTGAGTTATCTAACTGAATGTGGGATATGCTCACAATGGATGCCTCCTTATACACCACAACACAATGGTGTATCCGAAAGGAGAAACCGTACCTTACTAGATATGGTACGATCCATGATGAGCATAGCATTACTTCCAAAGACTTTCTGGGGCTATGCCTTAGAAACTGCCCTCTTCACCCTAAATCGAGTACCAACTAAATCCTCTAGTTCCACACCATATGAACTGTTCATTGGTAGGAAACCTACTTTCTCATTCATGAGAATATGGGGTTGTTCAGCTTTTGTCAAACGCATAGCATCAGATAAACTGGATTCTAAATCTGATAACTGTTTCTTCATAAGATACCCTAAGGAAACTATGGGGTATTACTTCTATCATCCAGATGATCAGAAAGTAATAGTATCCAAGCATGCAACATTCTTAGAGAAAGAGTTTCTCGAAGAAACACAAACGGGAAGCATGATTGAACTTGATGAAGATCAAGAAGAAGAAACACCAGCTAAAACAACAGAGGCGATAGAGGAACCCAAAGTAGTCCCATTAGATGAGACTCAAGTGCCACCACCTACTCGTAGATCACAAAGAGTTCGTGAACTCCCAGATAGATATGGTTTTCTAGTGGGAGATGATGAAGAGGTTCCCGTGTTAGATGATGAACTCGAGAACTACGAAGAGGCTCTCACCAGTCCAGATTCTAAAGAATGGCTTGAGGCCATTGATTCTGAAATGGATTCCATGTACACTAACCAAGTGTGGACTTTGGTTGATTCACCCGAAGGGATAAAACCCATTAGGTGCAGGTGGATCTTCAAGAAGAAGACCGACATGGATGGAAAGGTTAGCACCTACAAAGCTAGGTTAGTAGCGAAAGGATACCGTCAGAAACAAGGAGTTGATTATGACGAAACTTTCTCTCTAGTAGCCATGTCCAAATCAATCAGAATAATGCTCGCTATTGCCGCTCACTACGATTACGAGATTTAGCAAATGGATGTGGAAACAACTTTCCAAAATGGAAACCTACTTGAGGATGTATATATGATGCAACCTGAAGGTTTTACGTCAAAGGATGCAACCAAGGTTTTCAAACTTCAGAGATCCATTTATGGACTCAAGCAAGCATCAAGAAGCTGGAACAAGCGTTTTGACGAAACCATAAAACAGTTTGGTCTTTAGAGATAGCATCAAGACCTTGGTGAAGCAGCTTATATACTAGGGTTAAAGATCTATAGAGATAGATCAAGAAGACTGTTTGGTCTTTCACAGGCTACATACATTAAGAAGGTGCTAAAGCGGTTTAGCATGAAAAAAGAGGTAACTTACCCATGGTACATGGGGTAAAGTTAAACAATCATCAATGTCCTAAAAGGGAAGATGATAAGAAGCGTATGGCTATAATTCCGTACACCAGCGCGATTGGTTCGATTATATATGCTATGCTTTGCACTAGACCTGACGTAGCGTTCGCGTTAAGTATAACGAGTCGCTATCAAGGACATCCGGGTGATGAGCATTGGAATGCTGTCAAGAACATTCTTAAGTACTTGAGAAGGACTAAAGACATGTTCCTAGTGTACGGAGAAGGGGATCTGAAAATAGAAGGATTTTCAGATGCCAGTCATCTCACAGATGAGAACGATTTTAGATCACAATCAGGATACCTGTTTATCTTGAAAGGGGGCACGGTCAGTTGGAAGAGTTCCAAGCAGGGAAGCGTGGCTTTCTCTACAACCGAGTCTGAGTACATCGCTGCTGCGGAGGCAGCAAAGGAAGCAGTTTGGATTAAGAAGTTAATTACCGAACTTGGTATGGTGCCTGATATTGTGAATCCCATTACTTTGTACTGTGATAACAATGGAGCCATTGCACAAGCAAAGGAACCACAGTCTCATAATGCATCCAAGCATTACCTTAAGCGATACCACCTTGTAAGAGAGATTGTTGTAAGAGCAGATGTGAGAATAGAAAGAGTACCTACAGAGGACAACGTAGCAGATCCGTTGACAAAGCCCTTAACCCAGAAAGTACATGATCATCATTTGAGTTCTACAGGGATAAGTTGTAGAAACAATTGGCTTTAGTCCAAGTGGGAGTATGTTGGGGTTTAGTGTCCTATAGACAATTGTTCCAGGATATAAACCTACTGTAAATGAATTGTTCTTTATGTCATTTGTTTTAATAAGATGTGGTTTCATAACTGTATAAAGGAAACCACTTTTAAAGAACTAAATAAGTCTAAATAAAAGGAAATCCCAAAGTTTATTTAAAGTGATTATAAAGTGTTCATACAAGCATGAAGTGAGACAAACCATTATAATAAACTAATAAACTTAAAACGACCCCAAGTCAAGTGATATGTTTTGAATAGGGATTGACATAACACTGTTAAGACTTGTATGTAACAATGTTTTCTGTCGAGACAGAAAGCTGATCTCACAAGCTTCAGATATGTAGATATCTGGACAGTTACATGGATCCAATGAAAGGGTTCATTAGGATTGGGGGCCCGACTTGAGATAACAGGATGGGTAGATTTAAACTTGTCACCTGTTCATCTCATTGGTATTAATAGGTATGAGTAATCCTAAGACTTAAATGAATGTTAATTAGTGATTCTGGATTATAGAATGTGATGATTTGATCCTGTTGTAACACGATCCATAACAGGGATGGCTCTAGGGTGTGTACGGCAGACGTTGGGTAACACAGGAAGTAATTGCAGGATAGTTAACATTGGATTGAGCATTTGTCACTCCTGATAAATGGGAGATACATCCAAGGAACGCTTGTGGAAGACTTGACTCTAAATCCTTGCAAGGTGATAGCTTAAGACTTGAAATGAAGATTTCACTTAACCTATCTAATTGGAGTTAACTCGGCCTGTACAAGTAAAACGAACGTCTCGCTATATGTGACTTGACATAATCCATAGTCATAAGATTTTGTTCAAGGATGTAGTTGATAAAGGATCGAATTATACTGTAACTAATACGCAAAGGTCAACGACGGAATCAACCTGTCTTTTTATATTTCTGGGGGAATGTTTCGGATCTACTAATCACAGAGCGCGTACTCATTCCGTTATACAAAGATTGAATGTAATTTTGAGAAATTAATGTAATGGTTGTATACGGCTAGAAGCAAAGGAACTACTAATCACTTGGTGTGGTGCCTGACATTGTGAATCCCATTACTCTATACTGTGATAACAATGGAGCCATTGCACAAGCAAAGGAACCACGGTCTCATAATGCATCCAAACATTACCTTAAGCGATACCACCTTGTAAGAGAGATTGTTGCAAGAGGAGATGTGAGAATAGAAAGAGTACCTACAGAGGACAACGTAGCATATCCGTTGATAAAGCCCTTAACCCAGAAAGTGCATGATCGTCAATTGAGTTCTACTGGGATAAGTTGTAGAAGCAATTGGCTTTAGTCCAAGTGGGAGTATGTTGGGCTTTAGTGTCCTATAGACAATTGTTCCAGGATATAAACCTACTGTAAATAAATTGTTCTTTATGTCATTTGTTTTAATAAGATATGGTTTCATAACTGTATAAAGGCAACAACTTTTAAAGAACTAAATAAGTCTAAATAAAAGGAAATCCTTAAGTTTATTTAAAGTGATTATAAAGTGTTCATACAAGCATGAACTGAGACAAAACATTATAATAAACTAATAAACTTAAAACGACCCCAAGTCAAGTGATATGTTTTGAATAGGGATTGACATAACACTGTTAAGACTTGCATGTAATAATGTTTTCTGTCGACACAGAAAGCTGATCTCACAAGCTTCAGATATGTAGATATCTGGACAGTTACATGGATCCAATGAAAGGGTTCATTATGATTGGGGGCCCGACTTGAGATAACAGGATGGGTAGATTTATCCTTGTCACCTGTTCATCTCATTGGTATTAATAGGTATAAGTAATCCTAAGACTCAAAGGAATGTTAATTAGTGATTCTGGATTATGGAATGTGATGCTTTGATCCTGTTGTAACACGATCCATAACAGGGATGACTCTGGGGTGTGTACGGCAGACGTTGGGTATCACAGGAAGTAATTGCAGGATAGTTAACATTGGATTGATCATTTGTCATGCTTGATAAATGGGAGATACGTCCAAGGATCGCTTGTGGAAGACTTGACTCTAAATCCTTGCAAGGTGATAGCTTAAGACTTGAAATGAAGATTTCACTTAACCTATCTAATTGGAGTTAACTCGTCCTGTACAAGTAAAACGAACGTCTCGCTATATGTGACTTGACATAATCTATAGTCATAAGATTCTGTTCAAGGATGTAGTTGATAAAGGATCGAATTATGCTGTAACTAATACGGAAAGGTCAACGACGGAATCAACTTGTCTTCTTATAGCTCTGGCAGAATGTTTCGAATCTGCCAATCATAGTTCGCATACTCATTTCGTTATACAAAGATTGAATGTAATTTTGAGAAATTAATTTAATGGTTGTATACAACAAGAAGCAATAAGAACCTAATGGGTCACACATAAGACTTGGAACCCAAAAGAGGAATGGATGTTAATTAATTGATGGAAGCCCAACTAAGTTCGCTAAGGCCCAATAGATGAGGGGGCGGAATTTAATGTGTCTAGACACACGTGGGAATTAATTTTATTTTAACAATTATAATTAGATTATAATTGTAGATTAAAATTAATTATAGGATAATTAAGTTAGAAGGTTTATTGAGACTAAATTGCTTCTAATTATTATCCTATTAAATAAGTTAATATTATCTTTATATTTAGATATAGTTATAGATTATAATAACAAGAGTATTATTCCAAATATAACTCTTATTCAGTAGCCTAATTCTATCTAACTAGGGTTTAGATATAAGAGGTTATTTATACCCCTTTATTTGAGGATTTCGGCCAACCCTAAGAAAAGAGGAGAGAGAATTCGACCCCCCTACCGTAGTGGATCAATTCTCACTGCTTGCTTCCAAATCAATTGATTTCATCTCTTTCTCTTATTCCTTGATCTTGTGTTGATTAATTAGAGGCAATCTATCTTGATTGCTATTATTTGGTTGAATTCTAATATCGTTTGATTTGTGTTTTGTTTTGTGCTCGTGAAATCAGATCTAGAGTTGAGGGCACTTCGCTTGCAATAGTAGATAGTACTTCAAAAGGCATTTCCTTCTATCACTCTTTATATGAAATAACGATTAACAGATTTTGGTTTAAAGGAAATAGGTTAAAAAATTTATATTTCCGCTGCCAAACGTTTCCCTATTTTCCTTCAAAGATGCGTGCAACAAATCTTCCTCATTTAACTTACTTTTTTACAACCGAGTGATTAATTGATTACATTTTATGCAAGTTCAGGGGGCTAACTGAACATTTTATGCAAGTTCAGGGAGCTATCGAGATACTTTGAAAGTTCAGGGGGCCAATCAACCATTTTGGACAAGTTCAGGGGGCAAATGATGTATTACGCCTAAATTTAATTGGTTGATTATATAAATTATTTATGTAATATTTAGGTTAATCAAATTAACATCTCAAATTAAATTTTCATCCAATTTTTATTCCATTAATTTCGTATCTCTTATATTTAATCTAATCAGACTGTAAAAATTACATATTTGATTAATATAACCTATACAAAATTTATATTATGCATATCCCAATTAATTTATATAATTTATTTAACATTTTGATTTACATATATCAAATATTAAGTAAAACAAACTTTTAAATAAATTCATTTTATTTCATAATCAAAACAAAACTCTTTTCTGAAAACACACATGTATATATATACATATATTTAAAACTTTTATTTTAAAAACAATTTTTAAAATACTAACAGTCGGGTCGGACCGATAAACGGCCCGACCCTTAACTGTTGCTGCCGTTAGGCAGCAGCAAGCGGCATGCCCGCTACTACTGGTTGCTGCCGCAAGGCAGCAACCCGCGAACAGCAGTTCGAGTTGTTGCCTCGCGGCGCAACCCGAGCTACTGACATTTTTTTTATTAATATTTTTTAAATATATATAAATATATCTTTTGTTTCAAAACAATTTCAAAACAATTTTCAGAATATCAAAAACTTTCAAAAAAATTCTGTTTTATCTTTTAGAGTTAATAAAACAAAACTTTTATTAATCTAACTATAAAACTTTTAGTTTTGTTATAATGATTATCAACCAAATTAATTTGGAACTTTTGCATAATCAGTTTTAATTATTAGGTAATCAAAACTCATTTATCTTTAGATTAACTAATCAAAACAATTTATTAATTGACCTAACAATAAATATTTAATCAATCCGATTGAAAACCTTTTATTTTCATATATGAAATAACGGATTTAACGTAGGCTCTGATACCACTGAAGGAAAATAGGCAATCATAGGGCAGCAGAAATACAAATTTTTTTACCTATTTCCTTAAACCAAGATCCATTATTGTTATTTCATACAAAGAAGGATAGAAGGAAATACCTTATTTGACGTACTATCTGCCGTTGCTAACGAAGTGCCCTCAACTCTAGTTCCGAGTTCACGAGCACAAAGAAAAACACAAGAACAGATACGTCAGAATCTCAACCAAAAGAAAACAATCACTAAAGATTGTCTCTAACAAATCAACACAAGATCAAAGATAAAAAGGAATAGAATTAATCGGATGGAAGCGAGCGGAGGAATTTCTTCTTCTACAGTAGGGTTCGAAATTCTCTCTCTCCGGTGGATTAGGGTTGGCCGAAATTCTCCTATAAGGGGGGGTATAAATATTCTCTTGTATCTAAACCCTAGTTAGACAGAATTAGGTTACTTATTTAGAGTTTTATTCTAAATGATACTCTATTAATATTATCTATAATTATATCTAAATATAAAGATAATATTAAGTTGTTTGATAGAATAATAATTAGAAGAAATTTAATCACATTAAATCTTCCAAGTTTTTTTTTTGAATCAAAACCTTCCAAGTTAATTATCCTATAATTAATTTAACCACAATTATAATCTAATCACAATTGTCTAAAATAAATTAATTCCCACATGTATTTAATACATGTAATTTCGCCCCCCTTATTATTGGGCCTTAATGGACTATATTGGGCTTCCATCTATTAATTACTATCCATTCCTCTTTTGGTTTTAAGTCTTATGTGTGACCCATTAGGTTCTTATTGCTACTAGCCGTATACAACCATTAAATTAATTTCCCAAAATTACGTTTAATATTTGTATAATGGAATGAGTGCGAGGACTGTGAATAGCAGAACCGTAAACATTCCCCCAGAGCTATAAGAAGACAGGTTGATTCCATCGTCGACCTTTCTGTATTAGTTACAGTTTAATTCGATCCTTTATCAACTACATCCTTGAACTGAATCTTATGACTATGGATTATGTCAAGTCACATATAGCGAGATGTTCGTTTTACTTGTACAGGCCGAGTTAACTCTGAATAGATAGGTTAAGTGGAATCTCTATTTCAATTCTTAAGCTATCACCTTGCAAGGATTTAAGTCAAGTCTTCCACAAGCGATCCTTGGACATACCTCCCATTTATCAGGAGTGACAAATGCTCAATCCAATGTTAACTATTCTGCAATTACTTCCTGTTATACCCAACGCCTACCCGCACACACCCCAAAGTCATCTCTGTTATGGATCGTGTTTGAACATAGTTAAAGTATCACATTCCATAATCCATAATCACTAATTAACATTCCTTTGAGTCTGAGGATTACTTATATTAATACCAGTGTGATGAACATGTGACACAGGATAAATCCATCCATCCTGTTATCTCAAGTTGGGTCCCCAACTGTCCAGATATCCACATATCTGAAGCTTGTGAGATCAGCTCTCTGTCTCGACAAAAAACATTGTTACATGCAAGTCTCTATAGTATTATGTCAATTCCTATTCAAAACATATTACTTGACTTGGGTTGGTTTTAAGTTTATTAGTTTATTATAATATTTTGTTTCACTTCATGCTTGTATGAACACTTTATAATCACTTTAAGTAAACTCATGGATTTCCTTTTATTAGACTTATTTAGTTCTTAAAAGTAATTGCCTTTATATAGTTGAAAACCATATCTTATTAAAACAAATGATATAAAAGAACAATTCATTTACAACTGGTTTATATCCTAGAACAGTTGACTGTAGGACACTAAACCCCAACAGGCCCACCTTTCAAAATTAGAGCCTATTTTGTTATAGAACGACCTTTTAAAGTTTTCCAATCCATCATTTTGTCTCATATGCCCTACATGTTGCCTAAGCCATCTCTTACAGATCTCTGACTTAGCAGGCTTTTTTTTTCTTTTTTTCCTCGCAAATATGGTAGTACTTTAGGCGGTCCTAATTTACAGGGTCGACAAACTTGTTTCCATCCATATACATGATGCGTGCTGCCCATTATCCTCTTGATTACGAACATACCTTCCCAATTTGGCTTCAACTTTTCTCTAACGTCGTAATAAGCTTATATTGGATCCTAATAAACATACCTTACGTGAGAAAAATGGGGTAAATTAAGGCTTATGATTGCATAAAATGTTGACTAAAAAGGGTTTTATGCAGATCTTGAAAGAAGAGTCGAAACAGATGTCGTGCAGCCTGTTTTGCAAGAAAAATTCAAAAGTACCCAGCAGACCAGCGGATAAAGGGGAGAGCTTGAGAGGACAACGTGAACAGGAGGCCGTAGCACGAGTAGCCGGCTAAAAGTAATAAGATGACAAGAAGTTCTGACCTTGAGTGTTCAAGTGTCAAAAGTTACCAACCTATTTTGATGAAAGAACAAGTTGACCTTTAAGAACAATCTTTTTAATTATGTAATATTTAAAGTATTTTAATTATTTGTGGGGGCCCCTCCTTTAAATAGAAAACAGTAGTGGGAAGGAAGGCATACTTCTTTTTGGACAATTTTGTGGAGAAGTGCTTTTGAAGTGTTGAGAGCCGAAAGCTCTCTCTGAACTAGAAGAACTCCATTAATGGAGAGTCATTGCTCTACTTTACGCTATTCACTCTTTACCATGAGTGAGTAGTCGATTGAATGGGCTAGGCCGGCTATGGGCTGGTGCTGTAAGTTAACTTAACCTTTTTATGAATGAATGATGTTATTGTATGTGGTGTTTAATGATGCTCTTAAATGCATGCTTGAGTATGTTTATATTAGTGTTAATGAATGATGGGGAACTGCTTTCATTCTCATGTATCTCTCATTAAACATACAAAACCCGAAGTAGGAATACAAGGGGTTTGTATCAATGGTTTTCTAAAAGATGAAATGTTGTCTCGTGCCTAATGCAAGAAGGAACCAGCTTTGAGGATGCGTGAAGCTGTAGTAAGTCTTAGAATCTTAAGAACACACGGAAGTTGACTTAAGTGAATCTAAAGCAGAGACCTTGACCTCACCATATTTCATTCATGAATAAATAGACTAAAGTTATGCTGTAAGCAACCTGTTCCTGTCGTGGCTTATCGAGACAAACCATTATCTTTTGAACAAACTAATAGAAAGTCATTCGCTTTTAGTCATTTTTAATCAAATCATACAAAACCATTTTCAACCAAAGAAAGAAGTTACGTTACCATGAACACCCTATTTTATAAGGTTTTTCTGTTAAAGTTATTCATCAATCCCTGAGGAGACGATACTCTACTTACTGAAATATTACTTGTATCTAGTGCACTTGCTAAAGTCTACTTTTAGGACAACAAGTTTTTGGCGCCGTTGCCGGGGATTCAAAGCAACAATTTTATCTAAAAATTTCTACGAAACAAGGTGTTTTTTTATCTGTTTGTTCAATAGTGCAGCCAAAGGCAGGTCTTTCTGGCAGTTTATGCTTAGAGCTGGACCGCCAGACTTTCCAATCAATATTGAGCTAGAAAGAACATATAGAAGGAATCAGGCAGGAGCTAGACGAGCTAGACAAAGAGAAAGGCAAAGACAAAGAAGAATGGCTGGCCAAGGAGCAGATCCA
This sequence comes from Euphorbia lathyris, assembly GCF_963576675.1. NCBI lineage: Eukaryota > Viridiplantae > Streptophyta > Magnoliopsida > Malpighiales > Euphorbiaceae > Euphorbia > Euphorbia lathyris. The sequence goes on along the minus strand of NC_088913.1, from coordinate 43,583,374 downwards.
CAACCTCCTCCAGAAGGAGAGGGTGAAAACAACAACCCACCAGTCATGAGAATAAGAGACTACTCAAGACTTACCACTGAAGGGCTCTCATCATGTATTGTGATGCCAAACAAGGGGAACAACATGTTCGAAGTCAAAGCATCTATGATACAAATGCTGCAAGCCGCTGTGCAGTTCAACGGGTACCATGATAAAGATCCAAATGCTCATGTGCAAGATTTTGTTACAATGTGTAACACCTTCAGAACAAACAGGGGAGTTGCCGATGATGTGATAAGGTTGAAGTTGTTCCCTTTTTCTCTAAAAGACAAAGCAAGAAATTGGCTGAAGAATCTTCAGCCGGGATCCATAACAACTTGTCAAGACATGGCCAGTGCCTTTTTAATGAAGTATTTCCCACCGAGGCAAGCTATTAAACTGAGGAATGAGGTGTCTCGCTTTGTGCAAGAGGAGGATGAATCATTAGCCAAAGCTTGGGAGCGATATAAGGAGCTGTTAAGGAGGGTACCAAACCATGGCATTCTGATGTGGGTGCAAGTGCAAAACTTTTACAATGGAGACACCAACATGTATAAAATTCAGGTTGAGTTCATTGCAAATGGTAACCCAGAAGATCTTGAACCACAAGCCCTGTATGACCTCATCGAGAGAGTGGTGAGCACAAATTATAATTGGCATTCAGTTAAGAGTGATGGCAAAAGGACTCCAGATTCAGAAACAGTCTCAAAGCTAACAACACAGGTGGAACAGCTTGCCAAACAGATTAGCAAAATGAATGTATAATCCATTCATAGTGAACCACCATTCTCTGACAAGTGTGATTTCTATGGAGGGCCCCACTTCAACATCAACTGTCCAGGAGTGAAACAAGGAAAGTCTAACCAAGAACAATATGACTATGCTGCTTACAATCAAAGAAATCCACCTAACCCCTACTCAAACACATATAAACCTGCCACCAGGAATCATCTGAACTTTGGGTGGACTCAGTAGAAAATCACTAGGAGCAACCAAGATACCAGTAGCAGCAAGGAGGACAATACCAAAGGCAACCTCATCAACCATACAAACAGCGTGTTCAGGCTAAGGAGGAGATTGAACCAGACCTAAAGACCATGATTATGCAGTTTATGAAGCAAACCCAAGCGTCCATCAAAAATTTGAAAACCCAAGTGCACCAATTGGCATCATCATCTTCATCCAAAGGGAAAGGGATTATTCCAAGCAATACTGAACCTAACCCTAAAGGAGATGTCATGGCCATCACACTAAGGTCAGGTAAGGAAACTTCTAACCCTATGATAACTAACAAAGGTGCTGATACTGCAAGTACTTCTAAGAGAGTTGAAAATGTGGATGAACAGACTGTTCAAGAAGATATCCGGCCAGTTGCTACAGAAAGAGAGTCGGATCTGATTCAGGAGGAACCAGGGAAGAAGTACTATCCACCTCCTCCCTATGTACCACATGTACCTTATCCAGCTAGACTGATGAACAAAAAGTTAGAAGAACAGAATTCCAAAGTTTTAGACACATTGAGAAAGCTGCATATCAATATTCCATTTGTGGAAGCTCTTGCTCAAATGCCAACCTATGCAAAATTCTTGAAGGACATTCTATCAAACAAGAAGAAATTGGAGAACATCTCCATGATCCAATTAAATAGAGATTGTTCTTCAATACTGCAGAACAATCAGCAGCTTCCCAAAAAGCTAAAGGATCCAGGAAGTTTTTCAATTCATTGTTCTATTGGCAAATTGAGTATTGAAAATGCATTGTGTGACCTTGGGGCTAGTATCAATCTTATGCCATACTCTTTTTATGTCAAGTTAGGGCTAGGAGAACCCTAACCCACTAGGATGTCAATTCAATTGGCTGATAGATCTGTATGCTACCCTATGGGGATTGTGGAAGATGTGCTAGTGAAGGTAGGAAAGTTCATATTGCCTGTAGATTTCATTATCATGGATATAGATGAAGATTTGCATGTTCCCATCATCTTGGGTAGACCGTTCTTAGTTATGGGTAGAGCTTTAATAGATGTGGGAGAAGGGCAATTATTTTTTAGAATAAATGGTGAGGAGATAATTTTCAAAATGAATGAAGCCATAAGGCGTGCTAACACCAATGATGATACCTGCTATTTCTTGGATGAGTTCCATACTTTATCTGTTTCACAGACATAGGATCAAGACACATTGGAGGCATTATTGGGTGAAGAAGTAAATGTCTGTGAAGGAACAAGCTGTTCCATTAAAACAGAGACTTCACCACTTCCACCAAACACCACTAAACCCTCACATAAAGAACCACCAGATATACCCACTGTTCAGATATCTAAGCCAGAGCTGAAGCCACTACCATCCCACCTTGAATATGCCTTCCTTGAGCCCTCACATAGTAGCCCAGTGATTATTTCTGCTAAGCTAACCCTTGACCAAAAAGCCCAATTGCTGGAGGTTTTAAGACAAAAAAAAAGATGCTATTACCTGGAAAATGGACGATATCAAAGGGATAAGCCCAACCGTGTGTGTTCATCGGATCCTCATGGAGAAAGACCACAAGCCGTGTATTCAACCACAAAGAAGGCTAAACCCACATATGAAAGAAGTAGTCAGGAAAGAGGTAATCAAGTTATTGGATGCTGGGATTATCTATCCTATCTCGGACAGCATATGGACTAGCCCGGTGCATGTTGTTCCGAAGAAAGGAGGCACTACGGTTGTTCTAAATGATAAAAATGAGTTGGTACCAACAAGAACCATCATGGGATGGAGGGTGTGTATCGATTACCGCAAGCTGAACGAGGCCATGAAGAAAGACCATTTTCCTCTACCATGCATAGATCAAATGCTCGAGAGGTTAGCAGGATATGCATTATATTGCTTCTTGGACGGTTATTTAGGGTACAACCAAATCCCAATTCATTCGGAAGATCAAGAGAAAACAACCTTTACCTGCTCGTATGGAACTTACGCTTACCAAAGGATGCCGTTCAGTTTGTGCAATGCTCCGGCCACATTCCAGAGATGCATGATGTCAATTTTCCATGACATGGTAGAAATAACAGTTGAAATCTTCATGGATGACTTCTCAGTCTATGGTAACTCATTTGGAGACTGTTTGAAGAATCTAGAGGTTGTTCTCGTTTGATGCAAAGACATTAACCTTGTGTTGAATTGGGAAAAGTGCCACTTTATGGTCACTAGAGGAATTGTGCTTGGCCATCAAATTTCTGAGAAGGGCATGGAGGTTGATAAAGCAAAACTTGAGGTAATTGAGAATCTGGCTGTTCCCACCAATGTGAAGGATGTGAGAAGCTTCATTGGCCATGCTGGGTTCTACAGGAGATTCATCAAGGATTTCTCTAAGATTGCCTTGCCATTATCTGCATTATTGCACAAAGACGTGGAGTTCAAATTTGGAACAGACTGTGTGAAGGCCTTCGAGCTCTTAAAGGGGAAATTTATCAACTCACTAATACTTGCTGCATCGAATTGGGAGCAACCGTTTGAGATGATGTGTGACGCCAGTGATACATGTGTGGGAGCTGTTCTCGGCCAAAGGATAGAGAAAAAGTTCCAACCAATTTACTATGCGAGCAAAACTCTAAATGAAGCGCAACAGAACTACACCACCACTGAAAAGGAACTTTTGGCGGTTGTGTATGCCTTCGATAAATTTAGGTCATACCTGGTTTTATCTAAGGTAGTGGTTTACACGGATCATGCGACCTTGAGGTACCTGTTCGCTAAGAAGGATGCAAAGGCCAGGCTAATCAGATGGCTACTACTGCTCCAAGAGTTTGATTTAGAAATCAAAGACAAAAAGGGGACTGAGAACGTAGCTGCAGACCACCTATCAAGAATCCCAGCTGAAAATCACCAGGAACAACCAGAAATTTTGGAAACATTTCCTGACGAACGATTGTATTCTCTTAACTCTGTCCCTTGGTTCGCTGATATAGCAAACTATCTTATTAGTTCTATTAAGCCATATAATTTGTCTACCAACCAAAAGAAAAAGTTCTTTTCGGAGATCAAATACTATTTTTGGGAGGAACCTTATCTTTTCAGGTTGTGTGCGGACCAAATCATACGGAGATGTGTAACTCATGACGAGGGGCAAGCCATTCCGAGCCATTGTCATGACAAGGAAGCTGGAGGACATCATGGAGCAAGTAGAACAGCCGCAAAAGTACTCCAATCAGGGTTTTTCTGGCCGTCAATCTTCAAGGATGCCCATAGGTTTGTAAGTGCATGCAGTGAATGTCAGAGAAAAGGTAACATCTCTGCCAGAAATGCTATGCCCCTGAACAACATAGTTGTTTATGAAATTTTTGATATATGGGACATAGATTTCATGGGTCCATTTCCTTCCTCTTATGGTAATAAATATATCTTGGTGGCTATTGACTATGTTAGCAATGTTGGAGTTTAGTGTCCTAAAGACAATTGTTTTAGGATACTAATATTAATGAATAAATTGTTTATTTGATCATTTGTTTAATCAGATATATAGCATTAAAATGTAACTATATATAAAGGCACAAATCTTTCATAAAGAAAGTAATCCTAAGTTTGTTTAAGTAGTTATAAAGTGTTCATACAAGCATAAAGTGAGACTGTACTTTATAATAGACCAATAGACTTAAAGTAAACCCAAGTCAAGTAATATGTTATAGGGTTGGCATATTGTTGTTGAGACTTGCATGTAACAGTGTTTTCTATCGAGACAGAAAGCTGATCTCACAAGCTTTAGATATTCAGATATCTAGACAGTTACATGGATCCGGTGAAGGAGTTCATTAGGATTGGGACCCGACTTGAGATAACAGTATGGATTAATTTATCTAAATGTGTCAACTGTTCATCCCATTGGTATTAGTAGGTATAACTAATCCTCAGACTCAAACATTCGTTAATTAGTGATTCTGGACTATGGAGTCTAATACTTTGATTCTGTGCGAGCACGATCCAACAGGTGAGGGCCTGGGGTGTGTGAGAGCAGGGTTGGGTATCACACAAAGTAATTGTAGAATAGTTAATGTCAGATTGAGCATTCGTCACTCCCGATAAGTGGGAGATATATCCAAATGGCCGCTTGTAGTGAATTAACTGAAATCCTTGCAAGGTGATAGAGTTAAGAGTAGAAATGGATATTTCACTTAACTTATCTTTCAGAGTGAATTCAACCTGTACAAGTAAAACAGACTCTTCGTTATATGTAACCTTGACACGTTCCATGGTTATAAGGAATTGACCAACATGATATAGTTGATGAAGGATCGTATTATACTGTACCTAATGCAGAAAGGTTAACGCTAGTTATCAACCTGACTTCTTAATTGCTCTGGGGGAATAGCATAGGTTCTGCTAGTAACAGCTTGCGACGGTATTCCGTTATATATATGTTGGAATTAATCGTGATGAATAATTTCAAAGGATATATACGGCTAGTGGCAATAAAGAACCTAATGGGTCGCATATGGGACTTGGAATCGGAGGACGAAAATGTAATTAGTGAGACACTATATATATGGGCCGAAATTTACATATTAATTAAGGATAAATTAATTTGATTAATAATTATAATTTTGATTATGGTTGTGAATTAAATTAAAGGATTATCTGATAATGTTAATTAGAAGTTTTTATGTGATTGAAACTCTAATTAATTATCCCTAATATTAATTAATTATTAATTTGATTAATTTGATTAATAATAATTATCTAGATAAAATTAGTTATTGTTTAGATAATAGTAAAGTGTTTATTTAATTATCTAATTAGGAATCCTATTCCGAATAAGATTCCAATTATTTAATTACCTAACACAACTGGGATTAGGGTTTAGAGAAGTCTATAAATAGACTCCATAACCCTATAAATTCGGCCAACAGAAAATAAGGGAGGAGGAACCGCTCCGTCGTCGTCTCGGCTAATTCACATTATTCTTACTCTCTCTTTGATCTCGTATCGATTTCCGTTAGAGGCAATCATTGCGATTGCTATACTTTAAAGGTTGATTACTGATTAGTTTTGTTTTTCTGTGTTGAATAAATGTCAAACCCGACCCAAAATAAGATCAGATAAGACGGTGAGACATTACCACTGACTTATTATATAAACCAGTAGCAATATCTCTAAATTAAGGAGAAAAATCAAATCAAAAACCAAATTCTGGTTTAAAGCTAAAATGAATAACATATATCGTTTCCAGCTTAACTTTTTCATACGGAGTCCGATTAAGGCGATTCAAAAACCCCTGGAAACGTAAGATAATAATAAAGAACTTTCATTTAGGACTCCATGACAGATTCAGCCTATATCTGGTCGAAAAATGCATTACAAGATTCTGATATGAATCTAATTCTTCCGCATCACCTATATAGACAATTCTTTATTATATCTAGCTCAAAGTTATGACTTAATCATAACCGATATCACACTATTCCACAACTTCTCAACTTCAACTAATTATATATATACCTGTAGATAATACAAACCAAACAAAGGACACCACCAAAAACAAGTTATACAAGTGTCCTTATACTATCCACATATATGTACATGAACAAAATGGATGCAATACCCTAGAGACGACTTGCACCTCGTAGCTGTAACCGAACCACGCCCTAGGATCGAGTACCCCTCTCGGTACCTTGCACTTCTTCGCCTAAAACAAAACATTAAAAACATTTGGAAAACATGAGACAAAAATCTCAATAAGAAACTATCAGCTATAAAAATCAACTTTACTTAATATAACTACATATATATACATTTATAAAGGATTTAATCAAAACCTTGTAAAATATACTCCAACCTAAAGTTTATAATAGGATCAAGGTATTAAATCAAAAACCCAAAATATATAATCTTGTATCCATTCTTGAGTTTATCCCCTTATAATTCAAATCACAATTCACAACATATACGAGACGTCTCTTAACATTGCCTATCCCATATGGTCTTACCCAACACTTCTCTGCCATACCCAATAGGTCTTCAGACTGTGTACACAGGCCATATTTCTCACTAAATATGGTCTTTGAAAATTAAATCCACCATACCGGACTACTCTCAATGGATACCAAACATTTAATTCCATATATATATATATAGATTGAAACCAAAAACATATATGTATATACTTCACTTGATCATAATCAAGTTCACAAGTGTTCAATTCTCCAAAATATCAATCCTTACTCAAATAAAATTTCCAAAATTAATCAACCAATGAAACCTCAATTTTACAAAAATTCCGGCATAACCCTAAAATATCAATTTCTAGAAATTCTTTGATTATATATATATATCTCTATACATAAAACTCAAACTATAGTTAATAGTGACTTACCTTGACTGCTAATTGAAGAAAACAACTCGTTCAATTCGCCTCTAAATCCTGTCTAAGACGTTTTCCCTCCAAACGCTTCCAAAACTCAAAAACTCTTCGGTTAGGACTTAGATCTATGCCTAAGGATGCTATAGTTTAAATTTCAAGTGATTTGGACGGTCGAATCTCCGCAAATCAAAGAAACGGTGGAGAAACGGTCGAACAACGGCGAAGAACGGATAAAAGCAGAAAAAAAAAACACAGAAAAGAAAAAGAAAGAGAAAGAGATGCTCGACACATTCTGGATTTGGGATTTATATCCCAAATTTGGCAAATATCCATTTTGGTCCTTCATCTTTATATAATCTTTTAAAACTTACCCTAAACTTTTAATTTACACCTAAACCCATCGAATTAACTCCAAATTTTTTCCTATAACACCAAATAAAAATCACATACCCCATAATTATAATATATATTAATATCTAGATATAAATTCTAGAAATTTAGACACGGACGTGACAATAAAAATGTTTGTTGCTCACGGATTGATAATAAGAAGTTGTGGGCACTTCGTTTGCAACCGTAGATAGTTCTTCACCGAAGGTATTACTTTCTATCCCTCTTTATATGAAATAACAATTAACAGATCTTGGAAAAGGGAAATAGATAAAATAGATAAAATTTTATTATTCCGCTACGCCTAGGATTGTCTATTTTCCTTCATTGGTATCAGAGCCTATGTTAATCTGTTATTTCATATATGTAAATAAAAGGGTTTTTTCAATCGGATTGAATAGATTTATTGTTAGGTTAATTAATTAATCAGTTAGTTTAATTAATCTAAAGATAAATAAGTTTTGATTACTTGATAATTAGAACTGATTATGCATAGTTCCTAATTATTTCGGTTGATAATCGTTTAAACAAAATATTAAAGGTTTTATAGTTGGATAATTAAAATGTTTTGTTTTATTAAATCTAAAAGATAAAAACTGATATTCTGAAAATTGTTTTGAAACCGTTTTGAAACAATTATATGTATATATATATATATTAATAATAAAAAAAATAAAAATAAAACAGTAGCGTCAGGGTCGCCGCTGCAAGGCAGCCACCCCGCGCCACTGTTGCTGGTTGCTGCCAGCGGCAGCAACCAGTGGCAGCGCGACGCTGCTGCCGCTGAGGCAGCAGCACCGCGGTGCCTGCTGCTGCCCTAGGGCAGCAGCCGTGACGTTGGGGTCGGGCCGATTTGATCGGCCCTGCCCAATCCCTGGTACGGGTTTTTTTAAATTGTTTTAAAAACAGGCCCGAGTTTTAAATATATATATAAATGGTTTTCAGAATATAATTATTTTGTTTTGATTATCAAAATCAATTTATTTAAAAGTTTGTTTTACCTAAATATTTGATATAAGTAATTCAAAGAGTTAAATAAATTATACGAATTAATTAGGATATGCGTAATATTGATTTTGTACATGTTATATTAATCTAATACGTACTTGCTACAATTTGATTAGATTTAATATATGATGGGCGTAGCGCCTAGTGTAGAGCTTTTCTAATGACGACTAAATGTGTATTGCGGTGAATGTGCTACGAATATGGATGTGATCTTTTAAATGTTCTAACTCCACTAGACACTACGACTACTTAGGGGCAAGTGTACCCCGTCGTATCAAGTAATAATCCGGTTAAGACCGGGTATCGAATCCACGGGATTTATAACTGCAAGTATTAAACGACTCGGTTTTATACGTTATTTAAGCGGTGAATACTTTAAGGTTGGTGTGAGACACAACTACAAGCTACTACTAACTATGTGTGAGGCGAATTTATATAACGAAACTCTATGGAGTGATGTGAATGCGATAAGTTATAACTATGAAAAATAATAACTTCTAATGTTTATGTGGTTGAAGGTTTGCTCGTGCAAAGACGACTACTTGTAGTGTAACCGACCCGTGAAGTACTTAGACTACGTGGTTCCTAGTCAAGGCGTGTCTAATGCTTGGGACCAGAAATTAGGGCCCGTAAGTTCCGTGGCTTGTCAATTCCTACGGTTTCCAGTTTGTCACTTCCGGTAAGGCAACACCTATATGAATCCCTAAGGATAGCCCGAATGGCGTCGGAAATCGTGTTCTCCTACACAATAGTCAATTATGAATGTCAAAACAAGTAACAAACATCAACACATATATAGAAAAGAAGATTATGAATCATAAATTATAAATATGGAAAGTGTAAATATGAATTACAAACAAGCCTAGTACATAGGATGAGATCAAGCTAATTAGCAAGTGTAAAGGGAAGAATCCACCCTCGGAACTAGCTAACCGGACTCAAAAGCCGTCTCTAAGGTCTTGAATGGTGGAGCTCTCGAGCTTGGTGTGCGGAGATGGAGCGGAACTTTGGTGAAATGCCGGTAACAACGGACAAGCTCTTGAGATGGAAGAGTTTAGTTACACAAAGCCTAAAACAAACCTAAACTACAATAATCAAAACAAGTATAGTTTTGCTCTCTCTAGTTGTGTGTGTTGAATGGGGTTAAAGAGCTTCCTATTTATAAACATCAAGCAAAGGGCAAAGTTGTAACTTCACAAGGAACAAGTATGGAGCAACATTATTTGGTGCAGAAATCCCATGACATGCCCCGCGTAAGGTTGTCTACGCCCCGCGTAAGGGGTGATACGCCCTGCGTGTTTGGGTGGACTTTCGCTCCTTGCTCGTACCTGAAATACAAATCTTGCGAGCCGAGTTAGCTTGACGTTTTTATTTCAAAAACACGGAAAATTAACTGCAAGTACGAAATTTATTTTCATTTCTTTATTTTATTAAAACGCTTTATTTTTGTGGTTAAACTTATTTATTTTATCCAAAATCAACCCGTAAATCATGCTAAAAGATAGGGGTAAAATACCCCTATCAAACCTCCTCGGACTTTAAAGTTTTACTTGTCCTCAAGTAAAAAAAATCGAAAGACAAGGGATTGAGAAAATTAAGAAACAAACCGAAGGTTGGTTTTGCCAAGTGCATGATTTGAAAGTTACGGTTTTATGCAAAGGTTTCGGTAGGTACCTACGCAAACAATTGAGTACAAAACTTATTTGAAACCTCCATGATCAAGATTAATAGGCAATATTAACGGGGGTTGATTATCTTTAGAGAACCCGATGGTACCTCACCAAGGGATTTCGCTCTTTCGCTCAATTAGGTGGGTCGGTGTTTTAGCACTCTTCTTTGCACTAACTCGAGATCATGTTGAATTTGCATTTGCATCCAGGTTTTTCCTCCTAAAATATGATTAGGCAATATTAAAAATGAACCCGGAGGGGGTTGTAATGTGGGTGGCTTTTTAGTGGTTAGTTTAAAGAGACTCAAGTTCCAAAATACCGACTTATGATCGCACCGTATTTTGCTTCGGCCTTAGCGAATTTTACAAGATATACTTCAAAATTGCTCGGGTGGAGCTTGAGAATGCCTTTTTACTTTTATTGTGTCCTTTGTTTTGATAGAGGCACAAAAACAATATTTTGAAAGCTTATGGTGCTCATTTGCTAAGGCCGTGACTTATTTCGGGTAATTCGGGTGCAAATTGATTTTGTCGGTATTTGAACAAGAGGAAAAAGGGTATTAACAAAAAATTTGGTTAATAGGGTCGAAGGGGTTTCCTATAGGTTAATGAAAACGAGAAAAATAATTTAAGAAAAGGATTAGACTAAGTGGATTCGTTTTATCATCTATTGCCATTTTAACCAAAATAAGTGTACTAAACCCGGTATTAGGTGCAAACTCTATGATTCGAGTGAAGTCAAAGCTCTCAAAAAATTGTGAAGGACATAGAGTTCTCGTACGAACTCTTTTAGGCTCAAAAATATCTCACAAAGATTCGGGTTAAATTTTGTACTATCGAGTCTTCGCTAAATTTTCAAACATCCCGTTTTTATTGCCTTTTTAAGTTTCATTATGGAGATGACATGTGGGTTAGGACTCAATGTTTTTGTTTAGTATCACCTAAGCTTTGCATAAATTCTAGAACTTCAAAATTAAGACTAAAATTTCTACTAAAACCGATCCTTTGTGTCGACGTCTTTTTATTTAAGGACAAATAACAGAACATTTAATTGATTTCCGAGGGGGGTAGTGTGTCGGAAGAATTTTAGGGATCAATAAATTATTTTAATTATTTTGTTGTTTATTTGATTTTTATTTTTATTTGTGTTTTTGTTAGTGCAAAACAAACGGGAAGTGCGGGGTTGCACGACCCTCCACGTTATTAAAATGACATCTATTCCAAGGACGTCGCAAAAGAAAAGAAAACAAAAATAAAAAGAAAGATAGAATTTAAATTGAAAGATAGAGGGTTATCTACCCTATCCCTCCTCACACTAAAAAAAAACGCAATAAGTTCCAACATTGCGAAATAAATTTGAAGCACAAGGTGTAAAGAAAAAGAGTAAGGTAGAGAAGACTCCCTCAAACATCGTCCGATGGTGGTGGATATGACATTTTTCGCTCCCGATAGTAATGACTTGTGAAGTATTCGAGGTATCAATTCTCGAACTCGGTTGGCATTTATTTAAAATTTAAAATTTAAATTGGATTGAAAGATTATGAATGTAAATATATATATATATATATCTATATATATATTTTCTTTTCTTTTTTATTAAAATAAAATTAGAGAAGAAAGAAAAAATAATAAAAAAAAATTTCAACCCGTTGTGGCCGGCGGGCGTCGCTCAGCGGTGGTGCCCAGCGCTGGGCGGCCAGCCAGGCGAGGGCAGCGCTGCATGCGGAGCGTGCTGCCGCGCGCCCCGCGTGCCGCAGCCCCTGGAGCTGTGGCAGCGCTGGCACGCGGAGTGTCACGGGGCACATCCGAAGGCCTAGCCAATGCCCCGTGTGGCGCCGAGGTTTCCCCGAGTCTCGGCCAGCCAACACCATCCAAAGAGGTCTATCCCCTTTTAACCGAAGGCATCCCGTCAATTCATATGTCTGTAGTCCGTCCTGGGGGGGGGGGGGTTTATCGTGAGTAAGCCTCCACGTAGAAACAACTCGCACTATGGGCCCACCCAAAGTGTCCGCCGGGATTCCACCCGAACGGAGACATCCGCCCCCCTTCCCGAAGGCCGGATGCCCGACTCTCCTAGTCCCTAGTGGACTAGGGTGGATCACTTAAACCAGTCCCGACAACTGGCCCAGGGGTTGGCGGAGATCCGACGCCTGAGACCCTGTCCCCCCCATAGTGTGTCTTATACCAACTCGGGTCCTACTGTCACTGGACACACATAAGCCCCATACACCACAAATATTCCAAAGGTACGTCTAGAGGTTCCCATTTGTTCTAATCTTTTAGGGAGATTCCTTATAGGATATATTAAGCCTATAACCTTTGGATCATATGGGGAAAGTTGCCCCATTTGGGAGAATTGGCGTGGACATTCTCCACGGGCCCGATCTTCCTACCGCTGCCGCAATTCTCCGCCGATGGCCAGATTTTCCACAATTCTGCCGCAAACCTTCTGCGATGCCTTTGTTATGCCCATATTAACACCTTGGTCCAAGCCACGGGCTGAGATTTGCCTACGGCCAAATCTCCGCCCGTGACACTCTCCCCCACTTGGATTATCAACGACCTCGTTGATGGATTCGAAAGGTGAACATCACTTCACCCAGAACAACGACCCCACTTCTGCAATAATCGACCACGGCTTCATCATGCACACTAAACTCTGCTTGTTTTGAGTTCTCCGACCTTTACCCTTTGAAAACTTGACTCGATTCCAACCACCATTCCGCGACTTGCCAAATCTTCAACTGACGAAGAACTTTAGCCACTGCACTTAAAAGATTATACTTCCACAATAACAGAAACAACAAGAAAATTCGTCAAAGTTTGAAAAATGTGAAAAATTTCTTCTAGTGTTTCTAATATCATTTATCCGAGTATTCCATATCTTATACGATTATATACTTATATTCATGGTCCTTATAGAGATTATACTTGTATTATATTATATCCATGGCCCTTACGGGTCCATTCCCCCTCCCCCACTTGAGGTATCGCTGCCCTCAGCGATAGGGGAGAAAGGGGGTTTGGAACACCAATGACAAACCTGAATACCAACTTGCCCCCAAAACAAATTCTCATACGAAAATATTAATCAACCACGATTGAACTGAAAGTCCAACCATCGAATTAAATCCCAACGGACATCACGAGCGACCCCCTTCTCAATAGCCGTTTGATCACATTCTCGACAATTGTCAACGAACACAACTTCATGATCTCTTTGCTAACAACATCTTGCAAAACAAACACTAGCGCATCATATTATTTTGAAAAAGTTTTGTGAATGTTGGTATTTCCATACACGATTAACGTGGGAACTACCCGAGTGAAAGTATGATCACCAACATTCACAAAACTTCCATAATAAAGGAAATAATTCATCAAGAAAATATTATAACATCAAATTAATATAAAAATTACCCCCCTTGGTTCTGCCTCCAATTGTTATCGTTTTGGGCTACTTCGCCATCTCCCTCGGAAGAGTTCGAGGTCGAACTTGAAACCCAATATTAAATCCCCCAGCATTGAAAGCCAGAACTAAAACCATGCATTAGAAACCCCAGCATTGAAAGCCATCACTAAAAACCCCGGGGTTTTTCCATCGATGGTCTTACACTCTTCCTCCGTTACATCTTTGATTAAGCTCGTGCCTACTGATTATTGCCTTCATAGGATCTAATAGGGTTTCCTGGTCGTCTCACGTTTCAGCTCATTAGTAGCCTGCCTCTTTATCTGGTTGGGGATGTTCCCAGTTTGCTAAAACTTTTGCTTGTTAACTTTTTAATCATCGGACTCGTTGGCTCAATGTGCTCACCTGTCTCGAGCTTCATAGAGTTCAAAGTACCTGCATAAAACACATTTTGAACAACAATATGTCTTGCATTCAATATATTCTTACACTAAAACCATGTTCTGATCGAAACTGCATCCTGCACGAAACACATTTTTTCTAGAACATATCTTGTCTGTTGTTGAGACTTCTCGAATCCGTCAAGCTTGTTGGGCCTCCAACATGCAAAACTACGTTCATGTTGTTGTTGAGGCTCCATCATTTCTGCCTGACGCGATGATTCATCACACTATTCCGCTTCCTTCCATTGATGCCTCATTAGGCTCAAGGATTATTCCTTCATTGAGTCTGAATGAACGCACGATCCTGGGTTAGACTTTGCTTTGGCTCCGCCCACCAAAAGGCTTCCTCTTGTGGTTTCCTCATAGCTCAAATCATCACTTTAATACCTGCACCAAAACACACGCCCGGTTCATACATGAGATGTTTTGGGCGTCCCCTCCACAGAGCTCACTACAAACTCGGACCAGATCTACAAATTATCTCGGGCGTCCCCTCGATACATTCATAGTCACACAACAAGGGTACCTCCGACCCTGATTCCAAAAAGGCCTTTGCCTTTATATATTCACAAGTTGGCCCCCGCCAACAAATTATTCAAGTGATCACGGCCAATTTCACAACATTTCCACCTAGGCCCTGGGGCATAGAAATCCACACATTCCGTTATAGGACCACCTTGGGTCAACCGAGTTTACGCAACATGATTTCATGACCTTCTTAGGTCAATTATAAAGTTCCGAATATTTATTCATATGAGGCCCTACAAGGCCACTGGATATCCCACTCGAATATTCTACCCGATTCCCACAATCACTTCCGAAGTCTACCTTTCGTAACGATAGACAATGTAATAATGCCTATTTGATATTCACATATTCCGCATTATGGACAATTTCCACCGTATGGATAGTTTCCGATTTATCCGTAACTCTTTAACGAGTTTTTCCGATTACCCGAGAAGGCACAAGCAATTTCCCATTGAATCCTGGTAGCCGGAATTCGGACTACCCAACATCCTACATCGTCAAACCAGGACCCAACAGTCCATTCTTGCGACACTTCGTCTCATCCCGATTTCCGTAATTTTACATTCCGACAATCCGCTTACGGACTCTCCCCCACTTAAAGGGGTTGTACCTCGTATCATTTTCCAATACCCGTTGGTCATTTCCGCATTCTCACAAATTGGGTAAAAGTTTTACAAGATAGCCCTGGCAATCCACGGGCATTACATTAGTTCGAAAAGCATCCCACAATAATCTCAATTAAAAGCATCGTAAAAATATTGTCCGTCAACTCATTGGGGAAGTTTGTTATCGCCTACCCGACAAAGAGCTTCCTTAGTTAAGGCCTCATTGCCCACTTCGTAAAGCCTTTGCAAGGTTTAGGCTCTGATACCACTTGTCACGGGGCACATCCGAAGGCCTAGCCAATGCCCCGTGTGGCGCCGAGGTTTCCCCGAGTCTCGGCCAGCCAACACCATCCAAAGGGGTCTATCCCCTTTTAACCGAAGGCATCCCGTCAATTCATATGTCCGTAGTCCGTCCCGGGGGGGGGGGGGGTTATCGTGAGTAAGCCTCTATGTAGAAACAACTCGCACTATGGGATTCCACCCGAACGGAGACATCCGCCTCCCTTCCCGAAGGCCGGATGCCCGACTCTCCTAGTCCCTAGTGGACTAGGGTGGACCACTTAAACCAGTCCCGACAACTGGCCCAGGGGTTGGTGGAGATCCGACGCCTGAGACCCTGTCCCCCCTATAGTGTGTCTTATACCAACTCGGGTCCTACTGTCGCTGGACACACATAAGCCCCATACACCACAAATATTCTAATCTTTTAGGGAGATTCCTTATAGGATATATTAAGCCTATAGCCTTTGGATCATGCGGGGAAAGTTTCCCCATTTAGGAGAATTGGCGTGGACATTCTCCACGGGCCCGATCTTCCTACCGCTGTCACAATTCCCCGCCGATGGCCATATTTTCCACAATTCCGCCGCAAACCTTCTGCGATGCCTTTGTTGTGCCCATATTAACACCTTGGTCCAAGCCACAGGCTAAGATTTGCCTACGGCCAAATCTCCGCCCGTGACACGGAGCATGCTGCCGCGCGCCCCGCGTGCCGCAGCTCCTGGAGCTGTGGCAGCGCTGGCGCGCGGAGCGTGCTGCCCGTGCGCCCCGTGTGCCGCAGCGGCCAGCAGCACTTTTTTTTTATTTCTTTATTTTAAATCAACATATATATTATATATATTCCAAAAATAAAATAACATATATTTTTTTATTATTATTTATTTTTACCAACGTCAATACTTACGATTCTCTTCCAAATCGTCCCACCGAAACGACACAAAAATTACACGAACACCTAATAAAATGTAAGAAAAAAATAATTAATCACACAATAATAACTTAAATGCAAAAACTTAAAAGGTAAATTAAAGACATAAAATTAAACTTTATTCGAGCTTGGGTTGCCTCCCAAGAAGCGCTACTTTATAGTCGGTGAGCTCGACTTAGCATTTCCTTCTAGGTGTATGCTTCCACTCGCGTTAGAAATTCAAATTCTTGAATAAACAACCCATACCTACAAAGCGGATTGTTAGCTTCAAAAGAATTTAACAAAAACCAAAAACTACATTTACAAAAATTATTGAAGAGTTTAGTGTGCTCCCTTTTTGACTCCTTTGGTAGTTCAAAAAGAGCGAAATATTCCGAGGTAGAAGGAACCTCAAACTCTTCTAGTTTTGGATTCATTTCCATGGGTCCGCACATAACCGGCTCATCGATGTCCGTTTCCTCGCAACTGAGACAACCTTCATTATTTGGGGAATCCTCTTGAGAAAACTCAATTAACTCGAGCTTTCCATTTTGACAAACCGGATTGGTATCTCGAATTGATTCGTCCGCGGCTGAATCAGGAGGAGACTTCAATCTGGCAAATAGATTTTCCAAATCCCTGCCATATGCCTCAGTGTTAGATAATCTTTCATGAATGTCTTTAAGCATAGAGATTACCACATCAAATTGCGAGGTTGATTGCTGGTGCGAACATTCGTCATCCATGAGGTCGTCCCACAGATGACGACTATGAGGCATCATACCATGAAACAAATCATTAGTAACAACAAGAAACAAAATAAATTATTCACAAAAAGAAAGTAATATCTACAAATTCTTAGACTAACAATAAAACGTTTTTGTCTAATATTGCAAGAAATTATAAATCCCCGGCAACGGCGCCAAAAACTTGATGGGCGTAGCGCCTAGTGTAGAGCTTTTCTAATGACGACTAAATGTGTATTGCGGTGAATGTGCTACGAATATGGATGTGATCTTTTAAATGTTCTAACTCCACTAGACACTACGACTACTTAGGGGCAAGTGTACCCCGTCGTATCAAGTAATAATCCGGTTAAGACCGGGTATCGAATCCACGGGATTTATAACTGCAAGTATTAAACAAATCGGTTTTATACGTTATTTAAGCGGTGAATACTTTAAGGTTGGTGTGAGACACAACTACAAGCTGCTACTAACTATGTGTGAGGCGAATTTATATAACGAAACTCTATGGAGTGATGTGAATGCGATAAGTTATAACTATGACAAATAATAACTTCTAATGTTTATGTGGTTGAAGGTTTGCTCGTGCAAAGACGACTACTTGTAGTGTAACCGACCCGTGAGGTACTTAGACTACGTGGTTCCTAGTCAAGGCGTGTCTAATGCTTGGGACCAGAAATTAGGGCCCGTAAGTTCCGTGGCTTGTCAATTCCTACGGTTTTCGGTTTGTCACTTCCGGTAAGGCAACACCTATATGAATCCCTAAGGATAGCCCGAATGGCGTCAGAAATCGTGTTCTCCTACACAATAGTCAATTATGAATGTCAAAAAAAGTAACAAACATCAACACATATATAGAAAAGAAGATTATGAATCATAAATTATAAATATGGAAAGTGTAAATATGAATTACAAACAATCCTAGCACATAGGATGAGATCAAGCTAATTAGCAAGTGTAAAGGGAAGAATCCAACCTCGGAACTAGCTAACCGGACTCAAAAGTCGTCTCTAAGGTCTTGAATGGTGGAGCTCTCGAGCTTGGTGTGCGGAGATGGAGCGGAACTTTGGTGAAATGCCGGTAACAACGGACAAGCTCTCGAGATGGAAGAGTTTAGTTACACAAAGCCTAAAACAAACCTAAACTACAATAATCAAAACAAGTATAGTTTTGCTCTCTCTAGTTGTGTGTGTTGAATGGGGTTCAAGAGCTTCCTATTTATAAACATCAAGCAAAGGGCAAAGTTGTAACTTCACAAGGAACAAGTATGGAGCAACATTATTTGGTGCAGAAATCCCATGACACGCCCCGCGTAAGGTTGTCTACGCCCCACGTAAATGCCCATTCCGTCAGAAATCTCCTGCATGTGGACCAATTCCATGTCTAATTGTCTCAAACACGCCCTGCGTAGTTGGAGTACGCCCCGCGTGTTTGAGTCTCCGAAGTTTTATTGCTTGAATTGGAGCTTTTACGCCGTGCGTAGTTGAAACACGCCCCGCGTAAATGAATCTCTGAGCTTTTATCATTGAAGAACTACCTGATACGCCTCGCGTATATGGTGGTACGCCTCGAGTACCAAGAGTTGACTCAAGGAGACAATGTAGTCTGACTTTCAGGATTAGGCCAATCATTTCCGACATGTGTCATACGCCTCGCGTAGGGTGGAATACGCCCCGCGTATGCTGAGTCAATTCCACATGGCGTCCGTGGATAAGGCAATTATTGCTGACACCATGTTTCACGCCCCGCGTAAGGGGTGATACGCCCTGCGTGTTTGGGTGGATTTTCGCTCCTTGCTCGTACCTGAAATACAAATCTTGCGAGCCGAGTTAGCTTGACGTTTTTATTTCAAAAACACGAAAAATTAACTGCAAGTACGAAATTTATTTTCATTTATTTATTTTATTAAAACGCTTTATTTTTGTGGTTAAACTTATTTATTTTATCCAAAATCAACCCGTAAATCATGCTAAAAGATAGGGGTAAAATACCCCTATCAATATAAAGGATGCAAAATTAACAAGAATAAAATTAATTAAGTTGTTAATTTGATTAACTAAAAATATTACATAAATAGTTTGTGTAATCAACCAATTGAATTTAATTTAATTGAGTCTTTCCATGTTTGGCGTTATGGACATATTAGACCCTCTATAATAGTTATTCAGTCTTTTGGTATTTTAAAACAGGACTTGCGTGTCCTGCCTTCTCTTACTCTCTATTGTATTTCTCTTCTCATCCAATCCCTTCAAGTAAATTGAAATTTCTTAGAAATTGAATATTGTTGTAATTCAATGCACCAAGGAGAAGACAGAGGACCCAAAGAGAACTATGTAATAGTTAGTATTTCCCTAGGGTGACCCTTTATTCCGTTTCTGGCTCAACGGAATAACTTAGAGATATGTCCATAATTGTCAATGTTAAATGTATGAGTGTCCGATGTATGCTAAAGCAATTCAAGACTAGGTTAGATTATGAGACTTAAAATAAAATCCCTCACTCAATAAAAGTTAAGTCAATAAGCAAGTTATAAAATAGTTGCCTCCCTAATATTATAATTCAGCCGGCAGTACTGGGAGCCTTTGGGTTGTTGAGTCACTCAAGCTCGGGGTCTTATGGTAACACCTGAATTATCGAAAATCGTTTTCACGAATATAAGGTTACGACTTAAACTAGCCGAGAATAATTGGATGAGTCACTCATGTTGTTCAAAGCTAGTAGGCAATATGATTGAGATTAATAATCAAAGATATATTAGTTACTAATGTGGTTAGTAACCCAATAACCTAGGAGTCATATTGAGATATGATTGATTACACGAACTTACCTATCGAATGGGGCTAGCTTGTTGAGTCACTCAAGGTGAAACTTCGCTAGATAGGGTCCTAGCCCATTAAAGAATTTGAGTAATTCTTCGAATTAATATTGAGGGTTATTAAATTGGTAAAATAGTGGGAGCAATTTAAAAACATAAAAGTCCAACATATTTAAATTGTAAATGAATTAAACAAATGTATAACATTCGTCACCTTTTCTCACTCTCAGGTTATTAACAAATCGTACTCTAAAAACAATCATGTCGAAAACCGATCTAAGAAATATCCTTACCGATAACAAATTGAATGGTTCAAACTTCGTCGACTGGTTTCGTAACCTCAAAATTGTTTTGAAGTTGGAAAAGATAGGGTATGTATTGGATACGTCGATACCCGCTCTTCCGGCTGATGATGCATCCATTGAAGAGATTGATGCCTATCAGAAGCATAAATCCGATGATGAACACGCAGGGTGCATCATACTTGCATCAATGACACCAGATCTACAAAGGCAACATGAGGAGATTGATGCCTATTCTATTGTCATGCACTTGAAAGAGCTGTTCGAGAAACAGACTCGTTGTGAACGTTTTGAGATATCAAAACTGTTGTTTCGCTACAGGATGCAAGAGGGCACATCTGTTATGACACATTGTGTCAAGATGATTGGATATATCTCCAAACTTTATAGTATTGGCTTCGCGATGGATCATGAACTAAGTGTTGACTTACTTCTCACATCCCTCCCAGAAAGTTATTCGCAGTTCACCATGAACTACCAGATGAATGACTTATAGACCTCTCTTGAAGAGCTCGCCAATATGCTCAAGGTTGTTGAGCCCAACTTAAAGAAAGATAAGGTGATACCTGCTCTTGTGATTGAGGGATCAAAGAAGAGGAAAGTGAATTTTCCCAATCCAAGATATCCCAAGAAGAACAAGGGATGCAAGCCAGCCTAAGCCAAAGGAAAGCAAGTCAAAAAGCCCAAAGGGGAATGCCACTTCTGTGGTAAAGATGGGCATTGGAGGTGAAATTGCAAGGAGTACCTAGCTTCTCTCAAGAAGGGAAAGGACGGTGCTTCGACTTCTGGTATGTTCTATATTGAAATTAACTCAATCTCGCAGTCTGAATCTTGGGTATTGGATACCGGATGTGGATCTCATATTTGTATGAATATGCAGGAACTAAAGCAGACTAGGGATTTGAAGAAAGGAGACGTGAATCTGCGAGTTGGAAATGGTGCAAGGGTTGCCGCACTCGTGATTGGAGATTATGATCTACATCTACCATCAGGAGTTGTAATAGAATTAAGGAACTGTTTGTATATTCCAGATATGTCTCGTAACATTATTTCTATTATCTGTCTAGGATGACTTTCATGTTTCAATTAAGAACAATAGTTGCGAATTTTATAGAAATAACATTTTCTATTTTTCAGGAATATCATTGAACGGAATTTATGTTTTGAATGATAAGATTTCTGCTTTCGCAATTGATACCAAAAGACTTATATTAGATAATTCAACTTACTTGTGGCATTGTCGTTTAGGCCATATAAACCAGAGACGCATGCTTAAGCTACATCAAGATGGGCTTATAGACTCGATTGATTGTGAATCAATGGAAACATGTGAGTCATGTTTAAAAGGAAAAATGACAAAGACACCCTTTAGCAATAAAGGTCAGCATGTATCAGACACTCTAGGATTAATACATTCAGATGTATGTGGTCTTATGTCAGTCCAAGCAATAGGAGGATTCAGATACTTCATTAGCTTCATAGATGATCATACTAGATATGGTTATATCTATTTGATGAAGCACAAGTCAGAAGCTTTTGAGAAATTCAAATGCTTTAAAAATGAAGTTGAAAATCAAACCGGAAAGACTATTAAAATACTTCGATCCGATCGAGGTGGGGAATATCTTTCAGAAGAATTTATGAATTATCTAAATGAATGTGGAATATGCTCACAATGGACGCCTCCTTATACACCACAACACAATGGTGTGTCAGAAAGGAGAAATTGAACCTTATTGGATATGGTACGATCCATGATGAGTACCGCATCTCTTCCAAAATCATTCTGGGGCTATGCCTTAGAAACTGCCCTAATTACCTTAAACCGAGTTCCGACTAAATCCGCAAGTTCTACACCATATGAACTATTCATTGGTAGAAAACCCATCTTCTCCTTCATGAGAATATGGGGATGTTCAGCATACGTCAAACGTATTGTGTCAGATAAATTAGATCCCAAATCTGACAAGTGTTTCTTCATTGGGTACCCAAAGGAAACTGTGGGATATTACTTTTATCATCCAGATGATCAGAAAGTAATAGTATCCAAACATGCAGTGTTTCTAGAGAAAGAGTTTCTGGAAGAGACACGAAATGGAAGCGTAATTAAACTTGAGGAAGTTCAAGAGGAAACACATACTGAGACAGCGGAAGAGGAAGTTGAACCCGAACTTGTTTCACTAGATGAAACACAAGTGTCATATCCCACTCGTAGGTCTCAAAGAGTTCGTGAACTCCCTGTTAGATATTGTTTTCTAGTGGGAGATAACGAACTGGTTCCCGTGTTAGACGATGAACCCGAAACCTAGCATGGCTTGAAGCCATAAATTCTGAAATGGACTCCATGTATACTAACCAAGTGTGGACTTTGGTTGATCCACCCGAAGGGATAAAACCCATCAGGTGCAGGTGGATCTTCAAGAAGAAGATGGACATGGATGGAAAGGTTAGTACCTACAAAGCTAGGTTAGTAGTGAAAGGATATCGTCAAAAGCAAGGAGTTGACTATGACGAGAATTTCTCTCCAGTAGCCATGTTCAAATCCATCAGAATATTGCTTGCAATTGTCGCTCATTTTGACTATGAGATTTGGCAAATGGATGTGAAAATAGCTTTCTTAAATGGGAACCTGCTTGAGGATGTATACATGATGCAACCTGAAGGTTTCACGTTGAAGGATGCAACCAAGGTTTGCAAACTTCAAAGGTCCATTTATGGACTCAAGCAAGCATCTAGAAGCTGGAATAAATGTTTTGATGAAACCATAAAACAATTTGGTTTCGAACAAAACTCTGAAGAGGCTTGTGTTTACAAGAACACAAGTGGGAGCTCAGTCATTTTCTTAGTACTATATGTTGATGATATACTACTTATGGGAAACGATGTTGCAATGTTGCAAACAGTAAAAGTTTGGTTATCGGGTAATTTCTCCATGAAAGACTTGGGAGAAGCAGCCTATATCTTGGGGATTAAGATCTATCGGGATAGATCGAAAAGACCGCTTGGACTATCCCAGTCTACATATATTGACAAAGTCCTAAAGCGTTTTGACATGCATGAATCGAAAAGGGGTAACTTGCCAATGGTCCATGGTGTCAAGTTATCATATGATCAGTGTCCTAAAACGGACAATGATAAGAAACGCATGGCTGTAATTCCTTACTCCAGTGCGGTTGGTTCGATCATGTTTGACATGCTTTGCACTAGACCTGATGTGGTGTTTGTATTGAGTATGACAAGCCGATATTAAGGGAATCCAGGATTTGATCACTGGATTGCTGTCAAGAACATTCTTAAGTATCTTAGAAGAACTAAAGACATGTTCCTCATATATGGACACAGAGAATTGAAAATTGAAGGATATTCAAATGCTAGTCATCTGACTAATGAAAATGATTATAGATCCCAATCAGGATACCAGTTTATCCTGAATGGAGGTTCAGTCAGTTGGAAGAGTTCCAAGCAAGGAAGTGTTGCTTTCTCATCGGCTGAATCAGAGTACATCGCAGCTGCAGAAGCGGCAAAGGAGGCTGTTTGGATTAGGAAGTTCATAACGGAACTAGGAGTGGTGCCTGACATTGTGAATCCCATTACTCTGTACTATGATAACAATGGAGCCATTGCACAAGCAAAGGAACCACGGTCTCATAATGCATCCAAACATTATCTCAAGCGATATCATCTCATCAGGGAGATTATAGCCAGGGGAGATGTGAGAATCGAAAAGGTACCTACTAAGGACAACGTTGCAGATCCCTTGACCAAGCCATTACCACAAAGAGCTCACGATAAACATCTTAGTTCTTCTGGTATTAGTTTCAGAAACAATTGGCTTTAGTCCAAGTGGGAGAATGTTGGAGTTTAGTGTCCTAAAGACAATTGTTTTAGGATACTAATATTAATGAATAAATTGTTTATTTGATCATTTGTTTAATCAGATATATAACATTAAAATGTAACTATATATAAAGGCACAAATCTTTCATAAAGAAAGTAATCCTAAGCTAGTTTAAGTAGTTATAAAGTGTTCAAACAAGCATGAAGTGAGACTGTACTTTATAATAGACCAATAGACTTAAAGTAAACCCAAGTCAAGTAATATGTTATAGGGTTGGCATATTGCTGTTGAGACTTGAATGTAACAGTGTTTTCTGTCGAGACAAAAAGCTGATCTCACAAGCTTTAGATATTCAGATATCTAGACAGTTACATAGATCCGGTGAAGGAGTTCATTAGGATTGGGACCCGACTTGAGATAACAGTATGGATTAATTTATCTAAATGTGTCAACTGTTCATCTCATTGGTATTAGTAGGTATAACTAATCCTCAGACTCAAACATTCGTTAATTAGTGATTCTGGACTATGGAGTCTGATACTTTGATTCTGTGCGAGCACGATCCAACAGGTGAGGGCCTGGGGTGTGTGAGAGCAGGGTTGGGTATCACACAAAGTAATTGTAGAATAGTTAATGTCAGATTGAGCATTCGTCACTCCCGATAAGTGGGAGATATATCCAAATGGCCGCTTGTAGTGAATTAACTGAAATCCTTGCAAGGTGATAGAGTTAAGAGTAGAAATGGATATTTCACTTAACTTATCTTTCAGAGTGAATTCAACCTGTACAAGTAAAACGGACTCTTCGTTATATGTAACCTTGACACGTTCCATGGTTATAAGGAATTGACCAACATGATATAGTTGATGAAGGATCGTATTATACTGTACCTAATGCAGAAAGATTAACGCCAGTTATCAACCTGACTTCTTAATTGCTCTGGGGGAATAGCATAGGTTCTGCTAGTAACAGCTTGCGACGGTATTCCGTTATATATATGTTGGAATTAATCGTGATGAATAATTTCAAAGGATATATACGGCTAGTGGCAATAAAGAACCTGATGGGTCGCATATGGGACTTGGAATCGGAGGACGAAAATGTAGTTAGTGAGACACTATATATATGGGCCGAAATTTACATATTAATTAAGGATAAATTAATTTGATTAATAATTATAATTTTGATTATGGTTGTGAATTAAATTAAAGGATTATCTGATAATGTTAATTAGAAGTCTTTATGTGATTGAAACTCTAATTAATTATCCCTAACATTAATTAATTATTAATTTGATTAATAATAATTATCTAGATATAATTAGTTATTATTTAGATAATAGTAAAGTGTTTATTTGATTATCTAATTAGGAATCCTATTCCAAATAAGATTCCAATTATTTAATTACCTAACACAACTGGGATTAGGGTTTAGAGAAGTCTATAAATAGACTCCCTAACCCCATAAATTCGGCCAACACAAAATAAGGGAGGAGGAACCGTTCTGTCGTTGTCTCGGCTAATTCACATTATTCTTACTCTCTCTTTGATCTCGTATCGATTTCCGTTAGAGGCAATCATTGCGATTGCTATACTTTAAAGGTTGATTACTGATTAGTTTTGTTTTTCTGTGTTGAACAAAAACGTTCGTTGCTCACAGATTGATAATAAGAAGTTGTGGGCACTTCATTTGCAACCGTAGATAGTTCTTCACCGAAGGTATTACTTTCTATCCCTCTTTATATGAAATAACAATTAACAGAGCTTGGAAAAGGGAAATAGATAAAATGGATAAAATTTTATTATTCCGCTACGCCTAGGCTTGTCTATTTTCCTTCAAGCAAATGGGTCGAAGAAATTGCTAGTCCCACTAATGATGCACGAGTGGTAGTAAATTTCCTGAAAAGGTTTTTCGCCCGATTTAGCATACCCCATGCCATTATTAGTGATCAAGGCACTCATTTTTGCAATGCCTAGTTCGAGAAATTAATGGGTAAGTTTGTAGTCACTCATAGAATTGCTACACCATACCATCCACAAACCAGTGGACAAGTGGAGATCTCCAACAGGGAGATCAAAAGAATTTTAGAAAAAACGGTAGACAATTCTAGGAAGGACTGGGCAAACAAGCTTGATAATGCATTGTGGGCATACCGAACTGCTTACAAAACACCCATAGGCATGTCACCTTTTAGGCTATTATACGAGAAGTCATGCCACTTACCTGTAGAGATGGAGCACAAAGCCTTTTGGGCATTAACTTTTCTAAATTTTGAGGAACATGCTGTTGGTGAACAGAGACGATTGCAACTCAACGAGATGGAGGAGTTCAGATTGTTCTCCTATGAAAACGCGGTGAGTTACAAAGACAAGACAAAACAGTGGCATGATAAGAAGATTCAGGAGAAAGTATTCCACGAAGGACAAAGAGTGCTCTTATACAACTCAATACTGAGGTTGTTTCCTGGCACATTGAAGTCCAGATGGTCAGGACCTTACATAGTGAACAAGGTATTCAACCACGGTGCTGTGGAGATCTCTCAAACAGGACACGAGCCGTTCAAAGTTAATGGTTAGCGGTTAAAACCTTATCTGGAAAATGACGTTTCTGAAGCAATTGAGACCATTCACTTCCATGAGCCCCCATGAGCCAAAACGAGGAACAGGGTGTTCGCTGCAAACACCAATTGCAGCAGGTTGTGGGCTAACCCAAAAATTTTCTCTGTCCCTTCACTAATTTTGTACATATTTTTGTCTATTTCTGTTTAAGTTGATTAATGTCTAACACGTGTCATGTTAATCCAGTTATATTTAGTAGTTCCCCTCCCTCTATCTCATGGCCAAAAAAATAACAAAAAATTTAAAACTCTTGACCCTTACCCATAGGGTTTAGTTTTAATTTTTACTCATTTAAACTTGGGATGAACCACTTTTGGGGGGGAAAATCTTCGGAGAATAAATTTAAAATTCAAAAAGAGGGACTTGTCAAATCACCTTATCCCTTTGCATAGTGAGAGATGTACTTGCTCACTAATTACTTTCCTCGGTGCATTCAAGGAAAGTAAAGAGTGGTTTAATGAAAAGTAACCGAACTCCTTTCCCAAAACGTCTTTTCTCCCTTCCACCACCCATTTTCCACACCAAACTCTTACACGTGGCCTGTGGGTAGTCTTTTTAGTAATGAAAAACTGACAACAGCCGGTTTTTATGCAACCGCTACACCCCTAGATAAACCCACTCTTGTACTTAGTGAACTTTTGCACTACTTTCTCTTTCCAACTCCCATCCTCTCAAAACCCTCTCCCTTACTCTCTCGATAACTCCATTTGCTCTATTAGTATCTATTTCAGGATGAGGACCCGGGGTTCTGGCAAATCAATCAAGATCGAAGGAGCCAATAAAGAGGCAAAGAAAGGAAAAAGTATGGTTGGCACCAGTGCGGTAGCGTTTGTGCCGGACAAAAAACTTATGGAAAAAGCTGTCGCAGTTCAAAGATGTTGGAGTCCAGAAATACTTTAATGATTTGTCTCAGTTGGAGTTTGGCCCGGTACGAACGGTGTGCTGGGAGACCCTAAAGAAGCTTAAACTTGGAAGCAGGGTTCGAGAAAGAATGGAAGCAGGCCGTTTTGGAAGTTTCTTCGAGATGGAGGAGCCTGCATACAGGGAACTCACCCTTGAGTTCTTGGCAACGTTCAAGCATGACCTTGAAATCACCGATCCTAATGAAGAAGGGAAGTTCAGTTTCCATCTTATGACCCACACACAGCGTCCATCACCGAATGGGTTTAACTTGCTTATTGGATGCACTAACGACGATGATTTGGAATCTGAGGCCTACAAGGGGGCATTTCTTCATGAAACGCCTGACGAGTTCAACCCTCAGGTTTTCTGGCATTCTATCTCTAGCCAGCCAAATTATGATGGCAGTGCATCAAAGGCATCGAACCTCGAGGACTATGCCCAGCGTTATCTACACAAGCTCGTGTCTGGCACTATTTTTGCAAGAGAGAATCAAACAACCATCCCAAACGCTGATCTTGTAGCCCTGTGGAGTATGGTAAATGGCAGGAGGATGAATTTGGGATTCTGGTTCGGGGAATATGTGAGTGAATTTTGGCACAAGACGTCCTCGTTGATTTGTTGTGGAAGCATAGTGACCCGCATCGCAGAAGCAATTGGGGTTTGCAAACCTAAAGATCGGAACAGGCTCACTATCGTTAACCACCCTGATCAGATTGATTTAAAGAGCCTTCAAAGCATGTTGTTCGGGAAACAAATAAATGGGAAATGGGTATGGATGACTGATTACCTTGAATCCAAGCGGCTTGAGACCAAAAAGCGCAAGAATGAGCCTACCGTCACCATCTCATCTGAATTTGATGCCCTGGACTCTAATATTAAGGATCTCAGCTTTTACCGCAAGTGCTCCAAGCTTTCCAATGAGGATATCTTCTCATAGCTGAAAGACCTGTTCGAAAAGACCAAGGCCATCCAGGACCAAATCCGAGCACTTCAGGCTCAGAACGCCCAATTGCAAGGAGAAGTTGATCTCCTGAAAAATATCTATGTAGAGGAGGAGCATGTGAGGGAAAGTCCAACTGGTGCGTCGGTTAAAAAATCTGGTCTAAATCTGAATATTGTTGCTACCTCAAAAGGTGGAAACACTATTCCTGTGAAGGAAATGGAGGATGACTCCTCTCTTTCTCCACTCGTTTGAACAACCTGTTTAGCTGTCCTCCCCATCTGGTAATGCCTCTACACCTCAGTCTTTTATTTCATGTTCTATACATGTTACGTGGCTATTTTGCGTATTCCCTTGTCAATATTTGCACCAACATTAGGGACAATGTTGAGTTTTAATTTGAGGGTGGGAAATATGACTACATATTGAAATATCGGTTGGCCAAAACATGATAATATCGGTCGTGCCAAATTGCAATCTACATACGGTATGTTTGTTAGAGCAACATTTTATACCCTCCTGAATTTTTGCTTGCAAATGAAATTGTCTACTTGTCCTTTCCATGTTCTTTTTATCTGCTGTTTGTTCTATTTTTAGAACAACCAGTTCTTTCTTTCTGCTGTCTTGTGAATATTAGTGCATGCTCATGATTTTTCACACTTATATTCATTGTGTAAATTCTCTATTGTTGAACGGGTTGTTCCTTGTTGATTTCTAGTTCTTATTGCCCTCTGTTTTTATGGATATAGCAGCAGAATAATATTCTTTCAATTGCCAATCAATAATTGCATGCTTGTACCTCAAATTTAGTGTGTGGTGAACCTAGTAATAATTCAAAGATTCAATTCAATGACCTTAAGCACGAGTGCATATAAAAGCCCTAAATAGTGAGAGCTTGAGCCTACATTAGCATGTAAATGCATTGATTCTTTGTGAGAGGGCTAATACATGTTGTCTTGAAGTAGGTTTTGCTTTGGTTGCCTAGTCAAAATGGTAAAACTTTGGAAGAACTTAGGATGAAAAAGGCATTTAGATTCCCAATTCACTCCACAAAAAGCTTACCCGTGCATTGCACTCACGTTTTTAGGATAACCAACTTGAGCCTTAGCCTATTCTTTCTTAAACACTACTTAAAGGAACCAATTCCCTTCACTTTAATCCCAAAACACCTTGAATTTGTCTCATATCTCAGAACAAACCGTTCCAACTAAAGAAAAAAAATACATTTTTTGAGAAAATTAGAGTATAGAAAGATAAAGTGTTAAAATGATGACATCTGAGGGATGATGATTGAGTGAGGACCACAAATAGGAACTGTTAAAGATAACACAAAAATCTTTGAATAAAGTTTTTTCATTTTAAGGACACATGTTCATATCTTAAGCTTAAAATGAAGTGTTTGGATGACTGTGCTTTGTGTGTTTGAAGAGTAGTTTGGCCAATGTTGTGAAACAGGTTGTGCAGAGTAAGTAGGGTGAGGCTGAATCGCTAAGTGTTGAGAACTAAGCATAGTTGAATTGCATTGCATGTAGACAAAATTCTTACACTTAAATAGCCATTCGCTTCCATACCATAGCCTAAACCTAACAGTACAACCCATGTTTAAGACCTTTTGACTTTGTTTGGAAAATCTTTAATCTATAGAGGCTGGACCAATAAGAAAAATCATAACCTATTGATGCGTGTATTAAGCTGAGGAGAGAAGTTTCATTCCCTTACTTGTGGCAACAAAGGCCATTTGAGAGTGTGAAAATTCCTTCCTTAGTGAGGCACTTTGGGTAAACAGGTTGTTTGATTGAATTTTGAAGTTCAACCTTGAGTTTTTAACGAATCCCTTGAACAGGACTGCATGTTTTAGATCTGGTCTAACCGCATTTTTATCAAGCTCCTGTGTGCTAATCATCGGTTGAGTTAATTGAAAGTTGAAAAGAGTTCAGCTGCTATTGCGTTGTCGTTTTGTTTGCCTAGTATCTCTTCTACTCCAACCTTTGTTCTTATGCTTTCTCCATTGTCTTATTTCTTTGTCATTCCCTCTTGTTTCCGTGTTTCATTATGTTTGCTTGTGGACAAGCAAGGATTAATTTGGGGGTATTTGATAAGCTTATATTTGATCCTAATAAACATACCTTATGTGAGATAAATGGGGTAAACTAAGGCTTGTGATTGCATAAAATGTTGACTAAAAAGGGTCTTTATGCAGATCTTGAAAGAAGAGTCGAAACAGATGTTGTGCAGCCTGTTTTGCAGGAAAAAAGTCGAAAGTACCCAGCGGACCAACGGATAAATAGGAGAGCCAAAGAGGACAATGTGAACAAGAGGCGGTAGCATGAGTAGCTGGCTAAAAGTAACAAGATGACAAGAAGTTCTGACCTTGAGTGTTCAAGTGTCAAAAGTTACCAACCTATTTTGATGAAAGAACAAGTTGACCTTTAAGAACAATCTTTTTAATTATGTAATATTTAAAGTATTTTAATTATTTTTGGGGCCTCCCTCCTTTAAATAGAAAACAGTAGTGGGAGGGAAGGCAGACTTCTTTTTGGACAATTTTATGGAGAAGTGCTTTTGAAGTGTTGAGAGCCGAAAGCTCTCTCCGAACCAGAAGAACTCCATTAATGGAGAGTCATTGCTCTACTTCAGACTGTTCACTCTTTACCATGAGTGAGTAGTCGATTGAATGGGCTAGGCCGGCTATGGGATGGTGCTGTAAGTTGACTTAACCTTTTTATGAATGAATGATGTTATTGTATGTGGTGTTCAATGATGCTCTTAAATGCATGCTTGAGTATGTTTATCTTAGTGTTAATGAATGATGGGGAACTGTTTTCATTCTCATGTATATCTCATTAAATATACAAAACCCGAAGTAGGAATACAAGGGGTTTGTATCAAGGGTTTTCTAAAAGATGAAATGTTGTTTCGTGCCTAATGCAAGAAGGAACCGGCTTTGAGGATGCTTGAAGCTGTAGTAAGTCTTAGAATCTTAAGAACACACAGAAGTTGAGTTAAGTGAATCTAAAGCAGAGACCTTGACCTCACCATATTTCATTCATGAATAAATAGACTAAAGTTATGTTGTAAGCAACCTGTTCCTGTCGTGGCTTAGCCTGTTCCACCCTCTTATTGAGACAACCCATTATCTTTTGAACAACCTAGTAGAAATTCCTTCGCTTTTAGTCATTTTAATCAAATCATACAAAACCATTTTCAACCAAAGAAAGAAGTTACATTACCACGAACACCCTGTTTTATAATGTTTTTCTGTTAAAGTTATTCATCAATCCCTGGGGAGACGATACTCTACTTACTAAAATATTACTTGTATCTAGTGCACTTGCTAGAGTCTACTTTTAGGACAACACGTCCCTATTGGCCAGCTTCAGCTGCTTGAGTGGAGTCATCTTGCCTAAACTATGAAAATATGTTCATTAAAGTGCACGATATACATATACAAGCAAAAAGTGCATAAGGTATTATGTGTAATCTAAAATTAAAGTTAAAAGTAACTCGAACCTTCTGTCATTGTAGTCGAAAGTATCCCTAAGGGAAGTGGACTAAGGTTAGATGTTTAGGCACATCTGAGTCGATCCTTTCGTATGGTGTTGATGAGAAACTTAGGGTTCTTTCAAAAGGAAAGGAACGAACAGTATAACACATGATTTCATGCAAATGTGCTTAACGACCCTAAGATGGAAAAGAAATGATGATATCAACTTTTTCTAGTGTGAAATTCACTTCGTAAATCTGTGCGTTCTTAAAATTTTATTCCTAGGACCCTTAACTTATTCTGGATGTATAGTTATTTCACCCATATTTTAATTTGGCTAATTTTTCATAATCAATTATTTAATTCGGCCTAAATTTTGTAAGTTGATGGGATTCAGGTCGATTGGGTAATTTTACCAATTATTCTGGCTTGAATTTGTAATTATTTTACTAATTACTTTTTTCGTAAAAAATTGTGTAAAATATGAAGTTTTGGACCAATTTGGTAATTTATCAAAAGTTCTGGCTAAAATATTCAATTGTCAATCAAATACTCAAATATGTAGCAACATCTGCGTGGAAGTTGGCATAGGAGACAATGGAGCTGAAATATGGGTTAGTAGGGGAGAAATAGTTGGGAGCAACCTTGCTTTACAATTATAGAACTTCATTGTTGAAACGTGGAACTTTCTTGTTGAAACGTTTCCTACATATTTTTTACAACAGAAAAATATAATTCAGCAGCAAAAATAGTTAGTGGAAGACAACAGTTACAGAACTTTCTTACTAAAACCCAGAACTTCCATGTTAAAACGTGGAACTTTCTTGCTGGGCAGTTATTTGTATATTTTTTATAGCATAAATACAAATTACAGCATCAGAAAAAATGACTCAACAATCTCAGAAAAAATCTCAACAACAATCAGACTCAAATTGTTAATTTCTGTCAATTTTCTATCCTTAGTTCTGCAATCTTTCTTTTTCAATTCTTAGTTCTATAAATTCAATTCCTATATTTGTAATTATTCAATTTCAATCTCAATTTCAAGCTTTCAAGCGTTTATCCTCAATTCGGTATCATTCATATTAATTAAGCTAATCTTCTTTACGGTTTTAATTTTGAACCTTTTAAGCTTTTTCGTCCTTTAAGCTTTTCACAATCCTTTATTAGAAATCAGATTTCACATTTCACACTTTTGTAAATTTTCCATAAAATTACTAGCACGCTCACAATCCAATTCAAAAATAGGCGAAACAATTTTGTCACGTTCGGTGGGACTTGTAATGATGGCAACACTCAATCATGAATTTAATGAAGAAAGCAAGTTTTATTGTGTCTCGGGATGTAGAAAAAGTGTCTGTTAACACAGGGAAAATCTCTCTAGTTAAGGCCATGGCGCACAATGTTATGAATTTGACACAAATGAAACGTGAAAAGGAGTAGTTTATAAGCAAAATGTCAGATTGCTTTAAACATTTGGATGATATTGATGGCATTAGCTTATGCTTAAATCAATTCCAAATTATTTTTGAACAAAATGCACATCTACTGGTGCTTAATCAACCTCAACAAAGAAAATGGGGTACTAAAATTCATAGGAGTTCCTCATTGGAATGTTATCCTGCTCTATGCCCCCTCACACGATATCTCACACAACATCAATTACACATATGCTTACAAGTCTCAAACATATTCAGTATAAAACTATATCCTTTAGTTTCCATTTTACTCTTAAGTTAATCTCATTATATGTCAACATCAATCTCACATAAACATTTTCTCACTAAATATATGTTATTCTTTACATATTATATATAGCAAAAGAGTTTACAATTTACAATACATGTTTAGGTCATTATCCTACATAGAGGATTCACAAAACAAAATACATCAAAATACTCCAAAACACCTAGGCGAGAATGGACTGGCGCTGCCGGTGCGACCTTAAACAAGAAAAACTCCACCTAACCTGTAAAAATCTATTGGCAATAGATGAGCTACCTACTCAATAAACATATTACGCATATATGTATACAAAAGTAATATAAAGAACACAGATCAAAATATATCATCATTACCAAGTTAGCATATTCAGTGGAAAGATAGTCACTTGTTCCACTCATTACAGTAATGATTATTTTAGTAATTATGGCCCTGTTATACTTAGATAATATATGTAAAATGATCCTCAGGCCCAATCTGTATCCCGGCTCACTAAATTCGGAATACAATCATATGTGCTACGGAGGAGTTGAACTCAAGTCACGTAGCCCGCTACAGATATAACTCAACATATGTGCTTCCGGCTAACAATATTCAGATATCCCTCTCAACTAGGACCATTTCACATATCCATCTAAGCAATCTCATATTCTTTCCTTATCCAACCATTATTCAGTTCAATGTCCACAAGGCTAAACATGCCACATTTTTATTCATGACATTACATTGTACTCAAGCATATTACTTTTGTATCTATCATAACATATCACAAACACTCAAACATTATTCGCATCAGATTCAACCACATCTCACACTCAATAAGTCACAAGCCACAATACACTCATACACATATATAAGAAATATGCTTATTATCGCACTCGGTTTGATTTATTCTACACGATCGGGCGTGTGTTCAATTTCACCTTGTCCTCATAATGTCATGTAAATATTTATAAAATTAGTCCTGATGTAAACTAATGCATGCTATATGATATTTACAAGAACTAACTCCACAATGTTCATGCAATCTAATTATTTTGTATTAGATTCTCACATGACCTACTTGCACACATTCTGCTTTAACTCTCTCTATACTAATCCAAATGCCCTGTTTTTTGAATCTACTGAAACTAGACATATATGGGTATAACATATCCGAAGTTCACATTAATATCTCTTGTACACAATATAAGGCATGCAAAACGATTTTGTCTTGTTTCCAGCCAGGAAACAGACTACCCAGCTTTGCATCGACCCTAATAAACTCAACCTATCTCATAATAAATACAATGGTTGCCAAATCCTTTTACAGAAATAAACTTCAAATAGTTAGTAACAATATTGTATAGATAAACTTTCCTAAATTCTGACCCTAAGGTCCTCAAAATTCTACATGAACATGGGTGCCTCACATAACATTCAATTTCGAGTCAGCCATGCTCAATTAAAGGTATCTTCATCTATATATTTAATTAAAGTCCCATATTTATATATAGTTTCTTAACATATATATGAAAATAGTGTCTTTTTTATGTCTTTCCAAATTCGAACAATATCAAGATGAAAAACATGTCACAAGATGACTGAAAACAATACCTTATATTTCTGTTTAGGGCACTTGATGCATACCTTTCATTTAGACAGCCTAAAACCAATTTAAACAACACCAAAACTCAACCATCTCAATCATAAATCATCCATAAAAAATCCTATCATCCCACTTAGGTGTTTCAGAATCCCAAACTTATAGAAAAAGATGCTAAAACATCATACTAACCTTCAATTGGTGTCTTTCACCTACTATGCTTCCGAACTTCACTTGTTTGGCTTGAAAATGGAAGAAAATGGAAGATTTTTCTTTAGAGAGGTTTAGGGTGTGTAATATGAAGGTTTTCTGCATCTCTCTTTGAAAATTTGGCTGAAAATGATAAGAATGGAATAGTGTACATCCTTTTAAAGTAAAGAGGTGTAATTTGTCTTAACAATGGGTGACACATCATGCTTAATGAGGTGCTTGCTCACAAACTTCATTTCCAACCCTCCATAAGTCTAATTTAACCAAATAAGGTCATATTTATTAATTCATTTAAGTCCTAACTCAATTAACTCTTACTAACAAATTGTTACATCTTAATGACGCACTAATCGCCTACTAATCGCATGGTAATCACATTATGCATGAAAATGAGATGAATCTGAAATGCATGTGTTCAATAATGAAAACATATATGAATGTGTGAAGACTTATATATTAGGGTTTTACGAATGTTACATGCTCCTTTATCAAAGAAAAAGCAGGACAATGCAAACACAAGCTGCGTGGGAGAAAGCAGGCTTGGTGATGCGTCTGACATCTAGTAGGGGTGTAAAGTGGGTGTGATGTAATTATATAAGTATGTGTAAGGTGTTACATGTGCAATTGAACTCTACTAAATGCTACTACTTAGGGGCAAGTGTACCCCATCGTATCAAGTAATAATCCGGTTAAGACCGGGTATCGAATCCACGGGATTTATAACCACAAGTATTAAACTACTCGGTTTTATTTGTTATCTAAGCGGTGACTACTTTTAGGTTGGTTTGGGTGACAACTACAAACTACTCCTAAACTATGGTGAGACAGACTTGTGTAACCGAAACTCTACGGGTTGCGATAAGTTATAAATATAATAAGCAAAGACCCCGAACATATACGATTGATGATTTACTCTTGCAAAGATGACTACGTGTAGTTCGGCCGACCCGTGAAGTACTTAGACTACGTGGTTCCTAGTCAAGGCGTGTCTAATGCGGGGGATCAGAAACTAGGGCCCGTAAGTTTTGTGGCTTGTCAATTCCTACGGTTTCCGGTGTGTTACTTCCGGTAGGGCAGCACCTATATGGTTCCCTAAAGATGACCCATACAAAGGGCGCCGATAATCGAACTCCCCCTACACAATAATCAATTACAAATATCAAAATAAGTAGTAAACATCAACACGTATAGAGAAACGGGAATTGCAAATCATATATTATAAATATGGAATGGAAAAATGTGAATACAACCAAGCCTAGTACATAGGAAGAGTACAAGCTAATTAGCAAGTAGAAAGGGAAGAATTGGCCCTTGGAACTAGCTAACCGGACTCAAGGCCGTCTCTTAGGTCTTAGAGGTGGAACTTCTGGAGCTTGGTGGAAGAGGATGGAACGGAACTTCGACGGAGTGACGGAATAAGTGAACAAGCTCTCAAAGTGGTAGAGTTTAGTTATACAAAATCTGAATGAGGAAATGAGTGCTAATCACTCTTATTTATACACATCAATCTCGGGGGTAAAATCGTAAATACATAAGTTACAAGTAAGAATTCACACTATATTTGCAGGTTTCACAAGGCACGCCCTGCATGGAATGTAGTACGCCCCGTGTGTCTGCCATTTTTAGCCCACTCTGTTGATAATCTCTTCTGCGTGGGCCAATTTCAGACTTGTTGACTCAACCAGGTCCCGCGTAGACTGGAGTATGCCCCGCGTGGTTGAGCTCCTGAAACTTTTGTCTTAATTTCACACCATGGACGCCCCGCGTACCCTGTTCTACACCCCGCGTGCCAACTTCTGCACCCCGCGTGTCTTGTTGAATTATCACTTTGTTTATTTCTAACTCGTACCTGCGAAATACGATCTTCGAGAACCGAATTAGCTTGACGTTTATTTTTCTGAAATTAATCAAAAATAAAGGAAATTAACTAAAAACATATAATTTATTTTTATTTTGTTATTTATTTAAAAACACACTATTTTTGTAATTAAACTTACTTATTTAGCCCAAAATCAAACCGTAAATCATGCTAAAAGATAGGGACAAAACGTCCCTATCAACCTCATCAGACTTTAAAGTTTTACTTGTCCTCAAGTAAAAGAAGTCGAAAGACAAGGGGTTGAGACAATATAGAAATAAACCTCCGGTTGGTTTAAACAAGTGCGTGATTTCAAAACGAAGGTTTTACGAAAAGTTTTCGACAAGTACTTACGCAAGTGAATGAGTGGCCAAACTTATTCGAAACCTCCATGATCAAACTTAATAGGCAATATTAACAGGGATTGATTATCTTTTGAGAACTCGATTGTACCTCACCTAGGGATTTCACTCTTAACGCTCAATCTTTGGTGGGTTGGTGTTTATACGCTCTTCTTTGTACTTACCCAAAATCACCTCAAGTTTGCATGTTCATCCGGGTTTTTCCACCTATGTTATGGTTGGGCAACATTAAAAATGAACCTGAAGGGGGGTTGTAATGTGGGTGGCTATTTTGTGGTAAGTGGTTAATTTTTAGAAACTCGAGTCCGAATACCACTTTTGGTGGTTGCATTGTTTTCTCATTGTTTTGTCCTAGCAAGCACGAAAAATATATTTTGAAATTGCTCGGGTGGAGCTTGAGAATGCCTATTTGCTCTCCATTTTTATTTTATTTATTTTCCTTTTCTTTTTATTTGAGAGCGGCACAAAAACGATTTCAAAGATTTATTGTGCTTACTTGCTAGAGACTTAGCTTGTTTCGGGTATTTCCGATGCTTTTGAGTTTGGTGTTCGGACAAGAGGAAAAAGGGTTATATGTTAAAAAGGTGTTAGCAAAGAAGTCGGTTAATATGCTCGAGGGGGCTTCGTAGAGGTTCATGAAAAATGAGAAAAATAATTAAAAAAGAATTAGCCTAAGTGGGTTCGTTTTATCATCTTTTGCCCTTCTTACCAAAACAAATGTACTTAACCCGGTATTAGATGCAAACTTTATGAGTTGAGTGAAGTCAAAGCCCTCAAAATGTTGTGAAATGAATAGAGTTCTCGTACGAACTCTTTTAGGCTCAAAATAACTCACATGAATTTCGGGTTTAATTGTGTACTTTCAAGTTCTCGTAAAATTTTCAAAAATCCCGTCTTTATTGCCTTTTTAAATTTCATTATAGAGATAACTCGTGGGTTAGGACTCAATGCTTTTTGTTAAGCACAAATCTCGACTATGCATAAATTCCCTAGCTTCGAAATCAAGACTTAAATTTCTTAATTAAACTGATCCTTTGTATTTTAACGATTTCACTTTTAAAGACAAATAACAGAACTTTTTATTAACTTCCGAGGGAGGTGGTGTGTCAGGAAAATTTTGAACTAATAAAGTAGTATAATTATTTTGTTTATTTTATTTTTGTTTTTGTTTTTGTTAGTGCAAAACAAACTATAAGTGCGGGTTGCATGGCTCTCCGCGTGATTAAAAAGACGTTAATTCCAAAAACGTCGTAAAATAAAATAAAACAAAAACAAAATGAAAACTAAAGGAATTGAGGCAAATTAAAAGGGAAAAAGGCCTTACAGGTCTGTTCTCACGTGGGGCGCACCGTTGGGTACGCTCCGCGTGAGACACTTATTAATGCGCATTTTTGGGCAGAGACTTGGGTACGCAGGGCGTGCCTGAGGGAGCGCTCCGTGTGACCCAAGTTTTAGGCCTTTTAGCAACCCAAAAGGTGGTTCACGCGGGGTTTGCCTAGAGGGGCGCTCCGCATGAACCTTATTATGACGAAACGTATGAGAAATTGAGACAAAAATACACTTGAATCATAAATGCGATTAGGTGAAAAGGGAGTTATATTAATAATAACCACAAAAATAACATAAAAAACAAAGATTACAAAACACGAAAACAAAAGAACATAAAAACTTAAAACAAAAGAACACAAAAACATAAAACATAAAAAACATAAAACATAAAAACACAAAGAAACTAGGGTGGAGGCGGAGGAGGATTTCCATGAATATTAAAATAGGTGAAGAAAGTGTTGGTGAAGGCCTTGAAGCTAGCCCAATCCGCTTGCCTTTGGGCTTCGAACGTGTCAAAGCGGGTAGCGAGGTTGGCCTCGAGGGTGTCAAACCGGGTGTTCATTGTGGCCCGGTCTTGGTGTTGGTTCCTCTCCAAAATGTCCAACCGGGCATGAACCGATTGGAAGTCGGGGTTGGTGGAGAAGGACGAACCGATAGGCATATCACCCAAATCATCGAAGTCAAACTCTGATTCCCATTCCCCTCTCTCTTGTTGTTGGCTCGCTCCTAAACTCTCACCCGGACCGGAGGCATGGTGGTGGAGGGTTTTGAAAGCATTTTTGTCCAAGAGGAGAGGATCAAAATGAGGAAGGAGATCAAGGCCTCTTGGTTGAGAGCGGAGCAGGAGTAGATGGTGACCAAGTGCCCCAAACCTATCCCGACACGCCTCCTTGTGTTCATTTGTTCGAGCCTGGTCTCAACAAGGAGGGAGAGATCAAAAGTGAGTCCCTTCTCAAGACAATAAAGGGCAAGAAGCTCGAGCTTATTGACCTTATTTGCCTCAGCCTTCCCCGAGAAGTAGTAGTTGATGAACTGGTGAATGAGTTGGAGGATTGGGTCGCGGATGCGTCCCGAGTGGAGGTTGGATATATCAAATGTGTCCAACCCCGTAATGGATTTCCAAAACTCACGGAGGGCCATTGGGTGAGGCCAACATCCGTTTGCGTGGTGAAATGGGTGCGGATCCAATCCTTGTTGATGGAGTAGGGTTGGTTTTGGAGGCGGAAGGCAAGGACCGCGTTGCCTTGGATTCCGGTGGCGGCTAGAGTAGTGAAGAAATCTAGCACCAAAGAGGGGTACACGAAAATGATCGTGCCATCCGAGGGCATGTAGACGATCCTCGAAGGCACGACCGACGTTGTGGTGGTCGAGGGCATCGAGGTTGATGTATGGGAGAGGCATGATGCGGGAACATGAGACATTTTGGTAAGACGTCCCCTTAACTTCGTTGAGAATGTGAAAAGGGGCTCGATATTGGGTGGTGAGTGGTGGTATTTCGTCGGCTTCGGGTGGTGGTGATGGTGTTCGGTCGGAACGGGAAGAGTGGGCACGGGAAGACCGCGGAGTGCGGATGTCGGCGGATCTCTTGTGACGAGTCATGGTGGAGAGTTGAGTGATTTTGGGAGAGATTTAGGAAGATGGAGTGGATGTGAGGAGGGAAGGAGGAAGAAATAGTGAGATTTAAATAGGAGAAGGGGTGGGAATCCAAGCATTGCTCGGATTCCCGGGGGGGTACGCGGGGCGTGATGGGGCCACGCCACGTGTATCCCCGCCTCTGTCCCTATTTTGGTCAAATGAGACCAAGGCACGTGGGGCTTGCGTGGGGACACACCACATATACTTTGGTATCTGACCAAAATGGAGGAAAGGAATGGGAGACACGCGGGGTGTGTCAGTGGGAATGCCCCACGTGTCTTAGAATTCAGACAAACTGTGGGAATTTTAAAGGTTTTTTTAGGTTGTATGATATATTTTTTTGGGTTTTAAATGGTAATTAATTTGTTGGGATTAATTAGGGGAGTGATGGGATATTAATTAGGGGGGATTAATGTGTTTTTGAATTTGAATTTAATGGAAGGTGGTGATTGGAGGAGAGAAGAGGTGGAGTGGAGAAGTGGAGAAATTAATGGGGAAGAGGGAGGAGTGATGTGAGTGGTGAAGAAAGGAGGTGGAGTGTTAAGGTGGTGAAAGAAAAGAAGAACTGCCATGCGGAGATGCAATTTGCAACTCCCCCAAGACACGCGGGGCGTGGTTTGGGGGCATGCTCCGCGTATCCTGTTGGTGGCATTTATTTCGCCCAGAATTTGCACAGATCAAGACACACAGGGCGTGGTGCATGGGTACGCCCCGTGTGATGTGCTTTTAGCACATTATTGGTGCCAGAAGCTCGTTCACGTGGGGCTTACCTATTCACACGCCCCGCGTGAACGTTTGGATCAAAGAGGGATTTTTTTTTTCTTTTGTGGGTTTTGTAATTTTTTTGTGAATTGTGATTTGAGGTTTTAATTAAAATTTTACAAAACGAACACGAAAGAAGGAAACACGTTCAAATTTAAAAATCGAAAGAAAAACGAAAAAACACAAAATTTGAAAGAAGACGAAAACACGCAAGAACAAGATTGCAAATATTTTGAAAACGTATACGATACATATAAACAAGGGTTTGGAGAACGCAAACCGGTGCTACGTTTATAGTCGGAGTAGCTCGACTTTCTCAATGGGTATGACAATAGCAGGATGTCCAAACTGGAACCCGATGGATCCGAACTTTTACCGTTAAGGAGGGTTATTGCTTGTTCGGATTCTCTATTCTTAGCTCGCGGGTTTTGCTCAGTATTTGTTGGGAGAGTTCCTAGCTGCCTCTCCTGTTGGTGACGATTTAGATGAGCCACTTGGTGACTCAAATCCCTACAAAACACCTCATTATCGGTAAGACGAGTTATAATGTCCTTTAATAAGGAAGTTACCGATTGGCCTTGCACGTTGTTGGGAGGTTGGGCATTCCGACCGCCGGAGGCATTTTGTGATTGCCCTAGCCCGTGCTATCTATATTCATGATGAAAGTCGGGTGGGGGCCTCAATACGTTATTGTTATTGTCGTACGATAAGTTAGGATGTTGGTATCAAGGTCTCCACCCGTTATCATTATTATTGTGGTGGTGTGAATATGAGTTTGAGTTAGAGTTATACCTTTGGTTACCTCCTACGTAACTTACATTTTCGGTGTCACCGGCAAAAGGGCTACCGGTATGGCAATTGTGTCCGTCATGATCTCCACCACAATGATTGCACATCAGGACCTGTGCATCTTTGTTGAGGCTCAACTGTGGTATTAAAGTGTCTAGTTTCTTGTTCATCTCAACCATGGAACTTTTTGGAGCCTCTTTCTCCATGGCGAACGCTTGATGTCGCGGAGGTCCGGCAAGCCGATCTTCTTGCCACTGAACGCTTTTTCTTGCGAGCTCGTTTATGAGCTCATATGCTTCGCTAGCCGATTTCCTGAACAGGTCCCCACCTGCTGCGGAATCCATGGTAGTACGATT
Organism: Euphorbia lathyris; assembly: GCF_963576675.1. NCBI lineage: Eukaryota > Viridiplantae > Streptophyta > Magnoliopsida > Malpighiales > Euphorbiaceae > Euphorbia > Euphorbia lathyris. Next base: position 43,540,529 of record NC_088913.1, on the reverse strand, counting down.
AGTAGGCGTTAGTCCATGATAAAAAGTACTTACAAGATCGTGCTTAGGGATGTCATGGTGCTGGCAACTTCGAAGCAATTTTCGAAACCTCGCCCAAGCAGCATTAAGGGCTTCGTACTCGAGTTGCTGAAAGGACGTGATGTCATTGTGCAACTTCACCGTCTTGAAAGGTGGAAAGTAATAAGAGAGGAACTCCTTCTCGAGCTCATCCCATGACGTGATAGTTCCATCTTCTAAAGAGTACAACCATTCCAACGTTTAGACTGTCAAAGAAAAAAGGAAAAAGTTTTAGATGTACGGCCTCAACCGGGACACAATTTTGTCGAGAAGTATCGGCACACATAAGAAATTTATCAAGGTGTTCGTTAGGGTTCTCATTGAGTTCTCCTCCGAATTGACCGAGTTGTTGGATCAATTGGATCAGGTTAGTCTTGATTTCATATGTGTTGGCCGGAATGGTGGGGGCAACGATTCCATTGCGATTTTATGGTCTATGCGGAGCTAGGATCTCCATCATTGTCTGTGTATCGTTGCCTCTTCCATTCCGGGCGTTGTTCACCGGTGGGTTGGTGGGGTTGGCTTCATTGTGGATGTTGGCCATCTTCTCTCTTCGAATCCTACAAAATGTACGTTTAATTTCAAGATCAATAGGAACGAGAGTATCACTCCGAGATCGGGTGAGCATAAACTATTAAAATAAAATAAAGAAAAATATAAACAACAAAAAGATGCTAAAACATCATACTAACCTTCAATTGGTGTCTTTCACCTGCTATGCTTCCGAACTTCACTTGTTTGGCTTGAAAATGGAAGAAAATGGAAGATTTTTCTTTGGAGAGGTTTAGGGTGTGTAAAATGAAGGTTTTCTGCATCTCTCTTTGAAAATTTGGTTGAAAATGATAAGAATGGAATAGTGTACATCCTTTTAAAGTAAAGAGGTGTAATTTGTCTTAACAATGGGTGACACATCATGCTTAATGAGGTGCTTTCTCACAAACTTCATTTCCAACCCTCCATAAGTCTAATTTAACCAATTAAGGTCATATTTATTAATTCATTTAAGTCCAAACTCAATTAACTCTTACTAACAAATTGTTACATCTTAACGACGCACTAATCGCCTACTAATCGCACGGTAATCACATTATGCATATGAAAATGAGATGAATCTGAAATGTGTGTATTCAATCATGAAAACATATATGAATGTGTGAAGACTTATATATTAGGGTTTTACGAATGTTACATGCTCCTTTATCAAAGAAAGAGCAGGACAATGCAAACACAAGCCGCGTGGGAGAAAGCAGGCTTGGTGATGCGTCTGGCATCTAGTAGGGGTGTAAAGTGGGTGTGATGTAATTATATAAGTATGTGTAAGGTGTTATGTGTGCAATTGAACTCTACTAGACGCTACTACTTAGGGGCAAGTGTACCCCATCGTATCAAGTAATAATCCGGTTAAGACCGGGTATCGAATCCACGGGATTTATAACCACAAGTATTAAACTACTCGGTTTTATTTGTTATCTAAGCGGTGAATACTTTTATGTTGGTTTGGGTGACAACTACAAACTACTCATAAACTATGGTGAGACAGACTTGTGTAACCGAAACTCTATGGGTTGCGATAAGTTATAAATATAATAACCAAAGACCCCGAACATATACGATTGATGATTTACTCTTGCAAAGACGACTACGTGTAGTTCGGCCGACCCGTGAAGTACTTAGACTACGTGGTTCCTAGTCAAGGCGTGTCTAATGCGGGGGATCAGAAACTAGGGCCCGTAAGTTTTGTGGCTTGTCAATTCCTACGGTTTCCGGTGTGTTACTTCCGGTAGGGCAGCACCTATATGGTTCCCTAAAGATGACCCATACAAAGGGCGCCGATAATCGAACTCCCCCTACACAATAATCAATTACAAATATCAAAATAAGTAGTAAACATCAACACGTATAGAGAAACGGGAATTGCAACTCATTTATTATAAATATGGAATAGAAAAATGTGAATACAACCAAGCCTAGTACATAGGAAGAGTACAAGCTAATTAGCAAGTAGAAAGGGAAGAATCGGCCCTTGGAACTAGCTAGCCGGACGTAAGGCCGTCTCTTAGGTCTTGGAGGTGGAACTTCTCGAGCTTGGTGGAAGAGGATGGAACGTAACTTCGACGGAGTGACGGAATAAGTGAACAAGCTCTCAAAGTGGTAGAGTTTAGTTATACAAAATCTGAATGAGGAAATGAGTGCTAATCACTCTTATTTATACACATCAAGCTCGGGGGTAAAATCATAAATACACAAGTTACAAGTACGAATTCACACTAATTTGTAGGTTTCACAAGGCACGCCCCACGTGGAAGGTAGTACGCCCCGCGTGTCTGCCATTTTTAGTCTACTCCGTTTATAATCTCTTATGCATGGGCCAATTTAAGACTTGTTGACTCAACCAGGCCCCGTGTAGACTGGAGTATGCCCCGCGTGGTTGAGCTCCTAGAACTTTTATCTTAATTTCACACCATGGGTGCCCCGTGTACCCTGTTCTACGCCCCGCGTGGTAGGTGTTGACCATGTGGGAACGAATAGTTGACTGTCGTGATTTAGGGGGCATTGTCCTACGCCCCACGTGCTGGCTCCGCGCCCGGCGTGTCTTGTTGAATTATCACTTTGTTTACTTCTAACTCGTACCTGCGAAATACGATCCTCGAGAACCGAATTAGCTTGACGTTTATTTTTCTGAAATTAATCAAAAATAAAGAAAATTAACTAAAAACATATAATTTATTTTTATTTTGTTATTTATTTAAAAACACATTATTTTTGTAATTAAACTTACTTATTTAGCCCAAAATCAAACCGTAAATCACGCTAAAAGATAGGGACAAAACGTCCATATCACTTGGGAGGTCGGTTCAAGTGCAAAAACGTGAACAAACATTTCCCACTAAAAATATCCACATGAAAAAACAAAAAGATCCCACTAAGAAAAAGCCTAAGGATTTAATTAATTCGGGGGGGGGGGGGGGGGGGGGTGGGGGGTGGGTGGCATCATTGAACCATTTGAACATAGTTGCATTTCTTTAGTTCTAAGGTATTATATTTATGTTTATGTTTATGATTCTATATCCGTTTGGACTAATCAAAGACCAATGGATATATTATTGTTTAAGAAGATTACTTAGAACTTTGACGGGGAAGAAAAAAATAAAAAGGTTAATTGTAGCCCTGTAAACAAAGGCCTAACTCACCTCAAAGGGTGAGGATTGCCTCACATATTTAAGGAGCCATATAAGTTCCTCATTTAGCAATATGGGATGTCTAACACGCCCCCCTTCAACCCAATTCATTTGGTGCGTGACGCTAATATTAGCGGGAGCCCCAACATTAAACCATAGCTCTGATACCTTGTAAACAAAGACCTAACTCACCCCAAAAGGTAGCTCAAAGGGTGAGGATTGACTCACATATTTAAGGAGCCATATAGCTTACTCATTTAGCAATGTGGGATGTCTAACAAGCCCTCTGTTAGTTCTGTTAGTTCTATGTTTTTATTTCCTTAAACTAAAAAAAATGACTGATAAAAAATCTTGATATACTAAGAATTTTGTATAAACCACAATATAATAGCTAATAACTACAAAAGCCAGTATTGCAAAAGCAACTGTCTCAATATCTTATATTTAATGTAGATTTTATGATGTCTTTGCTTTGTTTGCTTTCTAGCTTCCCGCATTTACTAAAAAAAATGTAAGTTATAGGATTTTGAGCATAAAAAACTATTTTTATTTACCTTCATCATATCTAGCATAATCAAATTTGCTTCAAGAATAATAATGATAATGTAGAATCCATGGCTATAAAATGAGAAAGGAACTTAAAATGGTCATCATAAAAAAACGTTATTCATAATTAAAATAAACTTCATTATAAGTATAATGTTTCAATATCTCTTTAATATTTTCTTCAATATGTTTCCAACTTCAATGAACAACTATTATGTGAAATTCTATATCTCTTTATACCAAAATGCATAAAAAATATAAAAAAACCAATTCTTATGAGTTAGATAAACCAAAAATAAATAAAAAAATTAGTGGACTTCACCAAGTTATGAATTTGAAAAATTAATCTAACTCCAATTAAACCTAACAATCGAGTTCATATAAAGCCGAAAATCCAAATTTTAGTTATAGTTAACAATGAAGTAAGCCGCACTATCTCCAACATTAATTAAGTAAGACTAAAGAAAAGAAAGAAGAGCTTAATTAGTTTGAAAATGAGCTAATTTAAAAAAAAAAAAAGATTAAAATTAGTTGGGTGGAGGAGCATCGGGAACTTTTTGTGGAAGAGAAGTTCCAGAAATGAAAGATTGAAAGATAGTAAGTGCTCTCCCAGGTTGATAATATGGTACTTCATGTCCAGCTCCTCTAACAGTTGCAAAGGTCAAGTTTCCGGTATACTCTTCAGCATATCCTCCTACCTCCCCATTTGAAAACCAAGCATACCATTCTGCCTTGGTTGTAAGATTCAACGTCTTTATTGAATATTGAGTAGCAAGAAATGGTATTTTAGCATCTTGATCCCCGCTGCATTCATTATTTTGATTTTGATTAATGATGAATTTGTAATTGAAATGTTGGAAGAAAGAAAGCTTACCTAAAAAGCCAGACTTTTAAGCCTTTATCCATGAATTGTTTCAGTAAAGGAAGAACAGAATTGGGCTTCTCTTTCCATTGATCAATAACTTCATCACTACAGGGTGCCCATGGATGATCAAGGTTTGTTGTATTTGCATGCATTGCTGCTTGTACTTCTACCTTATTCAGATACACATACACATAATATATACTACATGGATCTATTACTTCCACCTGCAATTAATGGATAACCCTTTTTTTTGTTAATCATTCCTTTAATTAATACATACATATATATAGTTTTGATGAACTTACTGATGCAATCTTGTTGTTGGAAGATGCAGCTTGAGATAAAGAGTTGCATACAGGAGAAAAAATGCTGTAAATATCAATATCATTGACATTAATATAGGTCTTGAAAATGGCATTGAGACAAGGAAGGGAGTCATTTCTTTCAGCTGTGAATTTACAGTTATGTTTCACATCTTGTATATTCTCTAGTGAACATAAACCATGTCCTGCAAAATAATCAAACATCCCTTCAACATCTGTTTCCAGATTCAGTGCTGGATTGCCAATCTGCAGTTCACAACCCCAACTTTTTCAAATTTTATTTTACCTTTTTTCAGGAAAAAAAACTAAACTAAAAAAGAGAACGTACAATGATGCCTTTGAGGTTGATAGTGGGGAAGTTAGGGAATTCGATGTTGTGTTGTAGAATGAGGTTAGCAAGTTGGGGGACATAATGACCTGAGTAGCTCTCTCCACCTATGTATAAATCTCTGTCTTTGTATTCTGGAAACCTCTCCAACCATTTTACTACGAACATGTAATTATCCGCGGCGGTTAGCCCGTCCCCGTATGTTGAATAATCTAATGTCCTATTTGAGTATGAATATCCTACTTTTGCAGGTGACTCCACAAACAACACATTTGCAACTGCACACATATCAATTAATTTTTGTTTTACTAATGATTTTTGTTATATATTAGGAGTTTAAGCCAAAGTTTTTTAGTATTTTATGGAAAAGGAAAGAGAGTTACCATTGTTCCATGAAAATTTGTTTAGGTAGAGTGTATTGGTATCACTAAGTACCCGAAATGGTCCAATCTCATGCATTGCCCCGTACCCCAAAGATGAACACCCAGGTCCTACATAATGCAGTAGAGATAATATCAATAAATGTTAGGTTGAATGGAAGAAGAAATTAGAAGAATAGATACCTCCATTAAGCCATAGAAAAAGAGGAGAAGTTAGAGGTGTATGAGATTCAGCAAAATAATAATAAAAAGCCCTCCCAGCTATTTGATCCACAGTAATATAACCACCATATTGTGAAAACTTAACGAATGGTTGTCCTGGCAATATCTTAATCAAATCTCTTTGTTTTAAATTCAATTCCTCTTTTTCATTATTCTGTAATGGAGCAGGAAAACCTCTACTTGCAACTAGTTTCTTTAGATCTAGATCAAGTTGTGGAGATGACTGCTCTTTAATGATATGAGATAGTCTTAAATACTCTGCTCTGTAAAGCTTGTCAATTGCATCCCCTTGCCTCTTCGCCTCATTTTCTCCTATCAATATCACTACCAAAAATATAACAAAATAACCCTTCTTTTCCATCTGATTCTAGATCTCGCTTTTAGCTATTTTTTGTTTTTGTTTTTCAAGATTTCTCAAATTTTAACCAAAATTTATGGATCACTAGAGAAATTCAAGGCTCATGTGTCCAAACATTTCTTAAGAGATCAAAATTTTACTATTCAATTGAGTTTTCTTTCATTTCTTCAATAAATTATAAAACAATATCCAAATTTGTTTTGACTTTTTCACTGTCAAGATTATTATCATTGTTACTTTGTTAATTTGTTTTTTTTGGAAGAAGTTACTTTGTTAATTTGTTAGTAAGTTATTTATGAATGTCTTCTGTTCCATTATGTGAGAAATATTTCCTAATTGCTTCCCATATTGTTATTATTAGTCGAATAACTGCGCGTTGCGGGGATCATATATATCATATTTAACTATTTTGATAATTGGTTATTTATTAGTATCTTGTAATTTTTATTATTAATATTTTTAATAATAATGTTTGGATATTATAAAAAAAAACGGTATTATTTTTTTACACTAATTTCAATATAATATAGAAAGAATAAAAAGTACACGTCAAAAGCTAAATATGTAATTTCTTAAAAAAAGATAAATATGTAATACAATAAATATATTTATAACAATAAAACAATAATAAAATTCTCATATTTTATATTTAAATTTTTTATAGAATCTATGCATCACGTTTATTCATATAAACGAATACTACCATGAATATATTTTTCATAATATCAATATGTTTGAATTAACGATATATCAATTGAGCAAGAATACAGCGAATGCAGCCGCAGTCCTGTAAAATCCAAGATCAAATGAACAACAATTATGATTTTTATTGGGAGAAGTATCAAATCTATGAATAAAAAATTAAAAAAAATAATTATAATTTAATTCTAAAAGTAGTATGAGACTCTATATGACATATCTCTATGTCACAGACATCAATATCAACCTACTTAAAAAGTCATATCAGACAATAGATAAAAGGGATATGATGATCCAATTAAATAATTTTAATTTGAAATAAATAAAAAGTTTAGTTAATAAATTTTAAGAATGGAAGGTTGAAGTGAATATATGAAAATGTTACGATTTAAGTTATTGTCGTTTATTATACACATAAAACTATTGTAAAAACTTAATTACTAAACCACAAATTTACTAACGTAGAAGGTCTTTTTGTTCTCCTTCAAAAAAGTACCAAACTTATATATTGGTTCATCAGAGAAATTTCTTACATAAAGATGACTAATAAAAACTCTTGAAATACTAACAATTTTGTATAAACCACAATATGATAGTTAATAATTATAAAAGGCAATGTTGAAAAAGCAATTGTCTCAATATCTTATAATTAATGTACATTTTAGGATTTTGTGCATAAAAAATTATTTTTATTTACCTTCATTTTTTAGTTCATATCTAACATAATCCAAAATGCTTCAATAATAATAATAATAATAATAATAATAATAATAATAATAATAATAATAATGTAGAATCCATAACTAAAAGATGAGAAAAGAACTTAAAATGGTAATTATAAAAAAACATGAATTATAATTGAAATAAGATTCCTTGTAAGTATAATGTTTCTATATCTCATTAATATTTTCTACAATCTGTCTCCAACTTCAATGAACAAATACTGTGTGAAACTTTATATCTATTCGTACAAAAATGCATAAAAATATAAAAATTCAATCTATATGAGTTAGATAACCCAAATAAAAAAATAGTGGATTTCACCAAGTGATATCGGATAAATGATATCAGACTATCCTTGAGGTATCTGAATGTTGTTGGTCCCGTGTAACAAGACAAGATTAGTTCCAAGGGGGGGGATAGGAACTATTCAAAAAATTTGTCCGTTAAGGCTGACTTCTTTTCTTTAAGAAAAGGTTTACACAGCAGTGCTGAGTAGTTTAAGACACAAGCTTAGTCAACTGGTGACTAAGTCTGTTTCTTTTCTTGAGTCGGCAGATAACACTTGAGTCTATTCCTGAACTCAACTTCTCAATGCACTTAACTCAGCGTGAGTTCGTTACTTGGTCAGTTTTATAGCAAGCAATATATAAAGGAGTTAAGGGTTAGAAATATGTTACTCAGCAGACATATCCTGGTTCGGCCTCTCCGCCTACGTCCAGTCCCCGAAACTCGTTAGAAGCTTTTCGAATCCTCTACTGAGCTCTTTAAAGGTAGAGCACGAAACCTTTTACAACAGAAGCTGAGTATACAAGAGTACCTTCCTCTATTCCTCTACTCACTCCTATTACTACCACTGAGTACTATAACCGAGTACTCAGCTTCTCCTTTCTATACTTCTAGAAATGATAAGTGTTTGTCCTAAACAACAATTGCTAAGACACTTTAGATGAATAAAATCACTCTAGACTTTTACATAAGATTGGAATTGGTGTAAGGTTTGCTTTGCTTTTCTCACAGAACTTCAAGTATCAATTTGGTCAGCGTTTCGACTTAATTGAAGATCTGCGAGGAATGAAGCATTTGAGTGGCCTATTTATAGTGACACTTGAGGCACCGGTGATTTCGAATTTCGAAATAACCGTTGGAGTAAAACGGCTTCCTGTCACTTTCACTCAGTACGTGCTCAGCGTCCTCGGCCAATCATATTCTTGTATCTTCTGTCTTCGCTAGTACTCAGCAGCTTTTCATCAGATAAAACAGAATGTTCCCACATTTATGGCAAAGTCTTCCAGACAGCTTCCTGCGCCTTCTGAGCTTTACCCAAAGTAGAAATACTTTGTCTCCAAGTTTATTCTGTTCTGCCGGTGACTTGTACTTCTTGTCGTTCAACTCAGCAGCTTCATCTTGAAGCTATTGGTAGAAGACTTCTCGATCCTTCTTGTTGCTGGGCTTATGTCTTACTCAGTACGACGACGTTTTGAGTCTACTTGGGCCGTGAGGCTTTGATTCTCTTTTATGGGCCTTGGGTCCATTTAGCTAATTGGCTTATTAATCAAATAACTCAACATTGAACAAACACATTAGTATGAATAAATCAAAGCATTTAAATTTGTTGTGTTGGAATATTTTTATCATTCACATAAATAATTTTGTCAAATCAAAATCATGTGGAAAGGTGTTTCAACAAACTCCCCCATTTTGATGTTGGCAAAAATATTCAGTAAGGAACTCAGTGTTGAGCTCCCCCATGATAGTTGACCTTGATTTCGTAATATACTCCCTCGTAAGGGTTGAGCTACTGACTTAGTTTTACTTGAAACATTTCAAGGTTTAATCAAGTAAGTCTAAAGTCAGTTCTCAGAGTAAGGTCAGCTCCTGGGATATTGTCATTTTACTCAGTTAAGATATGCGGAAGGTTGAGTTAGATATCAGAGTTGACTGAGTGGTTCTTTGTTCAATGAGGTTAAGTTAAGAAGAAATACAGTAGATCAACACATCAGACTATCATAAAGCGAAGTAATTAAATAACAAGGTTGATTTAATGAAGATACGTTTATATTGACATTTAGCACACAACACAACATAAGCAAGTAAACAAGATCACAAATATCTATTTCCTAATATTGAAGGAGACTTGGTTAGGCTTGGTCTTGTTTTGTTGGGGTTGAGTGCTAGGAGGGACAACTGAAGAAGTGGAACCAGGATGTTGTTTCTTTTGTTGAGTTCCAGCTGGATGTTTATCTTTCTCCCCCTTTTTGCCAGCATCAACGGGCTGAGGGACAGCTGCATGAAACTTCCCTTGTTCAACAGTACGAGTCAGTAGGGCGGAATACTGCTGGAGTTGAGCCGTACTGTGCTTGAGCCCGTCAAAGACCTTGATCCCACAAGCCATGTTGGACGCCGGAATGTCCATATGAGAACTGATGATGCTGAGTATAAATTGAAGGGACTTGCCCATCCAGCTCATGGTGTCGGTCATCATGGCGTAGGACTGATGGTACATTTTGAGCAGGCCAGCGTCATAATGGTGTCGCTGGTTAGATTGATGTGTGACATGGTCATAAGTTGCCTTGGCAAGTTGAAAAATTTCAGATGTCTTGGCCTGTTCAGTTTGCATCTCTTCTTTTGATAAATTGAGCATGCGAATGGATTCAGCAATTTGCTCGATTGTGCATTGAGAGGAAGAGGCAACTAATTCTCGAGTTGTGGTCAACTTAGTTAAGACTTGAGTAAGTTGAGCTGACTTAGCCACATCAGAGTTGGCGGCAGTTAAGGCGTTGAGTTTCCCTTCAATTGTGTCCATATGTTGCACCATGTGTAAGTGAAGGTTTGCCATTTTGGTAGCGAACTCTTGCTTTGGCTGCTGAGCTACCATTTCAGTCAGCACACATAAGAGCTCCTTGAGGCCTTTTAGTTCAGTGAGGAGTTGAGTGATGGTGCTCAGTTGTGTAGGCTCCGCTGAACTGCAGAGGATTCTTGGGCAGCTTGTAAGATTCGTTTCCCAGACTGGGAAGAAGTCAAAAACTGCAGAGGATCAATTTGAGAGTTGTCCTTTGGATCAGGTGAGGTTTGAGCAACTTGAGTTGCAGATGGAGTGGTGTGATCCGCTGCAGGAATTGATACATTGTCTGATTGTTCTAGAAGGAGTCAGCTCAGTGTCAGTCGGGAGCTGAACATTGACTTGAGGAGGAGTCAGCTCGAGATTGTCCTGAGCAGGAGATTTCTCCAGTGTATGTTCATTCTCTTGAACAACGGGTTCATCGATCACTTGCTTTGATGAGCTGGTAGCAACGGTGTCGGCAGGCTTTTGACCTTAAGGAGCTTCAGCTTCGGCATGTTCCTGACTCTTACAAACAGAGGCTTGTTTTTCCTTGACTGGTGAGGGCTTGGTAATAGGCTTAGAGAAAAAGTTGAAGTCCAAGTCAGTCAAATTTATGATAGGTTCATGGAGAGGTGAGTCATCCAGTATATCAAACACTGGAGGTTTGTGTGCCTTCTTCTTATATAGTTTGTCAGTGGTGCTTGGTGACACAAGATGGTCTTGCTCAGCGTCATTAATAGTGGTGTCAACAGTTGACTCATCTCTTGGCTCAGTAGCTGGATTCTTCATCTGCTCAGCGGAGACAGATTGTTTTTGTTGATTGTTTGAAGGTTGAGTTCTTTCAGCAGATTCCTGAGTTCGCAGAAAGAAGGAATCCTTTGGAACGGATACATCCAGAGGAATTGCATCCAACGGTGTAACTCCAGAAACCCTCTTCCTCTTTAGGGGTGACTCAGTTTGCTCTTGTTCATCTTTAGTTTCTTGAACAATGGCAGGTCATTTTTGGGCAGCTTTGGTAGGTTGAAAACTCTGAGTTCGTTTATTGAAAACTCTGTATGCTTTGCTGTTTGTTGCGTAGCCTAAAAAGATAGCTTCATCAGTTTTTGAATCAAACTTAGCGAGGCTGTCTTTAGTATTTAAAATGAAACATTTACAGCCGAAGGCACGAAAGTATCCAATGTTGGGTTTTCGTCCTTTCCAAAGTTCGTAGGGAGTCTTCTTTAATATGGGTCTGACTAGAGCCCTATTAAGTATGTAGCAAGCTGTGTTGACAGCTTCTCCCCAAAAGTACTTCGGAAGCCTATTCTCACTCAGCATTGTCCTGGCTATTTCAACCAAGGTTCTGTTTTTCCTCTCAACTACCCCATTCTGTTGAGGCGTTCTAGGAGCAGAAAAATTATGGTCAATGCCGCTGGCTTCACAGAATTCAACAAACTGTTGATTTTTGAATTCTCCACCATTATCACTTCGGATGTGAGCTAACTTTAGGTCTTTATCATTTTCAAGTTTTCTTACTAATGTTGAAAACGTCTCAAAGGTTTCATCCTTGCTACTCAGCAAGATGATCCAAGTGTACCGAGAAAAGTCATCTATAATGACCAAGGAAAATCTCCTACCACCCAAGCTCAGCAGCTGGACTGGTCCGAAGAGATCCAAGTGTAGCAACTCGAGCGGACGCTTGGTTGAGACAATGTTTTTACTGTGAAAAGATTTTTTAGTTTGTTTTCCATACTGACAAGCATTGCATAATTGATCCTTTTCGAACTTAAGTTCTGGCAATCCCTCAACTAATTGCTTTCTTGCTAATTTGGCCAGGAGGTCCATGCTTACATGACCAATTCTCATATGCCATAGCCAGGAATTTTCTTCCTTTGACACTAAGCATAGATTTTTTGAAAATTTCTTTTCCAAATTCAGCATAAAGACATTATCAACACGAGGGGCAGTTAAAATTAATTCATTTGTTTTTCCCTCGAGTATTTTACATCCAGTGTTATCAAATATAACTTTTCTGCCGTTGTCGCATAGCTGAGCTACGCTCAGTAAGTTATATTTAAGTCCACTGACTAGGGAGACTGACTCAATAGTAGGATTACCACCAATGGTTCCTGACCCTACTATCTTACCCTTTTTGTTGTCTCCGAAACTTACGCTTCCACCTCGTTTATGCACAAGTGTGATGAACTGAGTTTCATCACCAGTCATATGCCTCGAGCATGCGCTGTCAATGTACCATATTTTTTACTTCTCAGCACACCTCAGGCTTACCTGCAATATAGCTAGTTATCTTTAGGTACCCAAGTCTTTTTGGGTCCTTGTTTGTTAGGCTCAGCAGGTGAAACATCATGTTTAATCTTATGACGACACACTTGGATAGTGTGCCCATTCTTCCCACAGAAGTCACAGCTGACCTTCCGTTGGGGATATCTCACTGGCTGTTCAGCACCCCAATGCTGAGCATGCCAGCACACCTTTGTGGTGTGTTCTTTCTTCCCACAGAAGTCACATTGGACATTCCGCTGAGGATTCCATCTCTACTGACTAGTACTTCGGTACTGAGTGTTCAGAGGAATGTTTCTTTTATTCGGAACTTTGAGTTGATTCTGAATAGATGTGATGTCTTTTCTCAGTTTCTTAGAATCTGATTGGACCTCAGAGACAAACTTGTGCATAGTTTCTATGTTGCTATGGAAAGTTGAGTTGTCTTGGAGAAGATATCGAAGGTCACTGAGTTTCACCTCTTCAATCTCGTCACATCGCTTGCTGAGTGTTCTAACCTTCTTATTACACTTTTTGATAAGTGTATAGAGGTCACTCAGGGCATTTATCATTTCATTTCTGAGCAGGGGTAGTGATATTACCTCAGTTGAGTGTGCCTCATCGTCAGATGCAATGGAGGGGTCAGCATGCTCAGAAACACAAGGCTCAACAAGCTCATCAGCCATGAAGCAAATCTTTGCTGACTCAGTGGCATCAGCTTCTGATGATGATGACTCATCACTATCACTCCAGGTTGCCACCATTGCCTTCTTGTTGTTCTTCTTTTCCTTCCTCAAGGTAGGACAACTTGATTTGATATGGCCAGTTTGATGACATTCAAAGCATGTGATGGGCTTTGAGCTATCCTTCTTGTACTTGCTGTCGCTGGACTCAGCTTTGTACTTGTCAAACTTATTGTAAGGCTTCTTGGAATATTTATCATTCTTTCTGAACAGCCTTTTCATTTTTCTAGTAAACATGGCCATTTCTTCATCGTCTGTTGAGCTCCCATCAGTGGAGTCAGCTTTCATGACAAGACACTTTTGCTTCTTGTCCTCAGACTTCTCCTTCACCTCAAAGTTCTTCATTGAGATCTCATGGGTCAGCAGAGATCCAATGAGTTCATCATACTTGTAGGTGGTCAAGTCTTGAGCTTCCTCAACAGCAGTTTTCTTGGCTTGCCAGCTTTTGGGAAGACTCCTCAGTATCTTCTTGACTTGCTCTTCCTCAGTAAAGATCTTGCCAAGTCTTTTGAGCTCGTTGATTATGTTTGTGAATCTTGAGTTCATTTCAGAGATTCCTTCATCATCATTCATTTCAAATAGCTCGTACAACCTCATGTGCTGGTTCACCTTGGACTCCTTAAATTTGTTGGTTCCTTCATAGGTGACCTCCAGTTTCTTCCAGATTTCCTGTGCTGACTCACAACCTGAAATTTTGTTGTACTCTGCAGCATCTAACGCACAGTGAAGCATGTTTATAGCCGAAGCATGATTTTGTAGCTTCTTGAGGTCATCTTCTGTCCACCAAGTCTCAGCTTTAACAACCGTTTGGCCGTCAACCGTTTCAACAGGAACAAATGGGCCTTGGACTATAGAAAGCCATGCACTCATATTTGTTTCCTGAATGAAGTTTTTCATTCTGTTCTTCCAAAAGGTTTAGTTAGACCCAAAGAACAGAGGAGGCCGAGTAATGGACAGTCCCTCAGGAAGAATCTGAGTTGTCTGATTTCCTGGGAGGAAACGAGTGCTGTTCTCAGCCATTGTGGGGATCAGCTCAAGATAGTTATATCTTGCTCAGTGAGCTTTTAACCTCTGATACCACTTGTTGGTCCCGTGTAACAAGACAAGATTAGTTCCAAGGGGGGGATAGGAACTATTCAAAAAATTTGTCCGTTAAGGCTGACTTCTTTTCTTTAAGAAAAGGTTTACACAGCAGTGCTGAGTAGTTTAAGACACAAGCTTAGTCAACTGGTGACTAAGTCTGTTTCTTTTCTTGAGTCAGGAGATAGCACTTGAGTCTATTCCTGAACTCAGCTTCTCAATGCACTTAACTCAGCGTGAGTTCGTTACTTGGTCAGTTTTATAGCAAGCAATATATAAAGGAGTTAAGGGTTAGAAATATGTTACTCAGCAGACATATCCTGGTTCGGCCTCTCCGCCTACGTCCAGTCCCCAGAACTCATTCCGAGCTTTTCGAATCCTCTGCTGAGCTCTTTAAAGGTAGAGCACGAAACCTTTTACAACAGAAGCTGAGTATACAAGAGTACCTTTCTCTATTCCTCTACTCACTCCTATTACTACCACTGAGTACTATAACCGAGTACTCAGCTTCTCTTTTCTATACTTCTAGAAATGATAAGTGTTTTTCCTAAACAACAATTGCTAAGACACTTTAGATGAATAAAATCACTCTAGACTTTTACACAAGATTGGAATTGGTGTAAGGTTTGCTCTGCTTTTCTCACAGAACTTCAAGTATCAATTTGGTCAGCTGTTAGACGAGGTGCCGCGGCCTAATCTCCCGGGCGGACCGGGGGGTGGACACCTCATGGCGACGTAAGCGGTGATTGGCGCCGAAAGCAACCAATCGTGGAATCAAGCTGCTCGGCAGGACCGGAGCTCGGAGTATGGAAGAGTCGCCACCCACGAATGGGAAAATGAACACCGATCCCTTGCGGGAGACCGGTGAGGGTTCGGGAAACTTAGGTATGAGCCGAGAAGGCTAGCTCCTTTCCGGAGAAAGGCTACTAGGCACCCCGACATCGCCCGATTATGAACCACCGGCCTCCTACTCAGCGTGTTAGGCGATAACGGACTAATCGCATATTTCTTTAAGTTTAAAGTTCATTTGAAACCTTTTCTTTCTCGTTTTGAAACCCGTTTTGAGCATATATTATTGAAAGCCATTTTGGTAGAGAATCACCCATTTGCATCAATTCAAAATACATAGGAGACAGAGGGAGAAGGAAGAATTGATTTATTTATAGTGTGATTTATGTTTCATTTTATACACTAACTCTAAACTAATCTCATTCCCCAAAAACAAGTTTATTTACATGGTTCGTACCTTAATCGTCGTTGGAACGATTTAGGTACGTTTCAAAACCCCGTTTAATGGTGTTCGCTCGAGTCGCCGTTGGAATGACTCGAGCGTTTGAAAACGTTAAGCAAACAATTTTAATCTAAAAACGTGATTAAGCATACAAGTCAATTTATTTTGTGCAAAGCCATTTAGTTAAGAAAACAATTCAAAACTCTATTATTTACAATGAAAACAATTTTAATTACAATGTTCGCTTAATTCGTCGTTGGAACGAATCAAGGTTTCAACACGTGATATTTTGGAAATGGTTTAAAAATGACAAGAAAACATTATTTACACTCTAGGACTATCTAGAAAAGCTTTAATTTAAATTAACAAATTAAACTCTTTTTGTGGTTTATTTTCCCCTTTTTCCACTCAATTAACTCTTTACTTATCATAATTACAACAATAAACCAACTAAACCAAAATTTGTCGATTGAAAACCAATTTAAAACATATATCCCCAAATGCCAAAAGGATAAGGAAAAGAATATATATATATATATATATTAGATAAAAATAATGATATACCTATAACTTTGAAAACCAAGTAAAGAATACCATATAATATAGCTAAGTATATGTATAATAGTGAAAAAATAACACTAAGTATGATATATTATAATCAAACCATGTAAAAATAATGAACAAAGTTCATAAATAAGAAAAAAAAAACATGTTTACCTCAAACTAGTTTTACATAATAAAAATAACTTCCATACTAAATAATATCTAATATAGCTCAAATAAGCCAAAACTACATATATATACATATATACTACTTTATAAAACTAGACCAAAACAAATTAAATCTCAAAATGAAGTAAGTAGCTACATAACACCTAATTAGTAGTTATGTAACTCAAAAATAATTTTACCAATATATTACATAATTATATACATGTATATAAGAGATTCAATATAAAAGAAAATGAGAAAATGGATTTAAAGGGTGATTTTCGGTTTCCAGCAGATTACCGACGGAAAATCCGTCGCCAATCTGATGTTAGTGACAGAAAAGGTAGAATTACAGCAGCAGTCCAAAACTTTCCAGATTTATTCAAACACCTTAAATTAGATCTATTCTATCGTTTTGGATCTCCGAGCTACCCAAATTGGATCATAGCCTATAACGGAGACTCCTAAAATGACGTTTTTATTTTAAAACGTTATCTTGAAATACTTTCAAAACTTATAATTACAACGTTTTTAATTCCCGAACTACCTCTAAATCGGATCACGGTTCGTGTTGGGATATTAAAACGAGGTTTTTATTTCAAAACAAAACCGAACGTTTATTTTATATGTGACGAAAATTAAATAAATACGGATTAATAAATAAAACGTGATAAATAAACAACTAAATAAATAAAAAAACTATAACATAAAAATAAATAAATAAGGAAAAATAAATTAAATAAAATAAAATAAAACGAGTCTAGTCCTCGGATAAAATAAAACGTATCTGACAGTCGAAGTCCGTTGATTCCGTGAATCGTGATTTTCCGGTGTTTTTTTTGTGTTTTTTATCAAATATTCAACTTTAGAAAATTTGGATTTTTTTGGGAAAAAAAATATTTTTCTCCAAAAAATTGACTCTCTCTCTCTAAAAATGTTTAGAGTAAGAAAGCTCCAAAAGTTTCTCCCCTTTTTCTCAAATGCATGGGGATCCGTGCCTTAAATAGGCAACGGATCCCGGAAACTTTGGGCGACGCCCAAAGCCGGTTGGGCGAACGCCCAACCTAGTTGGGCAGACGCCCCACTTATGTTGGGCGAACGCCCAACTTTCGTTGGGCGGACGCCCAACATTAGTTGGGCGAACGCCCAACATGGTTGGGCGAACGCCCAACCTCAGTTGGGCGCGCGCCCAACTGATGTTGGGCGTTCGCCCAACGAGCATTGGGCATCCGCCCAATGTCGTTGGGCGCTCGCCCAGCGGCTGCCGGGCTCGCTCGCCCAGCGGCTGTCAGGCGTGCGCCCCGCGCTGTCGGGCGCGCGCGCCCAACGGTCGTCGAGCGCGCGCTCCGCGTTGCCGGGCGTGCGCGCCCAGCGGACGTCGCGCGTGCGCTCCGCGCTGCCGGGCGTGCGCACCCATCGGACGTCGAGCGTGCACATCCAGCAGACGTCGAGCGTGCCCCACCTACGTTGAGCATTTGCCCCACGTCGTTGGGCGCTCGCCCAACGGCCATCGGGCGCGCGCGCCCAGCGGACGTCAAGCGTGCGCCCCGCGCTGCCGGGCACGCGTCCAACTATCGTCGGACGTGCGTCGGCTGCCGCTAGGCGTTCACACCACGTCGCTGAGCACTCGCAAGCCGTCCACTCGACAATCGCGACTCCCACTAACTTCTTCCTTTTTTTATTATAAATTTTTGTTTTAAAACTTCCGAAATCAACCGCTTCGACCGTCTTGTTACAGGTTTTCGTCACAAGTCCTCCGACTCGGTGTCTACATCAGCGTTTCGACTTAATTGAAGATCTGCAAGGAATGAAGCATTTGAGTGGCCTATTTATAGTGACACTTGAGGCACCGGTGATTTCGAATTTCGAAATAACTGTTGGAGTAAAACGGCTTCCTGTCGCTTTCACTCAGTACGTGCTCAGCGTCCTCGGCCAATCATATTCTTGTATCTTCTGTCTTCGCCAGTACTCAGCAGCTTTTCGTCAGATGAAACAGAATGTTCCCACATTTATGGCGAAGTCTTCCAGACAGCTTCCTGCACCTTCTGAGCTTTACCCAAAGTAGAAATACTTTGTCTCCAAGTTTATTCTGTTCTGCCGCTGACTTGTACTTCTTATCGTTCAACTCAGCAGCTTCATCTTGAAGCTATTGGTAGAAGACTTCTCGATCCTTCTTGTTACTGGGCTTATGTCTTACTCAGTACGACGGCGTTTTGAGTCTACTTGGGCCGTGAGGCTTTGATTCTCTTTTATGGGCCTTGGGTCCATTTAGCTAATTGGCTTATTAATCAAATAACTCAACATTGAACAAACACATTAGTATGAATAAATCAAAGCATTTAAATTTGATGTGTTGGAATATTTTTATCATTCACATAAATAATTTTGTCAAATCAAAATCATGTGGAAAGGTGTTTCAACAAATGTTACTTCAAGAGACCTGCAATATAAAAAACATGTCAGATAGGGGGCCGGAGATGAGCGAACCCTCTATGATGTTTAAGTCAGTATTGTGAATACAGAACTTAGAGAGAATGTAATAGTATTTAGTTATTTAGAATTGTGTACCTTCCTTCTTGACCATGGCTCTTATTTATAGAATTTTGAGCTTGTGCTTGGGTACACGTGTCATCACTAGATTGGTTTGGAAGCTAAATTCCCGCACTAAGTGACTTTGGCGTGTGTTTAAGATCCAAGGCCTTTTCTCCTTGCTACTTTCGTCAAAAGCCCTTAGGACCCTGAGTGGGCCGACTAATACTATAGGATAATGGGCTTATATGAACCTTCTGAGGCCTATTCTAAATTATATACCATATCACTTAACCCTAATCCCATTAAGTTTAGTTAATTAGATTTCTAATCCCACTAGGTTTTCTAATTAGATAAATAAATGATTTATTAATATTATCTATATTTATTATAAATATGATTAATAAATATAATTCTAATCGCATTAGAATACTTAACTAAGTTAAGATAATAATTTAGAGTTATAATCACATTATACTATCTGATTAATATAATCCTTTAATTGATTTAACCATAAATATAATCTAATTATAATTATCTAAATAAATCAATTAATATTCCCATATATACTTATATATATATATATATATATATATATTTCAGCCCATACATGTCCTCCCTCTTAAAATTACCATTTCGTCCTTCGGTCTTAATTCTATGTGTGACCCATTAGGTTTTTACCGCAACTAGCCATATATGTTTATTTAATTTAATTTTACGAGATCAATCTAAACTAAACATATAAAGGAATGAGTCTACAGACTGTTAGTAGCATAATCATCACATTCCCCTAGAGCGATAAAAAGTCAGGTTGATTATAACGTTTACCTTTTCGTATTAGGTCCAGTACAATTCGATCCTTCATCAGCTATATCCTTAGATGAATCTGTAACTATGGAATATGTCAAGTTACATATAATGAGACGTCTGTTTTACTTGTCCAAGTATAATTAACTCTAAATAAATAGGTTAAGTGAAATCTACATTTCTTCTCTTAACACTATCACCTTGTAAGGGTTTCAGTTAATTCTTCCATAAGAGGCCAATGGATATATCTCATAGCTATCGTGAATGAAAAATGCTCAATCTAACATTAACTATCCTGCAATTAATTTATATGTAACCTAACGCCTGCCCTCACATACCCTAGAGTCCCCTCTATAGTGGATCATGTTTGTACAGAGCCAAAGCACCACACTCCATAGTCCATAATCATTAATTAATGTTTATTTGAGTCTGAGGATTACTTATACCTACTAATACCATTTGAGACAAAAACATGTGGCATTTAGATAAATCTATCCATCATATCCTATTATCTCTAGTCGGGTCCCCAATCCTAATGAACCTTCACCAGATCCATGTGTTGGGGTTTAGTGTCCTATAGAATTTTTCTAAGATATAAACCAGTTATAAATGAATTGCTCTTTTATATCATTTGTTTTAATAAGATATGGTTTTCAACTGTATAAACACAATTACTTTTAAGAACTAAATAAGTCTAATAAAAGGAAATCCCTAAGTTTATTTAAAGTGATTATAAAGTGTTCATACATGCATGAAGTGAGACAAAATATTATAATAAACTAATAAACTTAAAACCACCCCAAGTCAAGTAATATGTTTTGAATATGGATTGACATAATACTGTAGAGACTTGCATGTAACAATGTTTTCTGTCGAGACAGAGAGCTGATCTCACAAGCTTCAGATATGTGGATATCTGGACAGTTGCATGGATCCAGTGAAGGAGTTCATTAGGATTGGGGAACCGACTTGAGATAACAGGATGGATGGATTTATCCTATGTCACCTATTTATCACATTGGTATTAATAGATATAAGTAATCCTCAGACTCAAATGAATGTTAATTAGTGATTCTAGATTATGGAATGTGATACTTTGACTTTGTTCAAACACGATCCATAACAGAGATGACTCTGGGGTGTGTGCGGGCAGGCGTTGGGTATCACATGAAGTAATTGCAGGATAGTTAATATTGGATTGAGCATTTGTCACTCCTGATAAATGGGAGATATGTCCAAGGATCGCTTGTGGAAGACTTGACTCTAAATCCTTGCAAGGTGATAGCTTAAGAATTGAAATAGAGATTTCACTTAACCTATCTATTCAGAGTTAACTCGGCATGTACAAGTAAAACGAACGTCTCGCTATATGTGACTTGACATAATCCATAGTCATAAGATTCAATTCGAGGATGTAGTTGATAAAGGATCGAATTATACTGTAACTAATACGGAAAGGTCAACGACGAAATCAACCTGTCTTCTTATAGCTCTGGGGGAATGTTTACAGTTCTGCTATTCATAGTCCACGCACTCATTCCGTTATACAAAGATTAAATGTAATTTTGGGAAATTAATTTAATGGTTGTATACGGCTAGTAGCAATAAGAATCTAATGGGTCACACATAAGACTTAGAACCAAAAAGAGTAATGGATAGTAATTAATAGATGGAAGCCCAATATAGTTCATTAAGGCCTATAAATGAGGGGGACGAAATACATGTATTAAATACATGTGAGAATTAATTTATTTTAGACAATTATGATTAGATTATAATTGTGGTTAAATTAATTATAGGATAATTAAATTAGAAGGTTTAATGTGATTAAATTGCTTCTAATTATTATTCTATCAAGCAACTTAATATTATCTTTATATTTAGATATAATTGTAGATAATATTTATAGAGTATTATTTAGAATAAAACTCTAAATAAGTAACCTAATTCTATCTAAGTATGGTTTAGATACAAGAGGATATTTATATCCCCCTTATAGGAGAATTTGGGCCAACCCTAATCCACTAGAGAGAAAGAGAATTTCGACCCCCTACCGTAGAGGAAGAAATTGCTCTGCTTGCTTCCATCCGATTAATTCTATCTCTTCCTTTTTTTCTCTTTGATCTTATGTTGATTTACTAAAGGCAATCTTTATTGATTGCTATCCTTTTGGTTGAGATTCTAATCATTTGATTGTTTGTTTTGTTTGTGTTCGTGGAACCCGAGACTAAGAGTTGTGGGCACTTTGCAACTGTAGATAGATCGTCAATAAAGGTATTTCGTTCTATCCCTTTTTATATGAAATAACGATTAACGGACCTTGGAAAAAGGAAAATAGATAAAATAGGTAAAAAAATTATATTTCTGTTGTGCCTGTGTTTGCCTATTTCCCTTTAAGTGGTATCAGAGTGAGCGTTAAATCCGTTATTTCATATATGTAAATAAGAGGGTTTTCAATTAGATTGAATATATTTATTGTTAGGTTAATTAATCCAAAGATAAATGGAGATTTAATTATTTGATAATGGTTAATATGAGATTAAGATGTTTTATGATTCGGTTAATTAACACAGGGTTTGTAGAATTAAACGGTTGATTAAAACATGATTTGTATATCTGATATATGTGTTTTGTGGATTAATGGTTTATCCGTTTGAATCGTTAAAAGAATTAATTCGATTAATCTTTGAAAAATTTGATTTTATTAACGATTTAAACGAAACGGTTAGAATCGATTAATTATTGATATGGAGAAGAGTTATATATAATTATAAATTGGTTTATACGGATTTTTATATAAAATGTTTTGATTAAAATTTTAAATTACAGTTTTAATATGAAACAAAATTAAAATCAGTTTTAATTTAATTTAAAAAAAATGTTAAAAGAGTTGGACACAGCTACTGTGTTCGCTGTCCAACCATTCAAAGAGTTGGACAGCAACTCTTTTTTTTATTGAAAGAGTTAGAAAGAGTTTTTAACTCTTTAATAAAGTGATAAGCGGTAACAGGGATGAATCTGGTTTCGTCCCGTCTCGTTTATTTTGTAATTCTATTTTTTTTCAAATACTTTGTTTTACAGAAAAACTGAAATTGATATATAGAATTAATTGATCACTTAATTTAATCATTGTTTATTTTAAATTGTATAGATTGAATTGAGTTGTCTAATTAAAGATATTTTGATACGGTTAATTGGACGAACTATTTCATTGATGCAAAATTAAAATTTAGAAACAACGAATGAGCCCATATAAGTTTATTAATTTACAATTGTTATAATTAATAAAAGGATATGGTAATTCTTGTCAAAAAAAGGATATGGTAATTATGTGTGTTTTAATTCGATTTTACAAACCGTTTTTGTGCTTAATAATTCTATTTGATATATTAGTTGAACACGTTAAACAGTTTTGGTAAAATGATTAAACACAATAATTTATAATCTCTCGTCTTAAACGTTTTGTGTTTTGAAATTGATTTTTACAAAGTTATTTAATGTTTAATTATTTGTATGTGATACGGTTGAATTAAACATGTTAAATAATTTTGGTAAAATAATTAAACACAAATAATTAATATTTTGTGTAGTTATATTTTGAATGTCTAATTAAGTTTATATTTGATATATTTTAATTAGAATAAAATATAAATGATACAAAATTAATTAAAGGTTAATTTGATAGTAAAGTTAATTAAAGGACAAAATTGAAAGTAAAATTAACTTAAAGGTTAATTTGATTAACTAAAATATTACATAAATAGTTTATGTAATCAACCAATTAAATTTATTTAATTGAGTCTTTGCATGTTTGGTGTTATGTGTTGGTCCCTTATAACGTAACAAGTTAGTTCCAAGGGGGGGATAGGAACTATTTTAAATTTTAGTACGTTAAGGCTGACTTCTTTCTCTTTGAAAAAGGATTACACAGCGCGCTGAGTAAATTAAGACACTAGCTTAGTCAACTGGTGACTAAGTCAGCTTCTTTCTTTCAGTCAGGAGATAGCACTTGAGTCTATTCCTGAACTCAGATACTCAACACACACAACTCAGCGTGACCTCTTTACTTGGTCAGTTTTGTTTAAGCAAGCAATATATATATTAAGGAGATTAAGGTTAGAAAGATGTTACTCAGCAGATTTATCCAGGTTTGGCCTCTAAGCCTACGTCCTGTCCCCGGAACACGTTCCAAGCTTTCGAATTCTCTACTGAGCTCTTTAACGGTAGAGCATCAAACCTTTTACAACTTAGAAGCTGAGTATAACAAGAGTACCTTCCTCTATACCTCTACTCACTCCTAATCTCTTGCTGAGTACTATAACCGAGTACTCAGCCTCTCCTTTCTAATCTCTAGAAATGATAAAGATTTGTCCTAAACAACAATTGCTAAGACACCTTAGATGATTGAATAATCACTCTAGACTTTTACACAAAAGATATAGAATTTGGTGTAAGTATTTGCTTTGCTTTTTCTCACAGAACTTTGAGTAGAATTTTGGTCACCGTAATGGCTTGATAAAGTTCTGTGTTAAATGAAGCAACTGAAAGGCCCTATTTATAGAGACGTCTGAGGCATCAGTCATTTCGAATTTCGAAATAACCGTTGGAGGGAAACGGCTTCCTATCGTTGTTATTCAGTCCTGCTCAGTGCTCTTGGCCAATCAGATTCGAGTATCTTCTATCTTCGGTCAGTGTTGAGCAGCTTTTAGTCAGTCCAGCAGAATGTCTCTCCATTTATGGTAAGGTCAACTAGACAGCTTTCTGTGTCTTCTGAACTTTACCCAAAGTAGAAATACTTTGTCTGGAAGTTGTTCTTGCTCAGCTGCTGTCTTGTACTCTTTGTCGATACAACTCAGCAGCTTCGTTCCGAAGTTGTTCAACGAATGTCTTCTCGATCCTTCTTACGCTGAGCTGCGTTTTGTACATAACGACAACATTTTGCACACGCGGGCCGAGGGGTCTTGATCTGTTTGACTTGGGCTTTGACTTCCATATTGGGCTTTAAGCCTTTTAGTCTTTATGTCTTATAAACAATTTTAACTCAACATTGAACAAACACATTAGTGTAATAAATCAAAGCATTTAAACTTAGTGTGTTTAGAATATATTTAATTTTACTTAAACAATTTTGTCAAATCAAAATCATGTGGAAAGGTGTTTCAACAAACTCCTCCATTTTGATGTTGGCAAAACTATTCAGCAAAGAACTCAGTGTTGAGCTCCCCCATGATAGTTGACCTAATATTACTTAGCAGACTCCCCCGTCAGGGTAGAGCTACTGACTTAGTTTTACTCTAAACATTTGAAGGTTTAATTGAGTAAGTCTAAGGTCAGTTTTCAGATATAGGTCAGCTCATGGAACATATTCTATTTTACTCAGTGTTAAGCGGAAGATTTATCATTTAGAGAGCGCTGAGTATTTTATTGTTCAATGGGTCTTATGAGACAGTGTTTAATAGACATACAAGATAATGTCAAACATTTTAGCATACAATCAACAAGTATTATAAGCAGTAAACACAGTTGATGTATTTGAAGATACATAGTAACATAATACTCAGCATCATATGAAATAACTTCAAGTTTGAATAAAAGATGCAAGTATTGAAATAAGGTAGTCAGCATATACAGCAAAAAGATAAGCAAAAAGAAACATAGAAACTATAAAGTAAAGAACAAGACTGTGTTATCCTATTTCTATTTCTTCTTCTTTTGCTTAGACTGACTACTTCTAGCAGCCTCCTGCTGAGTTCTAGCTTGTTCTTTCTCCCCCGTTTTTTCAGCATCGGGAGGAGGAGGAATTCTGAAGGAGTCGGTTAAGGCCGCATTGGTCAGTACGGCCGTCGAAGACAACAACGCCTTCATCCAACAACGCCTTCAGCTGACTTAGGTCTCTCCTGACCTTTTTGAGCAACTGACTTCAGCTTCTTGGCCGGAGACTCAGCATCTTTTGAAGGAGTCCCAACAGCTCTCCTTTTGCGGGCAGCTGGAGCCTTTGTTCTTATGTCCTTCTTTGGGACATTCTCCTCAGCAGGCTGATCACCACCTTTGTCTTTCTTAATTGGTTGGTTAAACTTCAAGGCACGCAGCGCAACAGCTGTGATTTCAGAGCCTTGGGCCTCAGTTTCCTTGGATAGGTCAATCTGATGGTCTATGAGGATTCTGGTAATGAGTGAGCCCAGCCTTAAAGTTCCAGTGCTCCTTTGGAAGCCAGCAATTAAGAAAACTGGCATATTGATGGGCTTGTAGGTCAGCATATGCCATATGAAGCATTGCTCGAAGTTTGTTGCTGAGCTGGTGCAATTTATCTTCGGGAAGATATAATTGGTCAGCAGGTAGTGTGCCATCTTTTGGTGCTGGCCCATTGAGGAACTGGAGATTTCTCCAGAATGGCCAGCGGGCTTGCAGAAGGTGGCTAAGTACCCAGTTCCTTCATGATCACCCTTCCTCCTCAGTTTTGTTCCTTCATTTTTCAGTTTGAGCAAGTTGGCAAGGTAGGTAGGGTTGACAAAAATTGTTTTCTCTTTTACCACAGTTACTAGGTGGTCCTGGTTATCGTCAGCAACCCGCAGATTATGGTAGAATTCCCTTACTAAGTTAGGATAAGTTGGATCTCTGATTGAGAACAGCTCCGTCCAGCCATTCTTCGATATCCATTCACAGAATGGTTGCTCGGTTTCTATGAAAGCCTCAGAGAACCATCTTGAGCAGTCTATCTTGCACTCTCTAACGTCTTCGTAGACCTTAGTATAGGTTCTGACTTTGGACGGCTTTCCTTTAGAGGAGGTGGCTTGGCCAGCTTTGCCTTTGCTCGGTGTAGTGGCCTTAGTCGTTTCAGGCGGAGTAGAATGCTTGGAAGGTTCATCGGAACTGGTCTTAGGATGACCGGCACCGGAGATGTTCACGGAAACCTTAGTCATAGTTTCAGAGAGGGGTTTGGAAGTTTTGAGAGTTTTTAGAGAGAAGGTGCTTATGCCAGAGAATTCGGTAAGTGTAAAGAGATAAAAATGGGGATTTGCCCATTATTTATAGCTGTGAAAGGTGGATCTTATCGAATCCATGTGTCAGTTTTGCCTTGGGATTGTCAACCGACAATGATCTTGGCATTTATGACACATTCGGCGCATACGTCATCCTAAGTGGCTATTCGCGTGCTTTAGCATTAAATGCAACGGATCTTATACTCAGCGTTTAGAATTCTAAACGTTTTATATTCTGAGTAGTCAATTTTACATAAATGGATGAATTAAGTAATTGATTTCTCAGTTTGAGATGACTACTCGGTGCCAATATTTGCTCAGTATGTGATATTCATTCATTTAGCATTAAATACTCAGCATACATCTATCCACTCAGCAAGTAATAGCATTCAGCATGGTAATTCACTCAGCATGAATATATATTAAGAGCTGGAATTTACTGAAGAGGATTAAACATACCAATGACTTCTCTCAGTGTGCTGAACTGCTCACGAGCCAGTGGCTTCGTGAAGATATCCGCAAGCTGCTCATCCGTTGGGACATAGGTCAGCTTGATCTCACCTTTGAGTAAATGGTCTCTAATGAAGTGATGTCTGATGCTGACATGCTTCATCCTGCTGTGCTGAATTGGGTTCTTTGATAGATCAATTGCACTTTTGTTGTCACACCTGACCTCAATTGTCTTTGTTTGAACACCATAGTCTTCAAGCTGTTGCTTAATCCAGAGGACTTGAGCAACACAGTGTCCAGCACCAATGTACTCAACTTCAGTGGTAGACAAGGCTACTGACGCCTACTTCTTGCTGAACCAGGATACAAGACAGCTTCCTAGGAAGTGGCATCTGATGCTTTTTGGATATATAGCAAAATTAAGGTCAAGCATAAACCTATCGCAACAAGTAATAAAGTGTGCAAGCACAGGTCGAACCCACAGAGAGACAGGAATGCAGAGCCACTAAGTCTAATCAAACGTCAAAGTGTCAAGACAAACAGAAATTGGACGAATTTGGCATTAACTGAATACGCAATTAATTATAAAGAATGGAAAATCAATACTAAGTATAACAAATGATGGGATAAATGGATGAGAAATCTGGGGTTTCAGATCCTTTGGCTAAATCATATATTTAGGTTGAGAGTTAAGAGTTATTAAATCATGTCGAATTGTAACGGCAACCATTCTAGAAAAGGTATGAATGTGATCAGTATTCTAAGACCTCTATTCACATATGTTCAAACAATAGCTTGGTTAGGCAATATGTTCTCTAACATGTGAAGCATTATAAAGTTCTATTTGGTTGAACCCTAAGCCGTAGCCCGAGTAAAAACCGCACTCCTAGTGTCCTAGCGAGGTCTGACTGTACGGGTTCGGAATAGATTCTCTCCTCTCGGTCTCAAATCTATCTAGAATTCTATTTCCTCTCGGATAAAGACATTAAGTACAGACAATCAGTTTACAATTGACAGTCAAATCAGGCCTTAACTCCAAACCTAAATATAATCATTCACACCAAATTCACCTCCATCCCAGATTGGATGGAGATTAGCTCATGGATATATAATTTAACACAATCACAATGATAAAAACGAAATCCATAATTATATTGAAAATCAATAGGAGAGTACAAAGGAGAAGAGAACTAGACTGTCACTCTAGTGATCGTGTGATCGTCGCCGAATCTTCGATTGAAAGTTATCAATTGTTATAAAATGAGCCACAAAACTAGCTTCCAAAAGTATGATTTTCTATAACAATGGTTGCTCAAAAAGATGTTCCAGCAGAAAAAGAAAAAGAAGAAGCCTTAAAGATAAAAACCTAGTTCCCTTTTATAGTCCCAACAAGAGCTGCAAGGGCAAAAAGGTAAATTACAGGAGTGAAAATTGATATTTCCAGGTCTTCATAGGGGCAATTTAGACAAAAAGAGTTGGATTTGCGTTGCTGGTTCGCGCTCTGTCTCGGCGAGATAGAAGTTGTCTCGGCGAGACAGAGGCTGTCTCGGCGAGACAGAAGTTGTCTCGGCGAGACAGCATGCGGCCTGGTCCGTTTCAGCTCCTCGTTCTCTCGGTTGATGCTTGATTGCTTCCTAAAGCTCCGAGGAAGTCCAAAAAGTCCTGAAAAACACTAATCATGCCATAAGATAAGGGAAACACAAAATTGACTTAAAACACGAAAACAATAAACAAACATAGTTGAAAAAGGCTAAAAACAGTGGCTAAAATGTAAATAAACACCTATGAAATATGGAAATATCAGCATCCTCCAGAGGTGCTTTTTCGTTCAAGCTTGTCTCGTCCATAGTCAGCGTCAGTGTATCCAACGAGTGTAAAATCATGAGTGTTGGGATACCATAAACCTGCGTTCACTGAGCTTTGCAAATATCTAAGGATTCTTTTTACAGCTATGTAATGAGATTCCTTAGGGTTAGATTGATATCTAGCACAGTAGCATACTGAGAACTAGATGTCCTATCTACTTGCTGTTAAGTAAAGTAGAGAGCCTATCATACCTCGATACAATTTGCTGTCTACCGACTTACCATTCTCGTCAGCACAAAGGACAGTGTCAGTGCCCATAAGAGTAGATATTGGCTTGCAATTTTCAAGATCATATTTCTTCAATATCTCCTTGGCATATTTAGCTTGACTGATGAAGATGCCATTTTTCCCTTGTTTGATTTGAAGTCCAAGGAAGAAGAGTTCTCCCATCATTGACATTTCAAACTCATTCTGCATTTTCTTGCTAAATTCCTTGTACATTGACTCATTAGTAGCACCGAAAATAATATCATCAACATATATTTGAGCCAGCAGTGTATCTTTACCCTTTCTCTTAATGAATAAGGTTGTATCAGCTTTGCCTCTGACATAGTTTCTAGTCAGCAGGAAACTGGTCAGCCTCTCATACCAAGCACATGGTGCTTGCTTGAGGCCGTACAGAGCCTTTTTGAGTTTATAAACGTGGTTTGGGAATTTAGGATCCTCAAACCTTGGAGGTTGATTAACATAAACTTCCTCGTTTATAACTCCATTAAGGAATGCACTCTTAACATCCATTTGAAACAGTTTAAAGTTCATATAACTTGCATAAGCGTATAAAATTCTAATAGCCTCTAGCCTTGGCACTGGGGCAAAGGTCTCACCGTAGTCAATACCTTCTTGCTGACTGTAGCCCTGAGCTACAAGCCTTGCTTTGTTCCTGACTACATTTCCTTGTTCATCCAGCTTGTTGCGGAAGACCCATCTTGTTCCAATGGTCTTCTGACTCCTTGGATGTGGCACTAACTCCCATACATCGTTTCTTCTGAATTGATCAAGTTCCTCTTGCATTGCGCTCATCCAGAATTCATCGTCCTCAGCATCAGTGAAGTTCTTTGGTTCCTGAACTGAGATGAAGGCTACGTTGCTGAGGTATCTCCTAAGTTGGTTTCTTGTCATCAGGGTATTCTCAGCGGCATCAAGAATAGCACTCTCTGAGTGTCCTCTTGGTATCCTTATCTCCTTTGGTAGATTGATGTCTTGTGCTGTCTGCGTTTCAACAATCTCTGCAGGTGTAGACTGGTCAGTGAAAACAATTTGAGGTTCACTTTTACCTTTGGTCAGCCCTTGAGGGAATGACTCAGCGGCTGTATCTTGATCAGCGGGTACTGAGTGTGGATCATCCTCGGTCAGCGGCAGATATCTTCCTGTAGGGTTAGTTTCGTGAACCTTCGAGTTAGATTTCTATGGTTGCTAAGCTAGAAGTGATTAAAACAACAGTTCGGCAGTGTGAGGGGCCTTTTGTACTGGAGGAAACGCATGGGTAACGTACCCCCAGTCATACAACCCGATCACAGAACCAAGGTGTTTGAAGAATTAGATTCCCTCTTTCCATTTTCTTTCCAATGTGGGGGGCCTTTTGTACCGGTTGAAACGCATGGGTGACGTACCCCCGGTCATACAACCCAACCACAAAACCAAGATGCTATGCATAGTCATACCCAGAATTTATTTGTGCAATTGCACTTATTGAATGTAGGCATTGGAGTAGGGCGAAAAGAGGTTTTTTTTAATTTTTTTTTCGGTAGCACGATTTCAGCTTAGGTTGACACTCAGATTTCACAATTTCGGCTTCCATCATTTTCTTAAAGGTGGGCTACTTAAATTGCACTAAGTATCAAAATTAAGTACTGGAAACACGACTTCATCATCAATTATTCAAAGGTAAAACTAAGATGGCCTGTTTGTGTAATTTGTCTTTCGATGAAGTTTCCGAGGGGATATGTAATATAATAATTCTAAAGTGTTTCATCCATGTCAAGCGAAGAACCAAGACTTAAGGTTTCAAGGGGAGGCTTGGATATTGACTCTACAAGACATAACAAAACATCAAAGCAGGCAGACAGACACGCCAGACACGGGGACAGCAGATAACACACAAACAGTTTAAACACACATAAGACAGGAAGACTATCGACATGTAATTTTCTATCCAAATTTTCCCCTCCCCACACTTAAAACAAGCATTTACTCTTGAAAATGTAGAAAAGTAAAGCTACAAAATATATCAAAGGGAAAAGAAAATAGGATAGGGACTCCCTCAAGGGTGGCGATCCATCCAGCCGCGCATATCGGACATGAATCCGTTGACGTCCATGCGGAAATCGCAGAATTCATGTGTCAACTGCTCCAAATTGGCTTCCATGTTAGTCATTCGCTCCTCAAAGCCGCTTTCCGGCTCCTCTTGATATTCGTCATCCTCCTCTTCGGAGCTAAGCGCCATCGGCTCAGAGGAACATGTACCTGCAGGTTGAATTTCTGTCCACCACAACCCCGACTTATGGAGGAGCTCAGCACGCAACAGATAATTCGCATCTAACAGTTTAAAATTTTCAGATTCTTTTAACTTGAAGGTGTCCATGGTTCCCTCACATACTGCTAGACGGGAGATGATATGGCCAAAAGGGAGGGAGGTGCGCTTGGAAAAGCGAACTCCGGCCATTAAAGTCCAAATAAAGTGGGCCATTCGAGGAGGTTTGTTTTGTGTCATACACCAAAGGAGTAAGAGGTCGGCCTCACTAACTTTGTCGGCCTCGGGGAGGCCGACTAGGTTGAATGTTATCCATTTATGCATTAATCGGGTTTGAGAGTCAGTGATATTCTTATTTACTGTTTTATTTTTCTTAAACTCAAAAATTCCTGAAAGCTCAAACCAAACATCTTTATTAGTGAGGTCCTTATCCCATTCGGTGTAATCACCCTCCTTAAAACCCATGACCTTATTAAACTCGTCCTCAGTCCATTTTGACTCAGTGTTATCAATTCTATAGTGTAGAGTTTTTGCACCCTCATCGTCAGTGTCGATTCGTAGGGTGGTAAAGAACTCTACAACATAGAATTTATACAATTTATACCTTCTATCATCTAGTTTCTTCCATCCCATTCGGGTTAGGATCTCTTTGATCCCCTCATCCTTACCCGTTTTCTCAAGCAAGGGCCAATCAAAATAACGAGGGTGAGCAAGTTTATAATCCTTGAATTTCAAGTATAGTTCGCCCTCATCAACAGATTTTATGGAAAATGGGCAGAGATACTTACGTGAGAGTTCAGAAGGGTACGGAGTGTCTGCTTGCTGTGACGAGGCTCGGGGCCGAGGAGGACGGGGGGCCCTCCATCGGAGCTGCCCAGGGTCGGCAACTGGTGTTTGCTCCTCGACCATTCGTTTCTTGCCCTTGGAACGTGTGTGCCTGGATGATTCTGCCATGACCTGATTACAAAAAAAAAAAAGAAGAAATAGGAAGAGGAAGAGAACATGAATAGAAAAATTAGAGAAGAAACTAAGATAAATGCACAAGACAAATAAGCACCAACATTGAAGAAAACTACATCTAAATAAATGACTTGTAAGAAAACTTACCAAAATGGAAAAGAAATCAAAAGAAAAATATGTTAATGGTGGGGAGAGATGAAGAAGTGAGGTTTGGGTGAAAGGGGAGGTGAAGAAAGAGGTAGGAGATGAAGCTTAAGGGTTAGGATGGAGGTGTAAGGAGAGAAAGTAGGGTTTTGGGGAAGAAATTGGGGGTAAAGAAGGTGGGGGTTCGGCTAGGGTTTGAAGGGAAGAGTTTAGGGGGTATTTATAGGGTAAAGTGGGTGGATCCAAAGCCCATCGGCCTGGATCCACGATGTGTCTCGGCGAGACACACGGTGTCTTGGCGAGACACAGCGCTGGACGTGCTTCTTGCGATAGTAGTGTCCGCCTTGTCTCGGCGAGACACAGCGCGAAAAGGAAGAAAAAATTCTCAAAAATTAAGCATAAAACTATGTATAATTAAAATGTTCAAAAGTGAAGGAAAGAGTACGAAAGAAAAATAAAATTGTAATGTAAAGAGGTTCTAGTCTGGGGTGCCTCCCAGGAGCGCTCAATTTTATAGTCTATGGAGCTTATAGACTGTCCTTCTCCCTCAGGACGGATCATCCAGACGGAGATGCTCAATTACTCGAGGTCCGTCATCATAGCATTTCAACCTCTGACCGTTAACCTGGAACGTCTGATTCTTATCGTCTTTGATTTCAACCATACCAGATGGGAAAGCTCGAACTACGGAGAATGGGCCGCTCCACCTGGACTTCAGCTTACCAGGCCATAGCTTTATCCGGGAGTTAAATAACAGAACTCTCTCCATTGGCTCAAAGTTACGCTTTATGATCCGCTTGTCATGCCACTTCTTCATTCGCTCCTTGTAAATCTTCGCATTCTCATATGCTCCTAATCGAAATTCCTCCAATTGATCCAACTGCAACAATCGCTGTTCACCTGCAATCTTGTTATCAAAGTTTAGAAACCTGGTGGCCCAAAAGGCCTTGTGTTCTAGTTCTACAGGCAAATGACATGCCTTTCCATACACCAATCTGTAGGGAGACATGCCAATTGGCGTTTTAAACGCGGTCCTGTATGCCCACAAAGCGTCGTCGATTTTTAAAGACCAGTCTTTTCTAGAGAGATTCACTGTTTTTTCTAAGATGCTTTTCAACTCTCTGTTAGTCACTTCTACCTGGCCACTAGTTTGAGGGTGGTAAGGTGTGGCCACCTTATGTGTGACTCCATATTTCTGCAAAAGTTGTGAGAAAAGCTTATTGCAGAAGTGTGAGCCACCATCACTAATAATGGTGCGAGGGGTGCCAAAACGTGTAAAAATGTTCTTTTGCAAGAACTTAGTTACAACCCTCGCATCATTACTTGGTAAGGCAGCAGCTTCCACCCACTTTGACACGTAATCGACTGCCACCAAAATATATTCATTGTTAAAAGACTTGGGGAAGGGACCCATGAAATCTATCCCCCAGACATCAAAGATTTCACATATCAAAATAGGACTAAGGGGCATTTCATGTCTCTTTGTTATACTTCCAGTTCGCTGGCAATTATCACATGACTTCACAAATCTAGCAGCATCGGCAAAAAGGGTGGGCCAAAATAGGCCAGATTGTAATACCTTAGCTGCAGTTTTGGTCGGGCCATGATGCCCACCTACCTCTCTAGAATGGCAAAAGGCTAGGACTGATTCTGTTTCACTTTCAGGGATACAACGCCGAATGATATTGTCGCCACATACCTTCCATATGAAAGGATCCTCCCAGTAGTACTGTTTTACCTCATGTAGGAATTTCTTTCTCTGCTGATAGCTCAGATCTGGAGGTATGACCCTTCCTGCAATGAAATTAGCATAGTCAGTGGACCATGGAACTGATAAAATTGCCATTAACTTTTCGTCGGGAAAAGATTCCTTGATGTCCTCAGAGAGGATCATCTCGTCCTCTTTGTTCTCCAAGCGGGATAGGTGGTCAGCTACCACATTCTCGACTCCTTTCTTATCCCTTATTTCTAAATCGAATTCCTGGAGCAGCAGTATCCAACGAATGAGTCTAGGCTTTGCGTCCTGTTTAGAAAACAAATACTTCAAGGCAGCATGGTCAGTATACACAATAATCTTAGAAAGCACAAGATAAGACCTAAACTTGTCTAAAGCAAAAATGATAGCTAGCAATTCTTTCTCTGTGGTGGTGTAATTCACCTGAGCTTCATTTAAAGTCTTACTAGCGTAACAAATAGGTTGACAAATTTTATCTTTCTTTTGACCCAAGCATGCACCTACAGCTGTATCGCTCGCATCACACATTAGCTCAAACGGCTTGTCCCAATCTGGACTAACCATAATGGGAGCTTTTACCAATTTCTCTTTAAGTTCATTGAAGGCGTTTAAGCATTCAGTGGTGAAAACAAAGTCAGCATCTTTCAAAAGCAATTGAGTTAAAGGCCTAGCAATTCTTGAAAAATCTTTAACAAACCGCCTATAAAATCCTGCATGTCCCAGGAAACTCCTAACTGCTTTAACATTACAAGGGGGAGGTAAATTATCTATTACTTCGATTTTTGCAGGGTCGACCTCTATCCCCCTTTCGGACACTCTATGTCCTAACACTATGCACTCTTTGACCATAAATTGACACTTCTCCCAGTTAAGAACTAGGCTAGTGTCCTCACAACGTTGCAACATCAACTCTAGACTTTTCAGACAACTTTCAAAAGTAGGTCCAAATATGGAAAAGTCATCCATGAATATCTCCATGAACTGCTCAACCATGTCACTAAAGATTGATGTCATGCATCTTTGGAATGTGGCAGGTGCGTTGCACAGACCAAATGGCATTTGTCTATATGCAAAGGTCCCGTAGGGGCATGTAAAAGTGGTCTTTTCCTGATCTTTCAGATCGACCGGTATTTGCATATAGCCCGAATAACCATCTACAATGCAATAAAAACACTTACCTGACATTCGCTCTAACATCTGATCTATGAATGGAAGTGGGAAGTGGTCTTTCCTTGTGGTGTCATTCAGCTTCCTGTAGTCTATGCACATACGCCAACCAGTCACCTTCCTCACAGGGATCAGTTCGTTTTTCTCATTCAACATCACTGTAGTTCCGCCTTTTTTTGGAACCACCTGCACAGGACTGACCCACGGACTGTCAGAAATGGGAAAAATTATACCTGCATCTAAGAGCTTGATCACTTCAGCCTTCACCACTTCCTTCATTTTGGGGTTCAATCGTCGCTGTGGTTGAACAGTTGGTTTAATCTCGTCCTCCATGTAAATCCTGTGGGTACACAAGGAAGGGTTAATTCCTTGTATGTCTGCCATCTGCCATCCAAAAGCTCTCTTATGTGTGCGTAGAACAGTAATTAACTGTTCCTCCATATCCCTGGTCAGCTCAGAAGAAACAATTACAGGCAAGGACATAAGTGGTTGTAGAAACGCATACTTAAGGTGAACAGGCAAGGGTTTAAGGTCAAGGGTCGGCGGCTCTTCAATGGAGGGTTTTAGTATGGAACCAGAATTACTTACTAATTCCTCAATGTGTCGAATCCAATAACACTTTTCCGCTTCTAACTCACTCAATTTGATAAGTTCACTTTCTGGCACAGTGATCTCAGCAGGTGTTAGACTTTGTTCCTGATCTTCCTGGAAGACATCTTCAACAATGACATCATTAGTACAAATAAAATTACAAGAAGAAGTGTCTACCTGATACTTCATTGATTTCACAACGCTGAATTCCACTTTCTCATCGTGTAGTCGAAGGAATGGCTTTCCTTCTTCCACGTCGATCAGTGTCCTTCCTGTTGCTAGGAACGGTCTTCCCAAGATGATGGGTACCTGATCATCCTCCTCAATGTCTAGGATTACAAAGTCTGCAGGGAAGATGAACTTGCCAACTTTCACGAGTAAGTCCTCAACAATTCCGGTCGGCCTCCGTATGGAACGATCTGCCAATTGAATACTCACTGAAGTTGGACTCGGATCTCCCATTCCTAATTTCCTGTATACAGAGAGTGGCATCAAATTAATACTGGCACCCAGATCACAAAGTGCATACTTGAAATGTGTAGTACCTATGGTGCAAGGAATGCTAAAGCTGCCAGGATCTTTAGATTTTTTGGGCAAATTTGTGCTTAACATGGCAGAGCATTCCTGGCTCAACATTACGGTCTCATGGTCCCCTAACTTCCGTTTTTTTGTGATTAGTTCCTTAAGGAATTTCCCATAAATAGGCATGTTTTCAATTAGTTCAAGAAAAGGAAGATTGATTTCAATTTTCTTAAACACATTTAAAATTTTTGCATATTCCTTATCTAATTTAGTCTTGCGACTTGGATAAGGTAGGGGTACCTTGGTAGGCTGAACATTTGGGTCTGCAAACAGTTTAGGGTTAGAGATACTTACCTGGTCTGGAGCGGGAGCGACTGGGGGACTTTTGTCGGTGAGGTGCGACCCAGAGGGGGAGTCTCGCCGAGACGCCTCCAACGGCGGGTTGTCTCGCCGAGACACTATGGTGTCTCGCCGAGACAACTTGGGTGGAGTTGCAATTTCGTCGACCGAGTCTCTTAGTCCGCTTCTTACCTGATTGCCACTTCTAAGTTGGATGGCATGGACCCTTTCCTTCGGATTTTGCTCACTGTTTGGGGGTAGTTGTCCCACAGGACGTTCAGAGTTATTTCTCGCCATTTGGCCCAACTGCGTCTCTAACTGCTTCGTGTGAGCTTCATTCTGGACCATGCGAGTTTCCACTCCTGAGACTCTCCCATCTATTGCTCCCAACACTTTTATCATGGCGTCCACCTTGTCTTCCAGAGTGTCTTTCTTCTTTTGGTATTGGTTCTGATTTTGCTGAGGTGGTGCCGAAGATGTCCCTTGATTGGAGTTCTGAAATCCAGGTGGGCCTAAAGCTGCTTGATTGTTGGACCAACTGAATCCCGGGTGATTTTGTCTCCAGGAGGGGTTGTAATTGTTCTGGTAAGGGCCATTATGTTTCATATAATTGACTTGCTCTAGCACTATGGGGCATTCTGTGCTTCTGTGCTCTCCCACACAGATTTCACATTTGAAGACCGGTGCGGGTGTTGGTTCAGAATTTTTCATTTCAGCCAAGACAAGATCAAGCTTTTCCGCCAGAGCTGCTACCTGAGAATCCGACTCTGATGTTCCTACTGATTTTGATGACGGGGCCTCCACAGCAAATACACCCCGCCTTGGAGTTGGCTTCTCTATCTGCCAGTGCGCACTACGCTCTGCTAGCTCCTTCACAAGGCTATAAGCGACTGCAGCAGTCTTACTGAATAAGTTACCACCTGCAGCTGCATCCAAAGAAGCTCTGTTAGCAGAGGAAATACCAGAGTAAAAGAGTTGTACCAAATGGTGCTTTTCAAACCCATGATGTGGGCACTTCCGTAGGAGTTTTTGGAATCGTTCCCAAGCCAAGTGCAGATTTTCGCTCTCAAACTGTTTGAAACAGTTAATATCGCTCTTGAATTGGGCTGTCTTGGACGGCGGAAAATACTTGGCTAGGAATTCACTGACCGTGCTGTCCCAATCTGCTAGGGATCCCGGCTCCAATGAGGCGAGCCAATCTGCTGCTTCATCCTTCAAGAAAAAACGAAACAATGTCATATAAACATCTTCAGCAGTAACATTGTTATACTTGAAAGTGCTACAATAAAGGGTGAATTTGTTCAAGTGGGCATTAGGGTCCTCGTGATATTCTCCACCGAATTGTCCCGAATTTTGGATCATTTGGATCATTGCTGGTTTGATCTCAAAGGAAGCTGCCGCAATGGTGGGTTGCACCAAGCTAGAGGTGGCTGCAGGCCTTGTGGCCTTGAGAAGGTCCATAATAGAAGGTGGGTCGGCCATCTCCTCCGATTGAGGGGCTTTTTCCTCAAGGGGGTTATCAATTTCTTCCAACCTAACCTGCTGTCTGCGTTCCTTTTTTAACCTGCGCGTAGTTTTGTCAATGTCAGGGTCAAAACGCAAAGGTGAATAACTTCGAGAACGTCGGTGCATAAACTAACAAGAAATAAAAGCAACAATAAATTAAACGTCAAGATCAAATTTCAATTCTTTTGACTTAATGTGCACTCGCGTGCCTCCCCGGCAACGGCGCCAAAAACTTGATGTTTTTTGGATATATAGCAAAATTACGGTCAAGCATAAACCTATCGCAACAAGTAATAAAGTGTGAAAGCATAGGTCGAACCCACAGAGAGATAGGAATGCAGAGCCACTAAGTCTAATCAAACGTCAAAGTGTCAAGACAAACAGAAATTGGACGAATTTGGCATTAACTGAATACGCAATTAATTATAAAGAATGGAAAATCAATACTAAGGATAACAAATGATGGGATAAATGGATGAGAAATCTGGGGTTTCGGATCCTTTGGCTAAATCATATATTTAGGTTGAGAGTTAAGAGTTATTAAATCATGTCGAATTGTAACGGCAACCATTCTAGAAAAGGTATAAATGTGATCAGTATTCTAAGACCTCTATTCACATATGTTCAAACAATAGCTTGGTTAGGCAATATGTTCTCTAACATGTGAAGCATTATAAAGTTCTATTTGGTTGAACCCTAAGCCGTAGCCCGAGTAAAAACCGCACTCCTAGTGTCCTAGCGAGGTCTGACTGTACGAGTTCGGAATAGATTCTGTCCTCTCGGTCTCAAATCTATCTAGAATTCTATTTCCTCTCGGATAAAGACATTAAGTACAGACAATCAGTTTACAATTGACAGTCAAATCAGGCCTTAACTCCAAACCTAAATATAATCATTCACACCAAATTCACCTCCATCCCAGATTGGATGGAGATTAGCTCATGGATATACAATTTAACACAATCACAATGATAAAAACGAAATCCATAATTATATTGAAAATCAATAGGAGAGTACAAAGGAGAAGAGAACTAGACTGTCACTCTAGTGATCGTGTGATCGTCGCCGAATCTTCGATTGAAAGTTATCAATTGTTATAAAATGAGCCACAAAACTAGCTTCCAAAAGTATGATTTTCTATAACAATGGTTGCTCAAAAAGATGTTCCAGCAGAAAAAGAAAAAGAAGAAGCCTTAAAGATAAAAACCTAGTTCCCTTTTATAGTCCCAACAAGAGCTGCAAGGGCAAAAAGGTAAATTACAGGAGTGAAAATTGATATTTCCAGGTCTTCATAGGGGCAATTTAGACAAAAAGAGCTGGATTTGCGTTGCTGGTTCGCGCTCTGTCTCGGCGAGACAGAAGTTGTCTCGGCGAGACAGAGGCTGTCTCGGCGAGACAGAAGTTGTCTCGGCGAGACAGCATGCGGCCTGGTCCGTTTCAGCTCCTCGTTCTCTCGGTTGATGCTTGATTGCTTCCTAAAGCTCCGAGGAAGTCCAAAAAGTCCTGAAAAACACTAATCATGCCATAAGATAAGGGAAACACAAAATTGACTTAAAACACGAAAACAATAAACAAACATAGTTGAAAAAGGCTAAAAACAGTGGCTAAAATGTAAATAAACACCTATGAAATATGGAAATATCAGCATCCTCCAGAGGTGCTTTTTCGTTCAAGCTTGTCTCGTCCATAGTCAGCGTCAGTGTATCCAACGAGTGTAAAATCATGAGTGTTGGGATACCATAAACCTGCGTTCACTGAGCTTTGCAAATATCTAAGGATTCTTTTTACAGCTATGTAATGAGATTCCTTAGGGTTAGATTGATATCTAGCACAGTAGCATACTGAGAACTAGATGTCCTATCTACTTGCTGTTAAGTAAAGTAGAGAGCCTATCATACCTCGATACAATTTGCTGTCTACCGACTTACCATTCTCGTCAGCACAAAGGACAGTGTCAGTGCCCATAAGAGTAGATATTGGCTTGCAATTTTCAAGATCATATTTCTTCAATATCTCCTTGGCATATTTAGCTTGACTGATGAAGATGCCATTTTTCCCTTGTTTGATTTGAAGTCCAAGGAAGAAGTTGAGTTCTCCCATCATTGACATTTCAAACTCATTCTGCATTTGCTTGCTAAATTCCTTGTACATTGACTCATTAGTAGCACTGAAAATAATATCATCAACATATATTTGAGCCAGCAGTGTATCTTTACCCTTTCTCTTAATGAATAAGGTTGTATCAGCTTTGCCTCTGACATAGTTTCTAGTCAGCAGGAAACTGGTCAGCCTCTCATACCAAGCACATGGTGCTTGCTTGAGGCCGTACAGAGCCTTTTTGAGTTTATAAACGTGGTTTGGGAATTTAGGATCCTCAAACCTTGTAGGTTGATTAACATAAACTTCCTCGTTTATAACTCCATTAAGGAATGCACTCTTAACATCCATTTGAAATAGTTTAAAGTTCATATAACTTGCATAAGCGTATAAAATTCTAATAGCCTCTAGCCTTGCCACTGGGGCAAAGGTCTCACCGTAGTCAATACCTTCTTGCTGACTGTAGCCCTGAGCTACAAGCCTTGCTTTGTTCCTGACTACATTTCCTTGTTCATCCAGCTTGTTGCGGAAGACCCATCTTGTTCCAATGGTCTTCTGACTCCTTGGATGTGGCACTAACTCCCATACATCGTTTCTTCTGAATTGATCAAGTTCCTCTTGCATTGCGCTCATCCAGAATTCATCGTCCTCAGCATCAGCGAAGTTCTTTGGTTCCTGAACTGAGATGAAGGCTACGTTGCTGAGGTATCTCCTAAGTTGGTTTCTTGTCATCAGGGTATTCTCAGCGGCATCAAGAATAGCACTCTCTGAGTGTCCTCTTGGTATCCTTATCTCCTTTGGTAGATTGATTTCTTGTGCTGTCTGCGTTTCAACAATCTCTGCAGGTGTAGACT
The DNA here is from genome assembly GCF_963576675.1 of Euphorbia lathyris. NCBI lineage: Eukaryota > Viridiplantae > Streptophyta > Magnoliopsida > Malpighiales > Euphorbiaceae > Euphorbia > Euphorbia lathyris. Next base: position 43,498,987 of record NC_088913.1, on the reverse strand, counting down.
GGTCAGTGAAAACAATTTGAGGTTCACTTTTACCTTTGGTCAGCCCTTGAGGGAATGACTCAGCGGTTGTATCTTGATCAGCGGGTACTGAGTGTGGATCATCCTCGATCAGCGGCAGATATCTTCCTGCAGGGTTAGTTTCGTCGAACTCAACATGTACTGACTCTTCTAAAACTTGAGTTCGTTTATTGAAAACTCTGTATGCTTTGCTGTTTGTTGAGTAGCCTAAAAAGATAGCTTCATCAGCTTTTGAGTCAAACTTAGCTAGGCTATCTTTGGTGTTTAAAATATAACATTTACAGCCAAAGGCACGAAAGTATCCAATGTTGGGCTATCGTCCTTTCCAAAGTTCGTAGGGGGTTTTCTTTAGTATAGGTCTAACAAGAGCCCTATTAAGAATATAGCACGCTGTGTTAACAGCTTCTCCCCAAAAGTACTTTGGAAGCCTATGCTCACTCAGCATTGTCCTGGCTATTTCAACCAAGGTTCTGTTCTTCCTTTCAACAACCCCATTTTGTTGAGGCGTCCTAGGAGCAGAAAAATTATGGTCAATGCCGCTGGCTTCACAGAATTCAACAAACTGTTGGTTTTTGAATTCTCCACCATTATCACTTCGGATGTGAGCCAGCTTTAGGTCTTTATCATTTTCAAGTTTTCTAACCAAATTTGAAAATTTCTCAAAGGTCTCATCCTTGCTACTCAGCAAGATGATCCAAGTGTACCGAGAAAAGTCATCTACAATGACCAAGGAAAATCTTCTTCCACCCAGACTCAGCGGCTGGACTGGACCGAAGAGATCCAAGTGTAGTAACTCTAACAGACGCTTAGTTGAGACAATATTTTTACTATGAAAAGATTGTTTGGTTTGTTTTCCAGCTTAGCAAGCGTGGCATAGTTGATCTTTTTCAAATTTAAGTTCTGGCAGTCCCTCAACCAATTGCTTTCTTGCTAATTTGGCCAGGAGGTCCATGCTTACATGACCAAGTCTCATGTGCCATAGCCAGGAATTTTCTTCCTTTGATACTAAGCATACAGTTTTTGAAAACTTTTTCTCTAAGTTCAGCATGAAGACATTATCAATGCGAGGGGCAGTTAAACTCATTAGTTTTACCCTCGTATATTTTACATCCAGTGTCATCAAATATAACTTTTCTCCCATTGTCACATAGCTGAGCTACGGTTATATTTGAGTCCGCTGACTAGGGAGACAGACTCAATAGTAGGATTACCTCCAATGGTTCCTGACCCTACTATCTTACCCTTTTTGTTGTCTCCAAAACTTACGCTTCCTCCTCGTTTACGCTCGAATGTGATGAACTGAGTTTCATCACCAGTCATATGCCTCTAGCATGCGCTGTCAATATACCACATCTTTGACTTCTCAGCACATCTTAGGCTTACCTGCAATGTAACTAGTTACTTTTAGGTACCCAATTCTTTTGTTTGGAACCTTTAGTTGGTTCTGAATGGATGTGACGTCCTTTCTCAGTTTCTTAGAATCTGATTGGACCTCAGAGACAAACTTTTGCATAATTCCAATGTTACTATGCAAATTTGAGTTGTCCTGAAGAAGATATCGAAGGTCACTCAGTTTGACCTCCTCAACCTCGTCATATCGCCTGCTGAGTGCTCTAACCTTTTTATTACACTTTTTGACAAGTGTGTAAAGATCACTCAGGGCATTAACCATTTCATCTCTGAGCAAGGGTAGTGATATTACCTCAGTTGACTGTTCCTCATCATCAGATGCAATGGAGGGGTCAGCATGCTCAGAAGCACATGGCTCAGCAAGTTCGTCAGCCATGAAACAAATCTTCGCTGGCTCAGTGGCATCAGCTTCAGATGATGATGAATCATCACTATCACTCCAGGTTGCCACCATTGCCTTCTTGCTGTTCTTTCTTTCTTTCCTCAGCGAGGGACAGCTTGACTTGATATGGCTAGTTTGATGACATTCAAAGCAAGTAATGGGCTTTGAGCTGTCCTTCTTGTACTTGCTGTCGCTGGAGTCAGCTTTGTACTTATCAAACTTTTTATAAGGCTTCTTAGAATATCTGTCATTCTTTTTGAACAGCCTTTTCATCTTTCTGGTAAACATAGCCATCTCTTCATTGTCTGTTGAGCTTCCATCAGTGGAGTCAGCTTTCATGACAAGAGACTTTTGCTTCTTGTCTTCAGACTTTTCCTTCACCTCGAAATTCTTCATCGAGATTTCATGGGTCAGCAGTGAGCCGATGAGTTCATCATACTTATAGGTGGTTAAGTTTTGAGCTTCCTCAACAGCGGTCTTCTTTGCTTGCCAGTTTTTAGGAAGACTCCTAAGAATCTTCTTGACTTGTTCTTCCTCAGTGAAGATCTTCCCAAGTCTCTTGAGCTCGTTGATGATGTTTGTAAACCTTGCATTCATGTTAGAGATTCCTTCATCATCGTTCATTTCGAACAGCTCGTACAGTCTCATCTGCTGGTTCACCTTGGACTCCTTCACTTTGTTGGTTCCTTCGTAGGTGACCTCCAGCTTCTTCCAGATCTCTTGCGCTGACTCACAACCTGATATCTTGTTATATTCTACAGCATCAAGCGCACAGTGAAGCATGTTTATAGCTGAAGCGTGATTTTGTAGCTTCTTGAGATCATCCTCTGTCCATTTGGCCTCAGCTTTGACAACTGTTTGGCCAGCCACAACTTCAACAGGAACAAATGGGCCTTGGACTATTGAAAGCCATGCACTCATATTTGTTGCCTGAATAAAGTTTTTCATCCAATTCTTCTAGAAGGTGTAGTTAGACCCGAAGAATAGGGGAGGCCGAGTAATGGACAGCCCCTCAGGTAAGATCTGAGTTGTCTGGTTTCCTGGGAGAAACCGAGTGTTGTTTTCAGCCATAGTGGGGATCAGCTCAAGGTAGTTAAACCTTTCACAGTGAGCTTTTAAGCTCTGATACCACTTGTTGGTCCCTTATAACATAACAAGTTAGTTCCAAGGGGGGGGATAGGAACTATTTTAAATTTTAGTACGTTAAGGCTGACTTCTTTCTCTTTGAAAAAGGATTACACAGCGCGCTGAGTAAATTAAGACACTAGCTTAGTCAACTGGTGACTAAGTCAGCTTCTTTCTTTCAGTCAGGAGATAGCACTTGAGTCTATTCCTGAACTCAGATACTCAACACACACAACTCAGCGTGACCTCTTTACTTGGTCAGTTTTGTTTAAGCAAGCAATATATATATTAAGGAGATTAAGGTTAGAAAGATGTTACTCAGCAGATTTATCCAGGTTCGGCCTCTAAGCCTACGTCCTGTCCCCGGAACACGTTCCGAGCTTTCGAATTCTCTACTGAGCTCTTTAACGGTAGAGCATCAAACCTTTTACAACTTAGAAGCTGAGTATAACAAGAGTACCTTCCTCTATATCTCTACTCACTCCTAATCTCTTGCTGAGTACTATAACCGAGTACTCAGCCTCTCCTTTCTAATCTCTAGAAATGATAAAGATTTGTCCTAAACAACAATTGCTAAGACACCTTAGATAATTGAATAATCACTCTAGACTTTTACATAAAAGATATAGAATTTGGTGTAAGTATTTGCTTTTCTTTTTCTCACAGAACTTTGAGTAGAATTTTGGTCAGCGTAATGGCTTGATAAAGTTCTGTGTTAAATGAAGCAACTGAAAGGCCCTATTTATAGAGACGTTTGAGGCATCAGTCATTTCGAATTTCGAAATAACCGTTGGAGGGAAACGGCTTCCTGTCGTTGTCATTCAGTCCTGCTCAGTGCTCTTGGCCAATCAGATTCGAGTATCTTCTGTCTTCGGTCAGTGTTGAGCAGCTTTTAGTCAGTCCAGCAGAATGTCTCTCCATTTATGGTAAGGTCAACCAGACAGCTTTCTGTGTCTTCTGAACTTTACCCAAAGTAGAAATACTTTGTTTGGAAGTTGTTCTTGCTCAGTTGCTGTCTTGTACTCTTTGTCGATACAACTCAGCAGCTTCGTTCCGAAGTTGTTCAACGAAGGTCTTCTCGATCCTTCTTACGCTGAGCTGCGTTTTGTACGTAACGACAGCGTTTTGCACACGCGGGCCGAGTGGTCTTGATCTGTTTGACTTGGGCTTTGACTTTCGTATTGGGCTTTAAGCCTTTTAGTCTTTATGTCTTATAAACAATTTTAACTCAACATTGAACAAACACATTAGTGTAATAAATCAAAGCATTTAAACTTAGTGTGTTTAGAATATATTTAATTTTACTTAAACAATTTTGTCAAATCAAAATCATGTGGAAAGGTGTTTCAACATTATGGACATATTTAGACCTCCCTATAATTGTTATTTAGTCTTTTAGTATTTTTGGAAAATAGGGCATGCGAGTCCTGCCTTATCTACTCTCTATTGTATTTCTCTTCTCACCTAAATCCCTTCAAATTAGTTGAAGTATTCTAAAGTAGTATAGAAATTAAATATTGTTGTAAATCAAGGCACCAAGGAAAAGACGGAGGACCTGAAGGATAAATATGTAATAGTTCGTATTTACCCTAGGGTGACCTTTATTCCGTTTCTGGCTCAACGGAATAATTTAGATGATATGTGCATAACCACCAATGTAAATTGTATGTGTCTGATGTATGCCAAAGCAAATCAAGACTAGGTTAGATTATGAGATTTAAAATAAAAATCTCTCACTATTTAAAAGTTAAGTCAATAAGCAAGTTATAAAATAGTTGCCTCCCTAATATTATAATTCAGCCGGCAGTATCGGAGGCCTTTGGGTTATTGAGTCACTCAAGCTCGTGGTCTTATGGTAACACCTGAATTATTAAAAAATTGTTTTCATGAATATAAGGTTAAGACTTAAACTAGCCTACAATAATTAGATGAGTCACTCATGTTGTTCGAAGCTGGTAGACAATATGGTTGGGATTAATATTAAAACATATTAGTTACTAATGTGGTTAGTAACCAAATAACCTAGGAATCATATAGCTGATGTGATTGATTACACGAATCTACCTATCGAATGAAGCTAGCTTGTTGAGTCACTCAAGGCGAAACTTCACTAGATAGGATCCTAACTCACTAAAGAGTTTGTGAAATTCTTCGAATTAATATAGAGTGCTATTAATTTGGCAAAATAGTGGGATCAATTTAAGATAAAATATAAAGTCCTACATTTTAAATTGATATTCTTTAAAGCAAATAAATAGCATACGTCACTCTATCTTACTCTCAAGTTAAAGTAAATACTCTGAATCATCATATCTAAAATGGATCTACATAATATTTTAACCGATAACAAATTGAATAGTTCAAAATTCACCGACTACTTTGGCAAACTCAAAATTGTTTTGAAGTTCGAAATTGTTGGGTATATATTAAGATACACTGATACCCACCATCAAAATTGTTTTGAAGTTCGAAAAGATTGGGTATGTATTAAGATACGTTGATACCCAATGTCCCTGTTGATCATGCTTTTGCCAAGAGGATTGATATTTACCGGAAGCACCAATCAGATGACGAACGTACAGGATGCATCATGATTGCAGCTATGGCACTAGAGCTACAAAAGCAACATGAGAACATGGATGCGTATTCCATGATTATGCACTTGAAAGAGGTGTTTTGAGAAACAGACTCAATGCGAAAGCTATGAGATGACAAAGTTGTTGTTTCGCTCCAAGATGCAAGAAGGTTCTTCTGTTATGGCACATTGTGTCAAGATGATTGGTTACATCACTAAGTTTTCTAGCATTAGATTTATGATGGATAATGAATTAAATGTTGACTTAGTTCTACGATCCCTCTCAGAGACTTATTCATAAGTTCATCATGAACTGCCAGATGAATAAACTCATAGACCTCTCTAGAAGAGCTCTTGAACATGCTCAAGTCAGTTGAGCCTAATCCAAAGAAAGAGAAAGTGATGTCTACACTTGTTATTGAGGGATCTCACAAGAGAAAAGGGAAGTTTCCCAATTCTAAAGATTCCAAGAAGAACAATCGCATTAAGCCAACTTAATAAAAGCAAGAAGCTAAAAAGGGAATGCCACCAATATGGTAAAGAAAGGAAATTGAAGAAGAACTGTAAGAAGTACTTAGACTCTCTCAAGAAGAAGGGTCAGGATAGTGCTTTTACATTTGAAATTAAAAGGATAGATAATTCAACTTACTTGTGGAAATGTCACCTAGGCTATATAAGTGAGAGACGCATGTCTAAGCTGCATCAAGATGGGCTTATAGACTCAGTTGATTTTGAATCAATGGGCACATGTAAGTCTTGTTTAAAAAAAAGATGACAAAGACACCCTTTAGCAATAAAGGAGAACGTGTATCAGACACTCTAGGACTAATACATTCAGAAGTATGTAGTCATATATCAACACAAGTAAAGAGAAAGGTTCAGTCACTTCATTAGCTTCATAAGATGATCATACCAGATATTGATTCATCTGATTGATGAAGCATAAGTCAGAAGCTTTTGAGAAAGTTCAAATGATTCAAGAATGAAGTAGTAAATCAAACAGGAAAGACTATTAAAGTACTTCGATTAGATCGAGACAGAGAATATCTTTCAAATGATTTCCTGAATTATCTAAATGAATATGGATTCACTCACAATAGACTCCTCCGTATACACCGTGATGTATCTGAAATGAGAAATTGTACTCTATCCATGATGAGCACAACCTCTCTTCCAAAGATGTTGTCACATCCGCGTCTAAAAGTTCATTTTTATACTCTAGATCGGGTTATATTTTGAATTATTAATTAACCAATTAGATGTTAAAAGTATATGATTTAAGTTAGTTTAATGTCTCTAAGTTTAAATTAAAAAGTTCAAAGTGAATTTTAAAATTAATTATAAGTTAGAAGGACTAGTTTTGATATTTTCTCTTATACAACTAATCCACCCAAATTCAATAACGGTTGAGGTAGAGGTATTTATTATTATTAATAATAATAATAATAATTACCAATTGTACTTGAAATTAGAGATGAATTCATATGAGATCTTTAAGGAAAGAATTGGTGATCTTTCATTTGTATTCTTAAACATAATCTGAATAAAAGTAACAAGATGAGGATTTTTTGAATAGAGACAAGGATTTCGTGTGGCCGGATTAGATGTGTAATGTGTCAAGCTTTGTGATAGTCTGCAAGAGGTAATATTTAATATTATTTTCTCTTTAATAGAGTTCTAGTTTAATTGTCATATATTAAAATAAACGATCAATTAGAGGTTTCGGTCACAGAAAATATTTGACGATTGTTACTGTCTAAATTTTTATATATTGAAAAATAATAATACTATAAAGAATTTGAAAATAAAAATTTATACGGATGGACCCCTAGGAGTATCACGAGTCTAACTGAATCTTAAGTCAGAATTAACGATAGTCTAACTGAACCTTAAGTCGGAATTAAAGATACCGTTTAGTGTTACGCGTTACAATTTTGGTGACAAACATAGATAGTCTCATATGGTGACAAACATAAATAGTTTCATAAAAGTGTTTGGTTTAAAATTTAGTTTTATATAATAATTAAGTGAGTTTAATTTGTCGAATTAAAATAAGAAGGACAAATACTGATATTTTTCAATTAGAGTCGGTATAAAGTTAAATATAAAATTAGGACGAATAGTTTAATATGGTTTAATGAGTCTAATAGTATTTATAGTTCGAATCAATTATTCAGTTTAGAAATTTTGTTTCGGTAACCGAAATTAGTCCGATAGGAATATTTACTTTTAAACGATATTAAATTTTATCGATATAATATTTTAAGCAATTTAATTTTTGAAGTTGGATTAAATTATGAATCGGTATTTTATACGAGTTTTTAATAATTTTACTTATATTAAAAGAATATTTAATCGTAAAGGATTTTGATATTTTGTTTGTAACTATTTTGAATAATTGTTTACGAAATAGCAAATGGTTTATAATTATGAGATTATTTGGAAATTTGATTGTTTTCAAGATATTTGAGCATATTGTGATTTTATGAGTTTTATATCCATCTAGAGTAATCCGGACCGGCGGTTTTATATTTGAAGACCATGTTCAGTGAGGGACATGGCCTGTGTACACAGTGTAAAGACCTAGTCGGGTATTGGCAGCGAAGTGTGAGGTAAGACCAATATGGGATTAGGCAAGGTTAAAGAGACGTCTCGATTATGTGATATATGTGGTTATGGATTGATACATAGGGGAGACACTCTAGAATGGATATAAGGTTTTATGTTTTCGGATATGAGATGATTTGGATATAAGGTTTTATGTTTTCGGTTCTAAGCTGATTTTGATATAAGGTCTTATGTTTTCGGTTATGAGTTGATTTTGATATAAAATTTAACGTTTGATTGATTACGAGTTTGATTGACTACAGATTTGGTTTGATAAAATGTTTTATTAATTACGAGTTGGTTTGATAAACCATTTGATTGATTACGAGTTGGTTCGATAAAACGTTTGATTGATTACAAGTTGGTTTGATACAACGTTTGATTGATTACAGTTGGTTTGATAAAATGCCGATATAAAGATATCGATATTTATTTATGATTTGATTTAATTTGATAACGTGATTTTAAGGTTTTTAAGTTTAAGTTTCGTATTGTTGAATCGATAAAGTATTCGCGTATATATAATAAATAAATTTACGATGGTCTGAATAAGCGTTTTTGGTCTATTTCGTAATTAAGTTAAGTTATTATGAAATTAAATTAAGTTTTTTAAAGGGTTATAAATCGACGAGTCGAAATCGTAGACCGGGATATTAAATATATTGTGAATAGTAGTAGCGATAAAACAAAATTATATAGCAATAAAGTGAAGTCGGTTAATTTCATCAACATGTCAATCAGTTGAGAGAACTACCTAAAATAGGTAGAACTACGTGGCTTTGATTCCCGATTTAAAGATTAAAATGTGTTCGGGATACGTAGGAAGCTTGATAGAATTATCGAGTTCAAGCCAAATAATTAATAAAACTTTAGGTAGTCCAAATAAATTTTTATCTATTAGAAAATAGATTCATGTTTCAGACCAATAGATGTTCGTTATCCTATTTTCCATTCATACCCGATGCCGATTTGGGCCGGGTGTGACAGATGTTCTAGGGCTGCGCCTTGGAAACCGACTTATTTACCTTGAACCGACTATCCACAAAATCCGCCAGTTCTATTCCATCTGAATTGTTCACTCGAAAGAAACCCAGTTTCTCTTTCATGAGAATTTAGGGGTGTTCAGCATATGTTAAAACACATAACATCAGATAGTCAGATCCTAAATCTTCATTGGATATCCGAAAGAAAAGTAGGATATTACTTCTATCATCCGGATGATCAAAAGTAACAATATCCAAAGACTTTATACTTATAGAGAAAGAGTTTCTTCTAGAAACACAAGTAGAAAGTGTGATTGAACTTGATGAAGTTCAAAAGTAAGGATTGGCTGAAATAGCGGAAGCAATGGTGGAACCCGAAGCTGTCTCACAAGATGAGGCACTGGTGACATTACTAACTCATAGGTTTGGTCGAGTTCATCAAATCCCAAAGAAATTTGGATTTCTAGTGGGAGACAACGAAGAGGTTCCTGTGTTAGACGATGAACGTACGACTTATGAAAAGGCTCTGGTAAGCATATATACATGTAAGCTAGTGGGAGCTCGTATGAGCCTTTACATGTAAACTAGTGGGAGCTTGGTCGTTTACTTAGTATTATATGTCGATGATATTCTACTAATGGGAACAACGTAGCTATGCTGCAATTGGTGAAAATTTTGGTTATCGGATAAAATTCTCCATAATAGACTTAGGAGAAGCAGCTTACATCGTAGGGATTAAGATCTATGGAGATAGATTGAGAAGACCGCTTGACCCCTCCCAGTCTAAATGCATTGACAAAATGCTCAAAGCGTTTTGCACTAGACCTAACATCACTTTTGCTTTAAGCATGACAAAGTCGATTATAGGTCAATCCGAGTGATGGTCACTGGATTGTTGTCAAGAACATTCTTAAGTACTTAAAATGACTATAGACATGTTCCAAGTATATGGAGATGATAAATTGAAAGTTGGAGACTTTCAGATATAAGTCATCAAACAGATAAAGATATTTTCTCAGAATACAAGTTTATTCTGAAAGAGGTACGGTTAGCTGGAATAGTTCCAAGCAGGAAACCGTAGCCGAGCCAAAGGTCAAATCAGCATATATAGCAGCTTCAGAAGCAGTTAAAAGGAAGTTTGGAATGGAAGTTCATTAATGAACTAGGTGTGGTACCTGACATTGTTAATGAGATTAACAATAAGAGCTGTTGCTCTTGTCAAGGACCCACATTCTCATAATACGTCCAAGCACTACCCCAGTCGTTACTATCTCTACCGAGAGATAACAACAAGAGTAGATGTGAGAATTAAAAGAGTGCCCATAAAGGGACAATCTTATAGATCCATTTAAAGAATGCCTTACCCCCAAAAGGTTCATAATGGTGATGCGAATGCTTATGGGAATGTTTTTAGAAACAATTGGCTTTAGTCCAAGTGGGAGTATGTTGGGGTTTAGTGTCCTATAGTCAATTGTTCTAGGATATAAACCAGCTGTAAATAAATTGTTCTTTTATATCATTTGTTTTAATAAGATATGGTTTTCAACTGTATAAAGGAAATTACTTTTAAGAACTAAATAAGTCTAATAAAAAGAAATCCCTAAGTTTATTTAAAGTGATTATAAAGTGTTCATACAAGCATGAAGTGAGACAAAACATTATAATAAACTAATAAACTTAAAACCACCCCAAGTCAAGTAATATGTTTTGAATATGGATTGACATTATACTGTAGAGACTTGTATGTAATAATGTTTTCTGTCGAGACAGAGAGCTGATCTCACAAGCTTCGGATATGTGGATATCTGGACAGTTACATAGATCCAGTGAAGGAGTTCATTAGGATTGGGGACCCGACTTGAGATAACAGGATGGATGGATTTATCTTATGTCACATGTTCATTACATTGGTATTAATAGGTCTAACTGAAGGAAAATAGGCAAACGTTTGGCCTCGGAAATATAAAAATTTTAACCTTTTCCATTAACCCAATATCCGTTAATCGTTATTTCATATAAAGAGAGATAGAAGGAAATACCTTTTGATGTTCTATCTACCGTTGCAATCGAAGTGCCCACAACTCTTACTTCGAGTTCCCGAGCACAAGACAAAAACACAATTCAAAACCAAGTTAGAATTCAACCGTATGAAAGCAATCAAGAATAGATTGCCTCTAATTAATCAATACAAGATCAAGGAATAGAGAAAGAGATTAATAATCAATTGAAACGGAAGGAAGCGGTGAATGATCTCGTCCTCCACTAGGGGTCGAAATTTCTCTCTTCGGTAGACAATAGCTTGGCCGAAATTTACATGTAAGGGGGGTATATAAACTCTCTTGTATCTAAACCCTAGTTAGATAGAATTAGGCTACTGAATAGGAATTTAATTCGGAATCAAATTCTTATTTATTACCTACAATTATATCTAAATATAAAGATAATAATAATAACCTTATAGGATAATAATAGGAGCAATTTAATCTCATTAAACCTCCTAACTTATTTATCCTTTAATTAATTTAATTCAATCATAATCTAATTAGAATTGTTAAAAATCAAATTAATTATTTATGTATTTATTATACATAAAATCGCCCCCCTATTTACTGGGCCTTAGTGGACTCAGTTGGGCTTCCATCAATTAATTAACATTTGTTTCTCTTTTGGGCTCCAAGTCTTATGTGTGACCTATTAGGTTCTTATTGCTTCTAGCCGTATGCAACCATTAAATTAATTTTCTCAGAATTACATTTAATCTTTTCATAACGGAATGAGTACGCGAAATGTGATTAGCAAATCCGAAACATTCCCCTAGAGCTATAACAAGACAGGTTGATTTTGTCGTTGACCTTTCCGTATTAGTTACAGTATAATTCGATCCTTTATCAACTACATCCTTCAACTGAATCTTATGACTATGGATAATGTCAAGACACATATAGCGAGACGTTCGTTTTACTTGTACAGGCCGAGTTAACTCTAATTAGATAGGTTAAGTGAAATCTGCATTTCAAGTCTTAAGCTATCACCTTGCAAGGATTTAGAGTCAAGTCTTCCACAAGCGATCCTTGGACGTATCTCCCATTTATCGGGAGTGACAAATGCTCAATCCAATGTATAACTATCCTGCAATTACTTCCTGTGATACCCAACGTCTGCTGTTCATACCCTAGAGTCATCTCTATTATGGATCGTGTTACAACAGGATCAAAGCATCACATTCCATAATCCATAATCACTAATTAACATTGGCAAAAAGCATCCTGAGGCCCCTGATCTTTCATTATTTGGTGCATTAAGCCCTCGATCTTTTATTTAGACACATTGAGCCCTTGATCTTTCACCATTTGGTGCATTAAGCCCTCGATCTTTTATTTAGACACATTGAGCCCTTGATCTTTCATATATGGGTGTATTAGGTCCTTCCATAAATCAATTAATATATAGGTTTATTAAGGGCATGTTTGGTTAGGTTTATATAACTGCAACATTTCGCATTTTCTCTGGACACTACAACATTTTAGAGCTTTTCATGAAAAGCTTTTTTCATGAACAGTTGTTTGTAGTTACTTGTTATTGATAAAATTACCCTTCTTATTTCCACAAAATGTGCTTCAATTTTAACATTATTTTTATTTTTAGAACATAATTATCGAAAAACAAGGTTTTATTGTGTTCAATAAATTTTTTATTTTTTATTTAAATTATTTTTATTAATTTGTATAATATATTTTTTATTTTAGAATTTGTTATTTTTAGAACATCATTTGTTGTCACACCAAACACGCGCTTAATAAACCTATATATTAATTGATTTATGGAAGGACCTAATACACCCATATATGAAAGATCAAGGGCTCAATGTGTCTAAATGAAAGATCGAGGGCTTAATGCACCAAATGATGAAAGATCAGGGGCTCAATGTGTCTAAATAAAAAATCGAGGGCTTAATGCACCAAACAATGAAAGATCAAGGGCCTCAGAATGCTTTTTGCCATTAACATTCCTTTGAGTCTGAGTATTACTTATACCTATTAATACCAATGAGATGAACAGGTGACAAGGATAAATCTACCCATCCTGATATCTCAAGTCGCGTCCCCAATCCTAATGAACTCCCTTTCATTGGATCCATGTAACTGTCCAGATATCTGCATATCTGAAGCTTGTGAGATCAGCTCTCTGTCTCGACAGAAGACATTGTTACATGCAAGTCTCAACAGTGATATGTCAATCCTATTTCTAAACATATTACTTGACTTGGGGTGGTTTTAAGTTTATTAGTTTATTATAAAGTTTCATCTCACTTCATACTTGTATGAACACTTTATAATCACTTTAAACAAACTTAGGAATTTCCTTTTATTAGACTTATTTAGTTCTTAAAAGAGGTTGCCTTTATATAGTTTATGAAACCAAATCTATTTAAAACAAATGATGTAAAGAACACTTCATTTACATTAAGTTTATATCCTAGAACAATTGTCTATAGGACACTAAACCCCAATATACTCCCACTTGGACTAAAGCCAATTGTTTCTACAACTTATCCCAGTAGAACTTAGATGGCGATCATGTACTTTCTGGGCTAAGGGCTTTGTTAATGGATCTGCAACGTTGTCCTCAGTAGGTACTCTTTCTATTCTCACATCTCCTCTTGCCACAATCTCTCTTACAATGTGGTATCGCTTCAGGTAATGCTTGGATGCATTATGAGACCGTGGTTCCTTTGCTTATGCAATGGCTCCATTATTATCACAGTACAGAGTAATGGGATTTACAATGTCAAGCACCACACCAAGTTCTGTAATGAACTTCTTAATCTAAACCGCTTCCTTTGCTGCTTCCGCATCAGCGATGTACTCTGACTCGGTCATAGAGAAAGCTACGCTTCCCTGCTTGGAACTCTTCCAACTGACCGCGCCCCCATTCAAGATAAACAGGTATCCTGATTGGGATCTAAAATCGTTCTTATCTGTGAGATGACTGGCATCTGAAAATCCTTCTATTTTCAGATCCCCTTCTCCGTACACTATGAACATGTCTTTAGTCCTTCTCAAGTACTTAAGAATGTTCTTGACGGCATTCCAATGCTCGTCTCCCGGATTACCTTGACAATGACTCGTTATACTTAACGCGAACGCTACGTCAGGTCTAGTGCATAGCATAGCATACATAATTGAACCGATTGCGCTGGCGTACGGGATTATAGCCATACGTTTCTTATCATCTTCGGTTTTAGGACATTGATGATTGCTTAACTTTACTCCATGTACCATGGGTAAGTTACCCCGTTTCGATTCAAGCATGCTAAACCGCTTTAGCACCTTTGCAATGTATGTAGCCTGTGAAAGACCAAGCAGTCTTTTTGATCTATCTCTGTAGATATTTATTCCAAGTATATAAGCTACTTCACCAAGGTCTTTCATGGAGAAGTTACCTGATAACCAAACTTTTACCGGCTGTAGCAGAGCTATATCATTTCCCATTAATAATATATCGTCCACATATAATATTAGAAATGCAACTGAGCTCCCACTTGCGTTCTTGTAAATGCAAGCTTCTTCGCAATTTTGTTCGAAACCAAATTGTTTTATGGTTTCGTCAAAACGCTTGTTCCAGCTTCTTAATGCTTGCTTGAGTCCATAAATGGATCTCTGTAGTTTGCAAACCTTGTTTGCATCCTTTGATATGAAACCTTCAGGCTGCATCATATATACATCCTCAAGCAGGTTTCCATTTAGGAAAGCTGTTTTCACATCCATTTGCCAAATCTCGTAATCGTAGTGAGCGGCAATAGCGAGCATTATTCTGATTGATTTGGACATAGCCACAGGAGAGAAAGTTTCGTCATAATCAATTCCTTGTTTCTGACGATATCCTTTTGCTACTAACCTAGCTTTGTAGGTGCTAACCTTTCCATCCATATCAGTCTTCTTTTTGAAGATCCACCTGCACCCAATGGGTTTTATCCCTTCGGGTGGATCAACCAAAGTCCACACTTGGTTAGTGTACATGGAATCCATTTCAAAATCCATGGCCTCGAGCCATGCTGTAGAATCTGGACTGTTAAGAGCCTCTTCGTAGTTTTCGAGTTCGTCGTCTAACACGGGAACCTCATCATCATCTCCCACTAGAAAACCATATCTTATTGGGAGTTCAAGAACTCTTTATGATCTACGAATGGGTGGCACTTGAGTCTCATCCAATGGGACTGCTTCGGGTTCCTCAACCGCCTCTGTTGTTTCAGTCGGTGTTTCTTCTTCTTGAACTTCATCAAGTTCAATCATGCTTCCCTTTTCTGTTTTTTCGAGAAACTCTTTCTCCAAGAAGGTTGCGTGCTTGGATACTATTACTTTCTTATCATCTGGATGATAGAAGTAATACCCTACAGTTTCCTTAGGGTATCCAATGAAGAAACATTTATCAGATTTAGAATCTAGCTTGTGTGACGCTACGCGTTTGACAAATGCTGAACAACCCCATACTCTCATGAATGAGAATGTGGGTTTCCTACCAACGAACAATTCATATGGTGTGGAACTTGCGGATTTAGTTGGTACTCGATTTAGGGTGAAGAGGGCAGTTTCTAAGGCATAGCCCCAGAATGTCTTTGGAAGTAATGCTATGCTCATCATAGATCGTACCATATCTAGTAAGGTACAGTTCCTCCTTTCGGATACACCATTGTGTTGTGGTGTATAGGGAGGTGTGCATTGTGAGCATATCCCACATTCAGTTAGATAATTCAGAAAATCATCTGAAAGATATTCGCCACCTCGATCGGATCGGAGTATCTTTATTTTCTTTCCTAATTTATTTTCTACTTCATTCTTGAAGCATTTGAATTTCTCAAAAGCCTCGGACTTGTGCTTCATCAAGTAAACATAACCATATCTGGTATGGTCGTCTATGAAGCTTATGAAGTATCTGAATCCTCCTCTTGCTTGGACTGACATAGGACCGCATACATCTGAATGTATTAATCCTAGAGTGTCTGATACACGCTCACCTTTATTGCTAAAGGGTGTCTTTGTCATTTTACCTTTTAAACATGCTTTGCATGTTTCCAATGATTCAGAATCAATTGAATCTATAAGCCCATCTTGATGTAGCTTAAGCATGCGTCTTTTGTTTATATGGCCTAAACGACAATGCCACAAGTAAGTTGAATTATCTAGCTTATGTCTTTTGGTATCAATCGTGAATACAGAAATTTTGTCATCTAGCACATAAATCTCATTTTGTGATATTCCTGAAAAATAGAAAATCCCATCTCTATAAAACTCGCAATGTTTGTTCTTTATTGAAATATGAAAACCATCATCAACAAGACGGCTAATAGAAATAATGTTTCTAGACATTTCTGGAACATACAAACAGTTCCTTAATTCTATTACAAGCCCAGAGGGCAAACTCAAAGCATAATCTCCAACAGCGAGGGCGGCAACTCTTGCTCCATTTCCTACTCGCAAGTTTATGTTGAAACACCTTTCCACATGATTTTGATTTGACAAAATTATTTAAGTAAATCTCCATGATAAAAAATATTCCAACATAATTAAATTTAAGTGCTTTGATTTAATTGTACTAATGTGTTTGTTCAATGTTGAGTAAGTTGATTCATAAGAATAGGAACTAAGAAATCTATAAGAGAAAGTCAAGACCAAGTCAGCTGATGAAAGTCACACAGCCGAAGCTGAGTAAAATGCAACTCAGCTTTGAAAAAGAAAAAGTCTTCTTCCAAAAGCTTGAAGGCGACGCCGCTGAGTCAAACTGAGTGATTGTCAGGTCAGCGTCAATGATCGGTCAACTTGGAAGACAAAGTCTGTCCATTTTCTGAAATATTCAGAAGCTAGAGAAATCTGTCTGGAAGACTTTTTGAGAAAGAGCATTGACCATCTGACATCAACAAAAAGACAAACCTGGCATCTGATGAAGACAGAAGATATGATTAGCCTGTAGCACTGAGTGCTGACCAAGTGATGATGAAAGATTATCGTTTCCCCACAACGGCTATGTCGGGATGCAAATAATTGATGCCTTAGACATAAATATAAAAAGGCCACTTCAATACTTGAATCATGAAGACAGACAAGCAGATCTTCATCAAGTCAACCTTTGATAAAAATACAAAACAGAAGCTCTGTCTGAAAAGAAAAAGCAAGCTCTTACACCAACTCCTATTTTTGTGTAAAAGTCTAGAGTGATTTATTCATCTAAAGTGTTCTTTATTGTATTAAGAACAATTTCTTATCATTTGTAAAAGGTTAGAAAAGAGAGGTTGAGTACTTGGTTATAGTAGTCAGTGGTAGAGATAGGATTGAGTAGAAGAATAGAGGAAGGTACTCTTGCATACTCAGTTGCTATTGTAAACGGTTTGTGCTCTACCTTTAAAGAGCTCAGTAGAGGATTCAAAAAGCTCAGAAGGATTTCCAGGGAATGGACGTAGGCGGAGAGGTCGGGCTAGGATAAGTCTGCCGAGTAACTTTTAACCCTTTATCTTGTTATATATATATATATTGCTAGCTAAATATTACTCAGTAAAACAATAACTTGTATACGTTGAGCTGAGTAATCTGAGTGCTGAGTTGGAAATAGACCCAAGTGTTGCTTCCCAATTCACGGTTGAAACAGCACTAGTCAGCAGTTGACCAAAGATGTCTCAAACCCTACTCAACGGTGCTGACCTAGAGACTGGGAGCCTAACAGCTCATTAATCAAGATAAAACTATCTTGAGCTGATCCCTGTAATGGCTGAGAACAGCACTCGTTTCCTTCCAGGAAATCAAACAACTCAGATACTCCCTGAGGGATTATCTATCACTCGGCCTCCGCTGTTCTTCAGGTCTAACTATACCTTTTGGAAGAACATGATGAAAAACTTCATTCAGGCAACAAATATGAGTGCATGGCTAGCTATAGTCCAAGACCCTTCTATTCCATATGAAATCATTGACGTAAAAACTGTTAAAAGCGAGGCTAAATGGTCAGAGGATGACCTCAAGAAATTGCAAAATAATGCTTCGGCTATAAACATGCTTCACTATGCTTTAGATGCTGCAGAATACAATAAGATTTCAGTTTGTGAGTCAACACAAGAAATCTGGAAGAAGCTGGAAGTGACTACGAAGGAACCAGCAAGGTTAAAGAGTCCAAAGTGAATCAACACATGTGCTTGTACAAGCTGTTCGAGATGAATGATGATGAAGGCATCTCTGAAATGAATGCAAGGTTCACTAATATAATTAATGAGCTTAAGAGACTCGGCAAGAACTTCACTGAGGAAGAACATGTGAAGAAAATTCTAAGGAGCCTTCCCAAAAGCAGACAGGCAAAGAAAACAGTTGTTGAAGAAGCTCAGGATCTGTCCACCTATAAGTATGATGAGCTTATCAGATCCCTGCTGACCCATGAGATCTCAATAAAGAATTTTGAAGCAAAAGAAAAATCTGAAGACAAGAAGCAAAAGTCTCTTGTCATGAAAGCTGACTCAACTGATGTTGACTCATCCGATGATGAGGAAATGGCTATGTTCACTAGAAAAATGAAAAGGTTGTTTCGAAAGAATGAAAAACACAGCAGAAGGTCATTCAAGAAGAGTGACAACTACAAAGCTGAGTAAAGTGACAACAGACACAAGAAAGATAGCTCAAAGCCCATTACTTGTTTTGAATGTCATCAAGCTGGACACATTAAGTCAAGCTGTCCTACATTGAAGAAAGACAAGAAGGGCAGTAGAAAGGCAATGGTGGCCACTTGGAGCGATAATGATGAGTCAAGCTCATCAGAAGCTGATGCCACTGAGTCAGCGAACATCTGTTTCATGGCTGACGAGTCTGCTGACCTCTGCCATTCTGAGCAAGTTGGCCTCTCTGGTGGGTCTGACCATGAGGAACACTCAACCGAGGTAATGTCCCTACCTTTGCTCAGAAATTAAATGATTAATGCCCTGAGTGATCTCTATACACTTATTAAAAAGTGTAACAAGAAAATACGAGCACGCAGCAGGCGATGTGATGAGATTGAGGAGGTTAAGCTTAGTGACCTTCGACATCTTCTCCAGGACAATACCATGCAAGATGAAAATCTAAAAATCATGCATATGTTTATCTTTGAAGTCCAATCAGATTCTAACAAACTGAGGAAGGACATCACATCCATTCAGAACCAGCTCAAGGTTCCAACTAAGAAAAATCATCATCAGAACACTGAGTACTCAGGTACTAGTCAGCAAAGATGGAATACTCAGCGGAATGGTCAGTGTGACTTCTGTGGAAAGAAAGGACACACCACAAAGGTGTGTTGTCATGCTCAGCACCAACGTGCTGATCAGCAAGTAAAATATCCCCAAAGGAAGGTTCATTGTGACTTCTGTGGGAAGAATGGCCACATTACTAATGTATGTCGCCATAAAATTAAATATGATGTTTCACCTGCTCAGCCTAACAAACAAGGACCCAAAAAGACTTGGGTACCTAAAGATAACTAGTTACATTGCAAGTAAGCCTGAGTTGTGCTGAGAAGTCAAAGCTATGGTATATTGACAGCGCATGCTCAAGGCATATGACTGGTGATGAAACTCAGTTCATCACACTTGTGCATAAAGGAGGAGGAAATGTAAGTTTTGGGGACAACAAAAAGGGTAAGATAGTAGGGCCAGGAACTGTTGGTGGTAATCCTACTAATGAGTCAGTCTCTCTAGTCAGAGGACTTGAATATAACCTACTAAGCGTAGCTCAGCTGTGTGATAGCGGTAGAAAGGTTATATTTGATGCCACTGAGTGTAAAAAACTCGAGGGCAAAACAAATGAGTTGATTTTAACTGCACCTCGTGTTGACAACGTTTTCATGCTAAACTTAGAAAAGAAGTTTTCAAAGAATATATGCTTAGTGTCAAAGGAAGATAATTCCTGGCTATGGCACAGGAGACTTGGTCATGTAAGCATGGACCTCCTTGCCAAATTAGCAAGAAAGCAATTAGTTGAGGGATTGCCAAAACTCAGGTTTGAGAAGGATCGATTATGCGATGCTTGTCAGCAAGGAAAACAAACTAAAAAATCTTTTCAAAGTAAAAATGTAGTCTCAACCAAGCGTCCATTAGAGTTGCTACACTTGGATCTCTTCGGACCAGTCCAGCCGCTGAGGTTGGGTGGTAGAAGATTTTCCTTGGTCATTGTAGATGACTTTTCTCGGTACACTTGGGTCGTCCTACTGAGTAGCAAGGATGAAGCTTTTGAGATGTTTTCAACATTGGTTAGAAAACTTCAAAATGATAAAGACCTAAAATTAGCTCACATCCGAAGTGATAATGGTGGAGAATTCAAAAATCAACAATTTGATGAATTCTGTGAAGCCAGCGGCATTGACCACAATTTTTCTGCTCCTAGAACTCCTTAACAGAATGGGTAGTTGAGAGAAAGAACAGAACCTTGGTTGAAATAGCCAGGACAATGCTGAGTGAAAATAGGCTTCCAAAGTATTTTTTGGGAGAAGCTGTCAACACAGCATGTTACATACTCAATAGGGCTCTAGTCAGACCTATACTAAAGAAAACCCCCTATGAACTTTGGAAAGGACGAAAACCCAACATAGGATACTTTCGTGCCTTCGGTTGCAAATGTTTTATTCTAAATACAAAGGAAAACCTTGCTAAATTTGATTCAAAAGCTGATGAAGCTACCTTCTTAGGCTACTCAACAAACAGCAAAGCATATAGAGTGTTCAATAAACGAACTCAGGTCTTAGAAGAGTCTGTACACATTGAGTTCGATGAAACTGACCCTATAGGAAAGGTAAATCAACCAGCTGAGGATGACCCATGCTCAGCATCTGCTGACCAAAATGGAGCCACTGAGCCACTACCTCAAGGGCTGACCAAAGGTAAAAACGAACCACAAATCATTTTCACTGACCAATTTAAACCTGCAGAGATTGTTGAAACACCTACTCCTGAAGACACTACATTACCAAAAGAAATCAAGGTTCCAAGAGGACACTCTGAAAGTAGCCTTCTTGATGCCGCTGAGAACACCCTGATGACCAGAAATCAACTCAGGAGATATCTCAGCAACGTGGCTTTCGTGTCAGTTCTTGAACCAAGAAATTTCTCAGAAGCTGAGAACGATGAATTCTGGTTAAATGCAATACAAGAGGAGTTTGATCAATTCAAAAGAAATGAAGTATGGGATTTAGTGCCAAATCCAAAAAGTCAGAAGATTATAGGAACAAGATGGGTATTTCAAAATAAGCTAGATGAACAAGGAAACGTAGTCAGAAACAAAGCCAGACTCGTAGCTCAAGGTTATAGTCAGCAGGAAGGTATTGACTATGGTGAGACCTTTGCCCCTGTGGCTAGATTAGAAGCTATAAGAATATTGTGTGCATATGCTAGCTTTATGAATTTTAAATTGTTTCAAATGGATGTCAAAAGTGCATTTCTTAATGGAGTTATAAATGAAGAGGTTTATGTTAGTCAGCCTCCAGGGTTTGAGGATTCCAAGTTCCCGAACCATGTTTATAAACTCAAAAAGGCCCTGTATGGTCTGAAGCAAGCACCACGTGCTTGGTATGAAAGGCTGACCAGCTTCCTACTGACTAGAAACTATGTTAGAGGAAAAGCTGACACAACCTTATTCATTAAGAAAAATGGTAAAAATACCCTGCTGGCACAAATATATGTTGATGACATTATTTTTGGTGCTACTAATGAGTCTATGTGCAAGGAATTTAGTAAGCAGATGCAAAGTGAGTTTGAGATGTCAATGATGGGAGAACTCAACTTCTTCCTTGGAGATATTGAAGAAATATGAAATGGAAAAATGCAAGTCAATATTTACCCCAATGGGCACTGCCACTATGCTCT
This sequence comes from Euphorbia lathyris, assembly GCF_963576675.1. Classification (NCBI taxonomy): domain Eukaryota; kingdom Viridiplantae; phylum Streptophyta; class Magnoliopsida; order Malpighiales; family Euphorbiaceae; genus Euphorbia; species Euphorbia lathyris. The sequence goes on along the minus strand of NC_088913.1, from coordinate 43,477,019 downwards.
GTGCTGAAGAAAATGGTAAGTCAGTAGACAACAAATTGTACCGAGGTATGATTAGCTCTCTACTCTATCTAATGGCAAGTAGGCCAGATATTTAATACTCAGTATGTTACTGTGCAAGATATCAATCTAACCCTAAGGAATCTCATTACATAGCAGTAAAAAGAATCCTTAGATATTTGCAAGGCTCAGTGAATGCAGGTTTATGGTATCCTAACACTAATGATTTCACACTCATTGGATACACTGACGCTGACTATGGACGAGACAAGCTTGAGAGGAAAAGCACCTTAGGAGGATGCCACTTTCTTGGAAGCTGTCTTGTGTCCCGGTTCAGTAAGAAACAGTCGTCAGTAGCCCTGTCAACCACTAAAGCTGAGTACATTGCTATTGGAAGCTGTGTTGCCCAAGTTCTGTGGATCAAACAACAGCTAGGTGACTATGGAGTTCAGACCAAAACAATTGAAGTCAAATGTGACAACAAAAGTGTCATTGACTTATCAAAGAATCCAATCCAGCACAGCAGGATGAAGCATGTCAGCATAAGGCATCACTTCATCAGAGATCATGTACTCAAAGGTGAGATCAAGCTGACATATGTCCCAACGGATGAGCAGCTTGCTGATATCTTTACAAAGCCACTGGCCCATGAACAGTTCATCATATTGAGAGAAGCTATTGGTATGTTTAATCCTCTTCAATAAAGTTCAAGTACAATACATGCTGAATGATTATTGCATGCTGAGTGTCTATTATATGTTGAGTGAATATTTATGTTGAGTAATCACCACATGCTGAGTTACCATACATACTGAGAGATCACTACCTGCTGAGTAGCTATGAATACTGAGTGATTTTACTATACAAAGCTATGAATCTATTTTATAAACTCAGAATTCCAAAAGCTGAGTATCTTCGTTGTTGAGTAAAACAACTTGCACAATTAGGGTTTGCACACGTATTTAAGTAGCTAACTAGGATGACATAAGCGTCATGATTAGAAAACCCATTTGTCATTAATGTTAGAATTAAATGGGATTGAGTGGTTAAAATTCCCACTGTTACCCTGACCTATCAGATCAACCTCTCTCGGCTATAAATAGTGAACGATTTCTCACTATTCATCTTTACGCTCGATAATTTCGCACTCAATCTCTCTCTCTCTCTCTCTCTCTCTCAAATCCCAAATCCCAAATCCTTCTGCATTCCTCAAGAACACCATGTCTGAAGATTCCCAGAACCGATCAAGTGACCAATACGAGGACAACCATTTCGATATCAATCCCTCCTCTCCAGCTGAGAGGGAGTACCAAGAAACCTCCTCTTCTGAATCCCAACAACAGACTCACGGTCAGCATTACCAGCCAATGGTCGAGGTCAGCATCCTTGGCCAGAATCTCAGTACTGAATAATCAACTCCCTCCAAGAAAAAGAAGCAGAAGAAGAACAAGAAACCTAAGGAGAGAACGTTCACCGTTGCGTTTGACAATGTTGAGAACTTTGGCGTTATTCCTTCACGCTGGTTCTCCAAGAGCTTTGTAGAAGCTGAGAAACCCTATTGTGAATGGATCTCCAAAAACGGTTGGACCACAGTCTTCTCCCTAAACGGCTTGACCTATTCGAGGCTAGTAACTGAGTTCTACTCCAACTTAATGATCGCCAATGAGGATGTGGACTTCATGGTGACCCACATTAACGAAAAGCAAATTATCATCAACCCCTCCTACCTAGCTGTACTGTTGGACTTGAAGGAGGAAGGAACTGAGTTGAGGAGGACAAATGATTACAAGCGGACTGAGTATGAAGCTGAGTTCTGCAAACCAAAAGATCATGTGGGAGAAGTCTCAACCACGTGTCTTAGTCAGCCTCAACGACAAGCACACTACATACTGACCAACTACCTTTTCCCAAAGGTCAACTCCTCCTCCTCAGCATCAAACTTTGAGCAATGCTTCATCTGGCATATGCTCAACTACAAACCGTTAAACATGCCTGTGTTCCTAATTGGGGCTTTTCAACGAAGCACTGGGATTCTCAGGATGGGCTCCCTCATCACCAAAATCCTTCAAGATCACAAGATCAGCTTCAAGGGGGAAGTGAGCGAAGTAGGAACTGAGATCACCTCTGCTATCCTGGTCGGCTTAGCACACAGCCCCCCTTTCAAGTCCAAGTCTAAGAAAAAGGGAAGGAAACTGTGGTAGAGGAAGAAGAGCAAGCTGAGCTGCCCAGTAAAGGGAAGAAGAGGAAAGCTAACTCATCCTCCGCTCCAAAAGCCAAAGATATTACTCAGGTTGTCAAGAAGGTCAGGGTGGTGCTGCCTAAACCTTCCCATGTTGAGTCAGCTAAGAAGAAACCTGAACCCACTGAGCCCAAGACGAAAAGACCTGCACCGGAAGCTAACAGTGAGGGTGAACCTGAGCAACCCCTAAAGAGGAAGAAAACTTCTAGGATGACGCCTTTGGACGTAGCTCCACTCGACTTTGTCATCTCAAAGGATTCCCACTTCTTGCGAGCTCAGGGAATCAATCTTGAGGAAACTCCTCGTGGTCAGGAGGAACAGCCAATCCTTGCTGAGGAATAGCATGAAGCTGACAAGATAAAATCTGCTGAACCCAGTGATCCAGCTTCTGCTGACCATGCTGATAAGCCCGGAGCTGAGACTCCAAAGAAAGATAAGGCTGCCGAGGATCTTTATGTGGACTTTGGGCTAAACACCTCTCCTGAGTCCAATGAACACATAACTGCTGACCCTTCACCCAAATCCAAACATCCAAAAGTCAACAGTGAGAAGAGGTTCAAGCGGAAGTCGCACAAACCTAAGTTAATTGACATCCTAGATGACTCGCCGCTGAGGGACCCCATCACTGACCTGACCGGGTTGGAGTCCAACTTCTTCACCAATATAACTGAACCCACTCTAACTCCGAATCAAGAAAAGCAAGCCTCTGTTTCTGGCTCACAGGAACATGCCGCTGCTCAAGCTAAAACGGCTCAACACTCTACCGACACCGCTGCTCCATTCTCAACTGAGCAAGTGATCGAAGCTTCTGGTACTCAACCTAATGAGTAAGTACCTGAAGACACTCCTGCTAAAAACAACTCTGAGCTGACTCCTCCCCAAGTCTCAACTCAGCCTCAAGTTGACACTGAGCAGGTAAATACTACTGCTGACCACACACCTCCGGTTGGGGTTTAGTGTCCTATAGACAATTGTTCTAGGATATGAACTAAATATAAATGAAGTATTCTTTATGTCATTTGTTTTAATAAGATATGGTTTCATAACTATATAAAGGCAACCTCTTTTAAAAAAACTAAATAAGTCTAATAAAAGGAAATCCCTAAGTTTGTTTAAAGTGATTATAAAGTGTTCATACAAGCATGAAGTGAGACGAAACTTTATAATAAACTGTTGAGCGATTTCCGCAAGTGCACGGTATACGATTGTAGTAATAAAAGATATTGATCCCACAGGGAACGTTTTTTAACAAAAACTTATTTTGAATTGGTTAAATTTAATTTTAAGGTTTATAATATGGAAAATCGTTTAATCGGATTTGGTTTTGAAATTGCTAGAATAAAAATTAGATTAGAGTATAACAAATGTTAGAAATCTCTTCTGATTTAAGGATAAATTTACAAAACAGAAACGTTTAGTTCTTTAGAAAAGTAAACAAATGTATTCGTTTGCATTAAGCAAAGAAAACAACTTTAAACTTTGTATAAATTATAACAATGAAATAAACGTCGATTCCTCTAATTTTAAGGCTTTGAACTGCAGTCAATCCTCCTACGGTCGGGTTAGATTGCTACCTTAACCAAATTGATACTCTACTGATGATATCAATTTTCCTAAGTGTTCAACAAAGTTTCTTTGTAAAGATTTTGAATTCAACTACGTTTTAATGAAAACACCAGAACTCACTTCGGATCATTTACCAAAGTGCTACATAAAAATCTATCGAATATAATGAACTTTATTAGATGAAATATGAATTTGATACAAGTTTACAGAGAACAAGAAGCATGGAAACTTTCGACGACTTGCAAGTGAACGGGTTGTCAATCCTTTCCTTGGGTTTCGTTAGAGTTTGTCAGGCTCAAGGGCGGATCCTCTACTAAATCTTCTCGTTGTAACTTCGTAATAGAGATACGGTCGGCTACTATCAAAATGTAAACTAATATGAACAAATCTAAACGCTACTGTGTTTGAAATTATTTAATAAACAATGTGTGTACATCATATTGCTTTTTACAGAATCGAACTTCTAATCTCTGATTCATTTCTGCGTCACAGTTTCTGCATAACTCATGCACTAATCTTAAAATCTAACTCTTTCATTATTATTTTCAACTCTCAATCAACTCTTTATTTATAGATGTTGAAGAGTCGTGATTGAAGTGTCGTGTCCGTTGTGAAGGGTCGTATCCTCTGCGAAGAGACGTTTCTATCCACCTGAACGAACCCGTTTCGTCGAAAACGAATGTGTATGAATAGCTCTCCAGGAATTTCTGAACTTGCCGAGAATGCAAATTCTCGGCCGAGAATGGGGGAGCAAATATTTGGTCTTCGAAAATGTCAAGAAAAGAAGCTGGCGACGCGTGTCGAGACCGAAAATGGAGGATTCTCGGTCGCGACACGGAGTAATTTCCGTTTCTTTGACTTCGTCATCGTCCTCGTTTTGGCGTGTTTGATCTTCGTCGTCTTTGACTCCTTTTGTAGGGTTTTTATTCTGTTTTTAACTTCTTTTCGTTCCTATTTGGATTTTACCAAATATTTAGGTACCTTACAAGAAAGAAACATATTCGAAAGTAAAAGTATTCTAAATGGGTATAAATAGTATGAATTTGAAGCAAAACTGATATAAATATTAATGATATTTTAGGTATATTTTGGGCTTAACAAATCTCCACACTTAATCTTTTGCTAGTCCCGAGCAAAATTTCACTGAATTTATTCTTTAACTAATCTCTTTATGAAAATAAGACATATATCTCTGTATTACCTTTTAAATTAGTTAAGCCGAAAAAGACTAACTTCGCAAGGCAAATTTATACGCAAAATATCAAACTAACTTAGTATAAAGGCGGTATATCATTCGTCTTGTATTTCTAATTTTAAAACTGATGTATTCGTGACGAAATAAGCACGCATGTTATTGAGTCTTTCGTCTCAAGGCATTTCAAAGCACAAAATTTCCTTTCCCAAACCTAAACTAATATATGAAATATATTAAATGAATGAGTACTTAATTTTAATTTATTTGCTAGTTACGCCCGAGATAAGGGTGGTCTTGATCGTAACTTTATACGTATTTTACTGCTTAGTGTTCGCTTAAGAGGTACCGTCCATGCCATGGATGGACGCAATCGTTACTTTAAACTTAAACACGCTTATTTTTATTTTTAAACGTTCCTTCCATACCTCGATTGTGATAAGGGTGGTCTCAACCGTGGCCAAAAGTAAACGGTACTTAATTTTTCTTCCCTTTCATACCTCGATTGTGATAAGGTTGGTCTCAATCGTGGCCAAAAGTTAAGAATTCAACTAATGGATTAATTAATATGAATTATAAAATTGTAACTTGGGAAAAAGAAAAATAGCACATGCATCCTATATTGACTTAAAATTCAACATGTATTATGGCTAAAGTTTCCTTAAAAACTTCAATTGGTGTTAATGTAAGACGAAATCAAACCGAGCTAAAATTGTTAGTTCGATTTAATGCCTATAAACCTAATTGAAAATTTAAAATAAGATTTATTGTATCATGAATTGCATGATATAAGATAGAGATTGAAAATAAAGAATTTATTACTTAAATATATTCACTCGAGACAATTTTTACTTAAAATCGTATCGGAGATTTATGAAAAATTTGAAAAATAATGCCCGTATAGAAATAGTATTTCTATCGATAATGATAACCTAAAAATAATCATATCCTAAAAACATATGAAAATGTAAAGTTATGAAAAAAAATAACGTTAAATAAATTGTGTTGCAATACATGTTGCATTTGCATAAAACAAGTGTTGCATTTATAAATTATTCTTATTTGTTGCATAAACATTATTCGTTGCATTTATTCGTACTAAAAATAAAATGATATATGCAATATCTCCTCCCACACTTAATTTGGACCATGTCCTCATTTGTGCAAAAATGGATAAAACACGAAAAATTGTACGAAATAAAGGAAAATTGTACGAAATATATAAATATGAAAAAGATTGTATCCAACATAAATTGAAATTGAAATTGTACCAAACGTAATCAAAAATAACAGAAGAGATAAATGAGTGGATAAAAGATAAGATAAAACATATTCTTGTGAAGGTGAAGGTGAACCCGGTGGAGACGGTGTGGTCACTACGCCTTGACGACTGAAAAATGAAAACAACTGGCGTCGGGTTGACGTATGATCTCTCCGCAAAGTATGGATATTGGCATCCATCGCGTTTAATCGTGAACTCAATCTCTTGATTATTCTCCATAATAGCATCTAGCCGCAAATTCATTTGCCGGTTGCGTGCATGTATTTGGTTCAAACTTTGTTGAAAATTAACTTGATCATTAACATTGTGCTCATCATCAACATCCCCTTGTGCTCGTGCTTGTGGATCAATATTCTCCGCCTTTGCACCCTCTTCTTCTTCATCATCATCACACATATCGTCATCCCCACCAAAATGCGTCTGCTCATTACCATCCTCGTTAATACCATTATAATGTGAACTTGGAATACCAACATCGAACTTGCAAAACTAGCCAACAGTGGCTAACCACTATGGTTGTGTAAAATTGCGGCATAATCCAACATCGGATAACAATTAGGAGTAAGTGATTGAAAACTACTCCATAATACTCGTAGCATCCAAAACAAAACTCGTAATCAAAGTACGCATAGTAACGTGCTTATTGATTGAAATGGAAACATGGTTAAAATTGTCAAAAAGTAATCCACTGCTATCTACCACGAAAACCAACGATCTTTAATGAGCGTGCTAGTAGCATTCTTGGGATTAAATCCATCCAAACTAGGCAAATTATGTCCAAACCGGAGTGCTTTGAAAATTGATGGCTTAACAATAAACTATTTTGTATGATATCCAAACTAAATACGCATCTCATCATCCCCAACTTCATAAATTGGAACCTAATTCCTAAATGTAATCCTCTCATTCCTTTTTAGCATGGGAAAGACTAACCAAAATAATAACGTCTGTTTCACTATGCACTATGTCCATAATAGTGCTTGTACCACTTGCCCGACCCTATCTGAAATAATGCTGAATGGAGGTAGAGGAAACCGTGTGAGTAACCTTCTTATATCTAGGCATGGTGTGTAAAACTTTGAACTTTAAGAGAGAAATAAAAATAGACAATTGATGTAAAAGATAGAGAAAATAAAGGGTTAGGTTATGGAATTTGTGGAATTTGGGTAAAATGGAAGGTGATGTAAGGGATAAGTTTATATAGATATGAATTTAGGTGTTTAGGAGTTTAGTGTAGGAATAGGAAAAAGGGTAATTTGTGTGCAAAAGTCGAATCTCCCCCTGTCTACAGGTCGCGTGTCGCGAATAAAAAAAACTCCGTTTTGATAAAATTCATGTGCAAATATGTCCTATAAATGAAAGCATGTATACCTGAAACTTAAAAACACAAAATAAAACATTAAATGCAAGGAAACCCAAAGGTTAGGTGATGTAAGGGATAGGTTTATATAGGTATGAATTTAGATGTTTAGGAGTTTAGTGTAGGAATAGGAAAAAGGGTAATTTGTGTGCAAAAGTCGAATCTCCCCCTGTCTACAGGTCGCGTATCGCGAATAAAAAAAACTTCGTTTTGATAAAATTCATGTGCAAATATGTCCTATAAATGAAAGCATGTATACCTGAAACTTAAAAACACAAAATAAAACATTAAATGCAAGGAAAACCAAAGGTTTAGCCTTAGTAAATTGGAGTAATGAAACAAATAAATGCCTTAAACAGAGTTAATGTAGAATCAATGTTCATTAATTCACATAAGTTGAATGAATAAGCATTTGAATCGAAATTAATCTTCTAAGAGGTAAAAATAAATGTACATTAACGGAAGTTCAATTAGTCATCAATTCATGGTAAAACTTAAACATTAAAACTTAAGCAGGTGATTTAAATTTCATACAGATCCATATGAAAAGATATATGCACTGGTACATGTTAATAATTAGCAATGTTAACATAAATGAATAAAAAACTAAAAAGTAAACTTGATGATTTAATTTAAAATGAAAATTCACTATCATGTTCAATAGTTAATATTGATTATAACTTATTAGCATTTAAGATATATATGTACAAATTCATTTGCTAATAGTGTATAAATTTTAACAGACATAAACCAGAACATAAGATTAAAGTATGAAATGAATTTGAATTCTTATTGCAGGAACACATATTTACATAAATCAACAAGAATATATATACAAGGAAAAAAAAACAAACCTATATTCAGAAACAAACAAATAGATTAAAAGTAATCAAAACAACTTATTAATCACTTATTCATATTAAATCTGAAGCATTGAAACTTATGCAGATTAATGAAATGATATACAAAGTCATTTTAACATCATATACACATTCATGTTTGAAGGTTATACTGATTCATTTTAATATTATATACAGATTCATTCTAATAACTTGCATAGTTAACATATACTAATCAAAAATAACCAAAGAATCAAGGTTGATATGTTATCAAAATTGAAAAACATATGTACATAAGAACACAAAGAACATACATATATAAAAATGAAAGCAAACTTATGTACAAACTATACACTCAATGTAAAATCAAACAGAACAAAACAAATTAAAATAAATTCTCATCCCTTTGAATTGGGATACGCATAGCCCGGATAACGATCAATCTTTGCTTGCACGAAGATCTGTCTTTCTTCCGCAGAAAGAAATCGTGGGCCAATTCGAAAAATTCTCTGGACAAATCCCTCAGGAATTCATAGTCAATGATAGGGAATGGTTCTTTATCAGTCCATGGAACATGAAGCGGCAACTAATCCCTCCATTAAGATTTTTGAGGAATGAATGGTGTTGCCTTAAAATATGTCTCCTAACATATACATTCCTTCATCATGATTAGAAATAGGAAATGGTGCTCCAAACTCAGAAGCTATACATTTCTTCATCATGTTTGGTGAATAAAAAAAAATGTGTCTGTAACTTTTTGGAAAAGGTTTGAATAATTGAGAAGAAATCAGAATGGTCTGATAGAGATGAAAAGAAATGAAAAGTAAAAGAGTTCTGATCCTCTCTAATTATTTATAATTAATCCAGGACAAATCAATGTGTCTGTTGGGATTAAAAATGTGTAAATTCACACCATTTGAACATGAAGGATCTTAATTTTTCGTAATATTCAGCAATGGTGCATGAACTGAAGAAGAAAGAAGAGATACATGTCTGATAGACGCTCGTGTTGCGACCGGGAATGGCGATTCTCGGTCGCGACAAGTCATTTTCAGAGAGAAAATCTCTCTGAAAATTTCATGATTTCGCTGAAGTTACCGAGAATTATCAATTCTCGGCCGAGAATTTCGATTCTCGGTAAGTTCATAAATTTTTTTTTTCCTTCCTTTCCCTTGAAATTTTGGAATCCTGAATTCTCAACTGAGAATTCATATTCTCGGTAAGTTCAGAAATTTTATAATGCATGGAAAGTGAAAATCTCAGTTGAGAATCAAAAAAATCTCAGTTGAGAATCAAAATTCTCAGTTGAGATTTAAAATTCTCAGTAAGTTCAGAATTTTTCAAAACATCAAACAAAAGTCACAGTATAGATTTTAATAAACTCTATACAAACAGAACTTAAATTTTGTGTAACTTTTAATTCAATGGAGAGATTTTTTTTTTTTGAAATCTAAAGACACTTTCCTAATCAATTACACATATTTAAGATATATAACATATCTTGAATATCTTTCAATGATCACAAAAAAAAATTTATTTCTAATCTCACCATTATTACTAAACTAAAGACTAATGTATAAACTAAACTAAAATGAAATGTAAGAATTTAAAATATCAAAAACTAAAAACTAAAAAAATGTGATAATCTTTAAGAATTCTCAAGGAGAATCAAAATTATGGACAAAATCAATTACCTAGACCGGTTTTAAATAATGGTCATGTCCATTTAATTTACCTGGGAATAATTTCAAGCGGGAATAAAAGAAAGTAGAACTGTACCCCCAACTTTGAAATTATTATTATATTTTTTTTCCTCTTCTTTTTTTTCTTTTTTTAGCATTTTTTTAAGCGCTTTCTTTTTTTAGCGTTTTCTCAATTTAAGGATCTAGTGATTTCGGTTGAATGTCCGAACTTTTGGTTCTGGCCTCAAACAAAAACTACGCACATGAACCGAAACTTTCAAAACTATATTAAAAGTATACAATTCCTTCCTGGCGGATAAGATAATTTCATCCTACTTGTTCATCTGTCTGAGAAGATTTTCCATGGTGATTTCTTAGAGAGATAGATGTAGGTGTTTTAAGGATGTGGTAAATAGGAAAATTATTTGGGTTTAGTGTAGGATTTGAATAAATTTCTTAACAAAGAGATATGATGTTTTGGTGAAGGACTAAGTGTATAGAAAAGAGGTAAAGGTGTTTGGGAAGAGGTAAATTTTTTGGAAAAAATTATATGTCACGTCTGACATGTTGCTTCAAAAATTTTGCTTTCCCTTCTGATGTATCTGCATGCTTAATTTCTTTTCTGTAGACTCCTTCTGTGAATTTCATTGATAATCAAATCTTCAGGTTATCTTTGAAAAAAACTTGAATTTTTTTATCTGCAAACATCTAATTGCAAACGTTAAATAACAACGAGGATTTAGTCCTAGTGACCATCCTCAATAAAAAATAAAACTAGAAAATAAATAAATAAATATATTATAAACCAAGGTTTGAAATAAAACACGAAAAACATAAATTTTTGTTAAAAAATTTGGCGTTCCCTGGCAACGGCGCCAAAAAATTGTTGAGCGATTTCCGCAAGTGCACGGTATACGCTTGTAGTAATAAAAGATATCGATCCCACAGGGAACGTTTTTTAACAAAAACTTATTTTGAATTGGTTAAATTTACTTTTACGGTTTATAATATGGAAAATCGTTTAATCGGATTTGGTTTTGAAATTGCTAGAATAAAAATTAGATTAGAGTATAACAAATGTTAGAAATCTCTTCTGATTTAAGGATAAATTTACAAAACAGAAACGTTTAGTTCTTTAGAAAAGTAAACAAATGTATTCGTTTGCATTAAGCAAAGAAAACAACTTTAAACTTTGTATAAATTATAACAATGAAATAAACGTCGATTCCTCTAATTTTAAGGCTTTGAACTGCACTCAATCCTCCTACGGTCGGGTTAGATCGCTACCTTAACCAAATTGATACTCTACTGATGATATCAATTTGTCTAAGTGTTCAACAAAGTTTCCTTGTAAAGATTTTGAATTCAACTACATTTTAATGAAAACACCAGAACTCACTTCGGATCATTTACCAAAGTGCTACATAAAAATCTATCGAATAGAATAAACTTTATTAGATGAAATATGAATTTGATACAAGTTTACAGAGAACAAGAAGCATGGGAACTTTCGATGACTTGCAAGTGAACGGGTTGTCAATCCTTTTCTTGGGTTTCGTTAGAGTTTGTCAAGCTCAGGGGCGGATCCTCTACTAAATCTTCTCGCTGTAACTTCGTAATAGAGATACGGTCGGCTACTACCAAAATGTAAACTAATATGAACAAATCTAAACGCTACTGTGTTTGAAATTATTTAATAAACAATGTGTGTACATCATATTTCTTTTTACAAAATCGAACTTCTAATCTCTGACTCATTTCTGAGTCAGAGTTTCTGCATAACTCATGCACTAATCTTAAAATCTAACTCTTTCATTATTATTTTCAACTCTCAATCAACTCTTTATTTATAGATGTTGAAGAGTCGTGATTGAAGTGTTGTATCCGTTGTGAAGGGTCGTATCCTCTACGAAGAGACGTTTCTATCCACCCGAACGAACGCGTTTCATCGAAAACGAATGTGTATGAATAGCTCTCCATGAATTTCTGAACTTGCCGAGAATGGGGGAGCAAATATTTGGTCGTCAAAAATGTCAAGGAAAGAAGCTGGCGACACGTGTCGCGACCGAGAATGGAGGATTCTCGATCGCGACACGGAGTAATTTCCATTTCTTTGACTTCGTCCTCGTCCTCATTTTGGCGTGTTTGATCTTCGTCGTCTTTGACTCCTTTTGTAGGGTTTTTATTCTGTTTTTAACCTCTTTTCGTTCCTATTTGGATTTTACCAAATATTTAGGTACCTTACAAGAAAGAAACATATTCGAAAGTAAAAGTATTCTAAATGGGTATAAATAGTATGAATTTGAAGCAAAACTGATGTAAATATTAATGATATTTTAGGTATATTTTGGGCTTAACATAAACTAATAAACTTAAAACCACCCCAAGTCAAGTAATATGTTTAGGATTGACATATCACTGTTGAGACTTGCATGTAACAATGTCTTCTGTCAAGACAGAGAGCTCATCTCACAAGCTTCAGATATACAGATAATTTGGACAGTTGCATGGATCCAATGAAAGGGAGTTCATTAGGATTGGGGACCCAACTTGAGATAACAAGATGGGTAGATTCATCCTTGTCACTTGTTCATCTCATTGGTATTAATAGGTATAAGTAGACCTTGCCATGGGCCGATGAGTCCGCCCGCCCAGCCCGAGCCCAGGCCCATTTAGCTGAGCCTGGACACATAAAATTAGTGTCAGGCCCGGCCCGGCCTAAGCCCGAGTAAGCCCATCTAGTAAATGGGCGGGCCTGGGCTATGTAAATACCCGGCGGGCCCGACCCGTTATATATATATATTTATAAATTTAATTATATAAATTTTAGATATCTATATTTTATTGTTATGTTGTAATTTTAGATAGTTATTTTTTATTGTTATGTTGTAATTTTATTTCGAACTTAACTATTAGTTTGTTATATTTTTCTAAGACTTATTAACTATTATGTTTATTATTTTTTATTAAAAAAAAGTTAGTATTTTATTTTAATTGATTTTTTTAATATAGATATGGGCTTGGGTGGGCGGGCTTGGGATTCCTTGTTTAGGCCCGAGCCTGGCCCGGCCCAAGCCTGAATCTAATTAGTGTGGGCTTGGGCTTATCAGGTTTTATCACAGGCCCGACAGGCCCGGCCCATGCCGAGGTCTAGGTATAAGTAATCCTAAGACTCAAAGGAATGTTAATTAGTGATTCTGGATTACGGAATGTGATGCTTTGATCCTGTTGTAACACGATCCATAACAGAGATGACTCTGGAGTGTGAACGGCAGACGTTGGGTGTCACATGAAGTAATTGTAGGATAGTTATACATTGGATTGAGCATTTGTCACTACCGATAAATGGGAGATACGTCCAAGGATCGCTTGTGGAAGACTTGACTCTAAATCCTTGCAAGGTGATAGCTTAAGACTTGAAATACAGATTTCACTTAACCTATCTAATTGGAGTTGACTCGGCCTGTACAAGTAAAACGAACGTCTCGCTATATGTGACTTGACATTATCCATAGTCATAAGATTCAGTTCAAGGAATGTTAAAGGATCGAATTATACTGTAACTAATACGGAAAGGTCAACGACAGAATCAACTTGTCTTCTTATAGCTCTGGGAGAATGTTTCGGATTTGCTAATCACATTTCGTGCACTCATTCCGTTATGCAAAGATTAAATATAATTCTGAGAAAATTAATGGGTCACACATAAGACTTGGAGCCCAAAAGAGAAACATATGTTAATTAATTGATGGAAGCCCAACTGAGTCCACTAAGGCCCAGTAAATGAGGGGGGGCGATTTTAGGTAGTAAAATACATAAATACATAATTTGATTTTTAAACAATTCTAATTAGATTATAATTGTGAATTAAATTAATTAAAGGATAAATAAGTTAGAAAGTTTAATGAGATTAAATTGCTCCTATTATTATCCTATAATGTTATTATTATTATCTTTATATTTAAGATATAATTGTAAATAATAAATAAGAATTATATTCCGAATTAAATTCTTATTCAGTAACCTAATTCTATCTAACTAGGGTCTAGATACAAGAGAGTATTTATAACCCCCTTATTGGTAAATTTCGACCAATACAGACAATCCCGGGAGAGAGAATTTCGACACCCCTTATTGAGGACGAAATAATCCACCGCTTCCTACCGATTCAATTGATTTCATCTTTTTCTCTTTTTCCTTGATCTTGTGTTGATTAATTAGAGATAATCTACTTTGGTTGTTTTACACGGTTGAGTTCTAAATTGTTTTTGAATTGTGTTTTGTTTTGTGCTCGGGAACTCGGAGTAAGAGTTGTGGGCACTACGATTGCAACGGTAGATAGAACTCCAAAAGGTATTTCCTTTTATCCCTCTTTATATGAAATAACGATTAACGGATCTTGGGTTAATGGAAATAGGTTAAAAAATTTATATTTCCGCTGCCAAACGTTAGCCTATTTTCCTTCACCTCCTCCTCCACCTGAGCAGTTAGTAAACCAGTAAGCATCTGCTGCTGGCATCAACACTGAGTCTGTCACTCCCATCGCTCAACCTTCCACATCCAATCAAGCTGGCACCTTAATGTTTGGACAGCACATAAACCTCCAAACACCTGCTGCTAACCAGAACTCGGCCCCTGAGACTTCACAGAAGAATGCTGAAGATGATGCCTACAACTTCTTAGATGCCTCTGAGTCAGGTCATCAAATCATCTACTCAGCTCATGCGCTTATACAAGAGATCAATCAGTCTCAAACCAATGTTGCTGGACCCGCTCCTGCTGAGCAAACTGAGTTTTCATCCATCATGCAACTTCTGACCGAACTCAAAGGTCTTAAGGAGCTGATGAACATTATGACCTCCATGGTCTCTCAGCAGCCCAAGCAAGCATTCCTGGTCAAACTGGCGGATCTTCAGCTTATGATGGTTCATCATATGGACTCAATTGAGGGCAAAATTAATGCGCTATCTGCCGTGAACTCATCAACCTCCACTTCTGCTGAAGTAACCCAGCACTTCAAGCAACTGACCACTAAGCTTACTGAAGCTCGAGACCTTGTTTCCTCCACTTCTCAGTGCATAATTGAACAAGTAGTTAAGTCTGTGCGCCTCCTCAACCTGACCTGAGAAGAAATGGAAACTGACCAGGTCAAGACCAATGATATCCTGCACTGTGCCAGATCGACACTTGAGCACGTTCGACATCTAAACGCTCAGCGCCATATCTATGATCCCTCCATGCTCAAGATGTATCATCAGTCGTATGCAAGGATGACTGACTCTATTACCTGGATGGGGAAGTCACTTGAGTTCATACTCAGTGTCATCAGTGCCCATATGCAGATTCCCGCATCCAGCATGGCCGGTGGTATTAAGGTCTTTAAAGGTCTTCAAGAAAGTATGAGTCAAATGCAACACTACTCAACCCTGCTAACTCGTGCTGTTCAAAAAGGGCAGTTCTATGCTTCCGCCTTTCAGCCTGGTGATGCTAGAAAAACGGGGGAGAAAGATAAGCACCCAGCAGAAGGAACTCAACAAAAGACTTATCCAGGCTCAACTTCTGCTGCCCCGAGCAAACAAACCCAGCAACAAGGAACAGCCAAGCCTAGTCAGCAAACCAAACCCACATCCAACCAAGTCCAAGTTAACATCAAGAAATAGAATTAGCTTGTGACTTGTGTTTTCTAGATGTTTGTAATTGGCATGTTTCTTGTTGAGCTGAATATTTATAAAAGCATCTCTTCACATACTGTCTTTTATATATGTTGCTTTATCTGATGTGTTGATCTAAATCCTGACCTTTCTCATATAACTACTCATTGAACACAATAAATTAAAACTTGTGAACATAAAAATTATACAAGTACTTGGCCACTAAGTAAAACTACTCAGCACCAATTAGTCTACTCAGCGCAACTTCCACTTCAATAACTGAACTTAAGGTAGTCAACCTTCGAAACTGAGTAAAGACAAAAATATTCCAAGTACTGACCTCTCTCTGAAGCTGACCTTAGACTTACTTGATTAAATCTTAAAAGGTTTAAAGTAAAACTAAGTCAGTAGTTCAACCCTTACGGGGGAGAATCTTCAGAAGTTTAGAAAAGGTCAACTATCATGGGGGAGCTCAACACTGAGTTCCTTACTGAATATTTTTGCCAACATCAAAATGGGGGAGTTTGTCGAAACACCTTTCCACATGATTTTGATTTGACAAAATTATTTAAGTAAATCTCCATGATAAAAAATATTCCAACACAATTAAATTTAAGTGCTTTGATTTAATTGTACTAATGTGTTTGTTCAATGTTGAGTAAGTTGATTCATAAGAATAGGAACTAAGAAATCTATAAGAGAAAGTCAAGACCAAGTCAGCTGATGAAAGTCACATAGCCGAAGCTGAGTAAAATGCAACTCAGCTTTGAAAAAGAAAAAGTCTTCTTCCAAAAGCTTGAAGGCGACGCCGTTGAGTCAAGCTGAGTGATTGTCAGGTCAGCGTCAATGGTCGGTCAACTTGGAAGACAAAGTCTGTCCATTTTCTGAAATATTCAGAAGCCACATAAATCTGTCTGGAAGACTTTTCGAGAAAGAGCATGGACCATCTGACATCAACAAAAAGACAAAACTGACATCTAATGAAGACAGAAGACATGATTGGCCTGTAGCACTGAGTGCTGACCAAGTGATGACGAAAGATGATCGTTTTCCCACAACGGCTATGTCAGGATGCAAATAATTGATGCCTCAAACATCACTATAAAAAGGCCACTTCAATACTTGAATCACGAAGATAGACAAGCAGATCTTCATCAAGTCAACCTTGATAAAATACAAAACAAAAGCTCTGTCTGAAAAGAAAAAGCAAGCTCTTACACCAACTCCTATTTTTGTGTAAAAGTCTAGAGTGATTTATTCATCTAAAGTGTCCTTTATTGTATTAAGAACAATTTCTTATCATTTGTAAAAGGTTAGAAAAGAGAGGCTGAGTACTCGGTTATAGTACTCACTAGTAGAGATAGGATTGAGTAGAAGAATAGAGGAAGGTACTCTTGCATACTCAGTTGCTATTGTAAACGGTTTGTGCTCTACCTTTAAAGAGCTCAGTAGAGGATTCAAAAAGCTCGGAAGGATTTCCGAGGACTGGACATAGGCGGAGAGGCCGAACCAGGATAAGTCTGCTGAGTAACTTTTAACCCTTTATCTTGTTATACATATATTGCTTGCTAAATATTACTTAGTAAAACAATAACTTGTATACGCTGAGTTGAGTAATCTGAGTACTGAGTTGGAAATAGACCTAAGTGTTGCTTCCCAACTCACGGTTGAAACAGCTCTAGTCAGCAGTTGACCAAAGCTGTCTGAAAACCTACTTAGCGGTGCTGACCTAGAGATTGAGTAAAAGTCTTAAACTTGAAATAAGTCAGCTTTAATATAAAAAATTTATCATAGTTCCTAACCCCTCCCCCCCTGGAACTAATATTGTCATGTTACACGGGACCAACAGTGTCCCCCATCGATCCTAACAACGCCTTATAGGGAAGCATTCCGGTGAAGGAAAATCTGCAAGATATCAGAAGTTTATCTCTGTCTTCCTCTTTTTGTTCTTCTTTGTTGCCTTCTGATCATGTTGCATATATAGTGTTGTCGCGTTAACAATTAACAAGACAAAAATTAACAAATAACATTAGCTAAAATATGTCGCGTTGTCGCGTTTTATTATAATGCGACAAAATATATAAACTATTATTGTCGCGTTGTTGCATTTCCGTATAACGCGACAGATAACATAAGCTAAACTATATCACTAGGAATGACAATGGTTAGGGTACCCGCGGGTAATATCAATCCCAAACACTTGCCCTTTTATTTTTTAATTACCCGTACCCATCTCATTACCCTAACGGGTATACTTTTACATCTCATATCTGTCTCATTTAATTCGCGGATACCCGCGGGTACCCTTACCCGTTAAGAATCAATAAATAAAACAAAAGATATTGTAAATTTAACAAAGTATAAATTTAATAAATCATATATCTAAAAATTGAATAAATTGAATGTTAATTAATAAGAATAAAGTAGCTTAGTGGTATCATTCAATGGTTGAAAAACAAAAGATGGAAGTTCAAATATCACGTCTTACATCTAAAAAACAATTATATTTATTAATATATAAAAAAGTTATGATGGGTAACGGGCACCCTAGGAGGTATTCTCATACCCGTCCCATTATCCTAGCGGGTAATGGTTTTGATCCCATACATGTCTCATAGCCTTTTATATAGGGTACGAGTAGTCCCACTAGTGTCGGGTAGTGTCGGATACCCACGGATATAATACCCGTTGTTATCCCTATATGTCGCGAACGCGACAGATAACATAAGCTAACTATGTCGCGTTGTCGCGTTAAATGTAACGCGACATAATTTAACTTATGTTATCTGTCGCGTTAAATGTAACATGCACCATTGTTGTCGCAGTAACAACAGACGACGCCTGTAAATCCATCCATTTCCACATATAACCATCTCAAAATGGGTTTTCATAACCTAAACCCTAAATTTATAGTGAAATCATATAACTATACAACAATGTACTGTATGAAACGAAACGATGAAGATAATTTACCTTTCTTTTACTGCGGTGTTCGTTTTTCCTCCTATCGTCTTCGTTTTTCTTCCTACCCATGAGAACGATGAAGATTATTTACCTTTCTTTTGGTGGAGAGAGGTGATCAGAGGTTCTGAATAGTTGAAATCGCCTGTTGCTGCTTCGTTTCTTTTCACTGTTTCGTTTTCCCACTACTGCTTTATTGCGTGTTTGAAGAGATGAGGAATGGGAAAGGTGAGGGAATTTTTGTAGAAATGAGTTTAAAGTGTCTAGATATGTAAGAAATTGGAGTATTAAGTTAAATATATAAATGTGCTTTCAAAATGGCCCTGATTTGTAATTTTTCCTATTCCAAGTAGTGTTACCCAATTAATATCATAATTCCGGTGCTAACTGCCAAGTGGGATCCAAACCATGGGCCGCCCACAAAGTCAGTAGACGGCCCCCGTTCCCACACCCACTCCCCATGCCTTTATCATCAATTTTTTTAATTGATTCTTTCTTTCACACTCTTTTCAAATAAAGAGACGTTTACCATATTGGTAAAATCTCATTCTGGTGGTAACCTAATCTTTTCGATTTTTATACTAATTTTCAATTTGATACCTTATTAACTATAATAACACAATATGGAGTGTTTATTAATAATAGTACAATTAGCTGTAAATATCAAATTTCGTTAGAAGAATATCTTTTTTAATATCTGATAATGACTATTGCTGAGATACAATATTACTTCTTTTTCAAGCTTATTATAAACACATGCCTATTGAATAATATATTTTACGATTTGATAACACATGTGAATATTGGAGATTCGATCTTAGACTAAATTGAATCATCATTTCTCACTAGCTGAATGTCCTATCTCGACTTCTAGAAACTTCATTCATATCTTATCGGTGGAAAAAGCTCTCTCCTATTAATGAGTCTTAAATATGCATAGATAGTGTCACCTAATAACAAATTCGAAAATTCACGGAGTCATTTTCTTATTGGATAAAGAGTCAGTTTTCTCCTATTTTGACTAGTCTCCACTCCTATATAAAGAGATTCAACTCTCTTTATTAAGGTACAAACAACATAATATCACTCTCACACAGAACTCTCTCTATTTACTTTCTCTCTCTCCATATCAAACTGACTTGAGCGTTACAGTATCATTCGCTAAAGATCGGGTCAAACATTGTTTTGCAGAATATATACAAGAAAGATGGAACACTTGCACGTTTGGTTGCCGATGTTAACTAGTCGAGGAACGAACACACTTGAGATTCTTTTCTCTCATATATTCGGATTCTCTAATAAGCATAATTTATATTGTTGGGTTAACATTGGTGTAGTGAGCGTGGGTGTGAGATAATCATCATGGGTACTTTCAAACGTCAATAATGGAGTTGTGAACACAACAGCTAGTGCGACCACTACCATGTCCTTAGGGCTTCCACCTATAAATGTCGATGACACTCATATCACCCTGCCTCTCACATCGTGATAAGGAGCATTGCCGTCTAAATCAGGCCTCAAGGAAATACTATTGCTTCCTCCTCGTATGGAGTTATGGGAAACACTCCACCAATGGGAGAGATAGATGAACAAGTTCTTCTAAGACAATTATTGATCTAACAGTGCTCTTTTCAAAGATAACCTCGAGATTGGTCAGAGGAATTAGAAATTACCAAATAGTTTGTCCATCCACAACTACCATCCCGATGGCTAATATCCTTTATGAGACTCTAATCAACAACCTTGTCTCTACTAAGATTAGGGTCTCATTTTTTAGGTTATAATTAGCAATTCTTCCCTCTATCAAGTACTCTAGGAAACCTCTTTTACTTTTCCATATATGCTTGAGAATGTTCCTTTTAGTACATGAATGAGTAGCGAATCACAACCAAATATGTCAATAGTGTTGATGATGTCTTCATTCTCTCCACAGTTCATGCACACTACATTCTGGCCTTCTACCCCATAGGAATAAAAAAAATTCTACCATTGCCCATATCCCTATATTTATCGTTGTTATCGTAATTCTGTAACTTGACTTTTTTATTAAGACGCCGGTCACCTGAGAACACAACAACCATTAGAAAAAGGGTCGGAGACCGGCAAACCCACTCCGATGATAAAGTCAGTCGATAGTGTGAGGGCGTGATGTTCATACGCCTCACATGTTGGTGAGGCATGATACTCATACGTCCGAAGCTCCGAAACCGAATTTTAAAAAACAGAAATTTCAATTCAAAACCCGTAAAAAGGGCAACAGTTTGAGTCAAAATTACATACCATGACTTCCTTTTCTTTGCCGCCCCTCCCCTATCCATACTTTTTTGTCCGAAATTGAGTTTAGAATTTGAAATGTTAACTAAAGGGTATTTCCGTCTTTGTTAGAGGCTAAACGTAGAAAATCCACTATTTAAATAGAGCTCAATTTGGTCTTATCCTAGTTTAAAAGGAAGGCGATTAAGAAGATAGGAAATGATTAATTTATTTAAGAAAAGGTTGTTGTAAATGAAAGTAATAATATCTTATGTTTCCCCGATATTTCGTTTTGGATATTTGGTTGCAAAAACCCACCCAAGTGGACAAATTGGTGTGCAGAAGCGTGTAGCTAAGCCTAGTGTCTCCCTTTCAACACTTTGACACCATAGCGTGTTCATTTCCAACTCAAGCAATCTTTTCCGGATAATATCTTTTGACTATTCTTTCTGTTCTGCTATCAAACAAATTCATATCAGAATACCAAATTTTCAAACTTGTATAAAACCCAACCTACTTCTTAGATTCATCAAAACCAACCTCTTCTTCTTCTTCCACTTCCACATACCACCTATTCAATTCTAAATGGTACTCTCGGTTCATAGGTTTACCAAGTTTTACTCCAAAATTGATCATCATCATCACCACCACCGCCCAGAAGCCTTACCGGCTTCACTGCAGGCCTTCCGATCCGATGTTTCAACTTGCATAACCCAATTGATTTGCAATCTCAAACCTGGATTTGAAATTTCTTGGATTCATCAATGTTTTCAGCTTCTACCTGTCGCTAACAAAGCTTTCGCAAAGCTAGTTGTCGACATTGATTATCGTATGACGAATTGGCAGGCCAGATCCATGGAAGATTATCTCAACTACACTTTAGACTTGTTGGATCTTTTCAATTCCATCACCGCTTCCATTTCTCACCTCAGTCACGTTCGCCTCTCTATGCTACATGCTTTGAGCCTCCTCCAGACTTCCCCTTGTTCAGCGGTGGAGAAAATGAAGGCGATTGCGTTCAACTCTCCCAGGAAGGAGATTGATCGGAAACAAGGGGAGAAAGAAAGATGTTGCTCAGATAAGGAATCGGTGATTGTCCAAGCTTTGATTGAATTAAGAAGCATCGGACTATGGGTATGTAGAGTTGTATTGGCTATTTTGTCCGGGGATGAAGAAATATACACACAGATGAGGAAATCAGAAGGGGAACTATCAAGTCCTGCTTTGGTGAATTTGGATTTAAGGGTTGGTGAAATTTTATTGAAGAAAGGGTGTTCCTTGAAGGAGGTTAAAGAGCTGAAAGAGTTATCGAATGCCTGCGGAGAAGCGATAGAGATAGAGATGAAATTGGAGGAATTTGAAAAGCAGTTGAATGACATAGGAAAGCAAGTGGACCGTGTCTTCTCACAAGTACTAGCCGGAAGAAATGAATTACTCAGCGGTATTCGGTTTAGGAAATAAATAATTTCTGTGTAGTTCAGTTTTAGGATCATTTGTAAAAGCTATAATGTATAGTATTTGTTGATGTTTAGGCAGTAAAAGAAGCTGCAAAAAAAACTGCTGTTTTTGGTCTCTCAAGGACAACATTAAACTACTCTCATACAAGCAAAGCAGGAGAAAAATAAAGTCTCTCTAAATTGAAAACATATCTATTGCTGATTTTCTTTAGCTTAAGCTAATCCCACACCACACTTTGATTAACTAACTGCTAAACCAACTCCTACCATTCACTTGTGTTGTTTCTATTTGAGGTTGGCTCTCTGAATCATTGGAATGGCTATGGCTTTCTCCCTCGGGCGCCTTCCTCTTCCGGTATGCCTCTGTGGGTAACCTGATCATACTTTGATTTTAGCAACAATGTCAATGTCAAATCAACAAGATATGAAATTCAAATGAAGGGTGTACCCTAAATGCAATGTAGTGTCTGAATCGTCCCCTTTCTCCATGTCGGGACTTGCAGAGCCATTGTTCAAGAGAGAACGCTTCCTGTCTATAGAATAGTACTCGAGATAAGTTGGGACTGAATGATCACTTGATCTTGATCTTGGTGGAAACAAACCTCGAAGTTCCTCAACCTACATACAAATTTGTATTATACATTAATTGCTCTAACGAAATGTTAGGAAGTTTGCATCCGGATTGCTCACCTGTTTGCGCAAAGTTTCATTCTCCAGCATAGCCCGTTGTTCCTGTAACAATACATCCAATTGAGACAAATTTATAGGGAAAAAAGTAATATTTGGCTGAAAATCCTAATAAGAAGTTAGTCTATTAATCTTGGCTGAAAAATAATAAAAACATGTAAAGTTGAATTAATTACCTGTGCTCTTGAATGCTCAAGTTGTTGTAGGAGTAGTTGGTCCTGAAAGGATAAAACAAACACCTATTAACTCGAAGGAGGAGAAAGTAGCTAAGTATGATGAATAAAATGAAAAAAGACCTTTTTCTCTTTGACACAGAATAATCCTTCACTTAGTTGTTGCTCTAGATGTTGCAGGTCTTTGAAGCTCAAGCCAGTGAGGTCCTTGCCCAAAAGCCGCCTATTGCAGAAAAGAATGAGATGAGAGGTATGGTCTTGGCACAAATACTAAAAAATGCAACAACACTTACAACTGTTTCACTTGAAGCTTTGCAATTTCCTCTTTTAGAACATCCACCTCCTTGGATTCCTGTTTCTGTTTCTGGAGAAAAATCATTCAATTAGTCAAAGTAAGCACATATATAATTCCATGGTACGTGTTAATGGTAAAAACCTCTGAGTTGCATTCTATTCTAGGAGGAGGCTCTGGGGAATCTAGGCACTTGTTGTATCTTGC